>NC_133009.1:31991356-32297009 GCF_048564905.1 Vicugna pacos
CTATCCAACTGTCTTCTAGTCTACTCATCTCTTCTTCGGCAGTCTTGAATCAGTTGTCATGCCTACCCAATGAATTTTTTACTTCAGGTTATTTTCCATTTTAGTTTTAGAAATTCCATTTGATTGTTTTTTATAGTTTCAATTTCTCTGCTGAGTTTTTCCATCTATTCACTCAGTATATCTTTTTTTAACCTTTACATTTTTCAACATATTAATAACAGCTTTTACAATGTCCTGTGTGTTGTTTCTAACATTTTGGATACCTTGTGGTCAGTTTCTATTGACTGCTTTTATTATGGATAATGAGTCACTTTAAGAATTTCTTGCATGCCTAATACATTTTTATTGCATGTGAGCATAGAAGAAGACATAGGAGTCTGGATTATGTTGTCTTCCTTTAAAGAGTGTTAGATTATTTTTCTGGCAGTCAGTTAAATCACTAGTAGATCCTCTTGATTCTTTCTGATCAGTTTGAGCTTTAAAATCAATCTCTTTCCAATGTATCTTAGTATGAGGACAAAAACCTTGCCTTTAGGCATAGTATTTATACCAAAAACATAGTCTTTGTTGGGTATCTCTACTATGGCTGGGCCAGAACTCTGAAGTCTCCCAGACCTATGCAAACTCTCTTTTCTCCATTGACACTTCAGCCTCAGAGCAGCTCTACTCTTCCAGGCTTCACAGGATTTGCCCTGCCCGTGTATAGCCTGCCCCTCAGCCAAGGGTCTTCAGGGAACCTGCATGCAGACTTCTGGGTACCCTCTGCATCTTTCTTTTCTTTCTTTTCTTTTCAGTACCCTAACCTACGAACTCCAAACAAATTATGATTCCCAAGCTCATCTCTGTCTCCTCAACTTAAGATTTTCACTTTGCGTTGGCTCCATGTGCATGCATTCCAGTCTTATCTGTGTCCTCAGGTAAAAAGCCAGAGCAAACCCTAGGGCTCTTGTCATGTGTTTCTCTTCTCACACTGCTTCCTGTCTCTGTCGCCAGTTGTGCTCTGTGAAAACTAGTGTCTTGATATTTTGTCCAGCTTTATAGTTATTTGTAGCCAGAGGGCCAATTTACTTCCTATTACTGTCATGGCTCTCCTCTCCTTTATAGTTTAATTGCAATATTTCTTTCCATTTAAGGCAGGACTCTGTAAACATCAAAGATTTTGTCTTCCATGTACTACTGGACCACTAGTACTTAGAAGACTGTCCAGGATGTAGTCAGGACTCAATAAATATATTTTCCAATAAATTAATGAGTTGCTCAGTGGGTAATATAGGATGAAAACAAACTTATTTAATAAAATAGTTGGCCAAAGAATTACAAATATGCTTGATACCCACAGTGATACCCACAGTGATACCAAACAGAGAGCAGTGTACCTCTAGGAGTTTGTCAGCTTATCTGAAGCCACCTAGGCTGGCATTTTCCCCAAACTCTAACCTTGCAGGCTATGCTATTGACGTTGTCATTTGTTAGCATGCCAAGAAGGACACAACTCTCAGGAGAAGGCTTGTGTTGGCAAAAAATGAGGCTGAGTTCCAGCTTAATAATAACAGACACAGAAATAAAACTGTCACTGGCCGTTTCTCTCTCTGTGTGCTCAAAGAAGCAGCCAGATCATAATAAAATTTGTGCTAGACAAGCTTGAAATTAGAACATTAATTAAATGTTTAATAGCATCAGGCTAAGATAAGGATTGACTTCTTAAATGGACTAGTATATTATTAATTTTATATCGTTGGTGTCCACAGTAAAATAGGACAAGATTTTTTACGGGGTTTTTGTTTGTTTATTGCCTTTTCATGCTTACTGGCTCTGATGATTTCTTTTTAAAATATTATAGAACTAATATTCCATTAAACACAAAAAAGTTTCCTAGAACTTTTGTATTTTTAATGAAATTTTGCATTTTTTCTCATGTATTCAATTATTGATTACTTCTTTCAGTAAGTAAATATTGAGTGATTTCTTCATGTTGGGATTTTTTGAGTACAACTAGCCAAGGGTCTCCATCTCATGAATCTCCCAGTATAACATGAGAAACAAAAATAAGCAACATAGAAAAATATTGTAAGTGTTACCCAGGGTACTAGGAAGTCATGTATGAAGGGCACCCAGCTTAGTCCTGGGAGGTTGATGAAATCTTTCCCAATAAAATAATTTTTAATTTAAACCTGAATGTATGACACAGATTGGACTATAGAAAGTAGACTGATACAACTGGAGTAGGAAGAGAAAATGTTCCCAACAGGAGCTAATGTGAAGCGATGTGGGAACATGATGCATGCGTGCTTGGGGCTTAGAGTGTGAAAAAGATAGTGGAGAGAGATTAAGGACATTATTGGAAATTTTTAAACAGTGAAGAAACATAATTAAATTTGTACTCTAGAGAGATAGTACTGACTGAAATGTGAATAATAATCTAGGAGAGTGGAGGGTGGGCAGAAAGCAAGGGAAGCCTGGTGTCAGTCACCAGTCCGAAGGTTGTTATAATAGTCTACGTAAAAGATAATTCTGGTTTGAATAAAAGTAATTCCAGATTGTACGAAAGAGACAGATGTATGGTACATGAAACAGACAGTGTAGACAAGATTTGATTATCAACTGGGTGTGGGCTGAGAAGAAAACTGGGGAGCCCCAAGGATGCCAGAGTTGTGGGTTAAGTTGTTGAGTGGATGGCTTCATTGAATGGCAGGCATTCTAGAAGCTTCTGGGTAAAGATAATGAGAGATCCTCAAGCTGGAATGACTTTCTGGTTCTGTGCAATAGCCCCACCACGTACACCCAGGGGAGAGGCGTGGCTGAGAGAGACCCAAAGCAGGGTCCAGATTACAGGTCCCTGTTAGTCAGGTCTAAGTATGACACCAGCCTCACTTCAGCAGGAATGATACTCAACCTCCATAACCATGGAGATTTCAGCTAATTTATATTCAGTCCTTCGTGTGTACTGTACAAGCTGTGCAGACTCCAGCGTATCAGAGGGAAATTATGCCTATTCTGCTGACATTCGTGGTTATACTTTAATATCTATCAAGTGACACATTTTCTCAGGATTCATATTTTACAGTTAAAATACATCACTTCTTTTCTCGGTAGATGGACTGAAGACTTTTACCAGATTTCTTAAAACCGAATTCAGTGAGGAAAACATTGAATTTTGGATAGCCTGTGAAGATTTCAAGAAAAGCCAAGACCCTCAACAAATAATTCATAAAGCAAAATCAATATATGAGAAGTTTATACAGAATGACGCTCCACAGGAGGTAAAGATGATTGTAAAAATTTACATCGGTTTGAAAACTTTTTGAGAGAATATGTCTTCATCAAATTGGTATGCCCGTACATTCTACTGGGAAGGCCAGAATTCTGTTGAAGCAAAAATGGTGCTTATTTACGAGCAGACCACGTTTCATTGTCCTTCACTTTACTGCATTTCGCATTGTGTTTTTAACAAATTGAGGGTTTGTGACAGCCCTGCCTTGAACAAGTCTGTTGGTGCCATTTTTCCAACAGCATTGGCTCACTTCCTGTCTCTGTGTCATATTTTAGTGATTTTCACAATATGCCTTACTTTTTCATTATTATATTTGCTATGGATAATCTGTGATCAGTAATCTTTGATGTTACTGCTACAGCTCACCGCAGGCTCAGATGATGGCTAGCATTTTTTGGCAATAAAGTGTTATTGAATTAAGGTATGTACATTTTTTCAGTCATAATGCTATTGCACACTTACTATGCTAGAACACAGTGTAAACATAACTTTTCTATGCACTGGGAAACCAAACATGTTGTGTGATTCTCTTCATGGCGATATTCCCTTTATTGCGGGGGTCTGGAACTGAACTCGCACTGTCTCCAAGGTCTGCTTGTACACTCACTTCTATACACAAACAGGATGCATCACAAGATACTGCCATGGAAGGAAAGGGATAATTGAAGTCACTCCTCAGGGTGTTTTTATTCTAGACGAAGAGTGAATACAATGAATTGCAATATTCAGATTCATTCACTGATCATATTAATCACTTTAGCACAAGTAACCTCCCACAGAAACTAAAGATTTTTAAACTTGATGAAAGTAAGAGAAATAAAAAAGTTTGTATTATACACCATTTTAATGTTGGCTCACCTACCTGCACAAAGTTTCGTTGCCCAGAAATAATTCTCTCTACATCTTACGAGAGACTAAACTGAAAATTTCATAATAGAAAGACAAAGTAAACCTAATCGGGCGATGCTTCAAGTGAAAAAACAAAAGTGATTTTCTTTGACTGCAAGCTCAGTATGAAGTAACTGTGTGAAACAATTGTTAAAATGGCTGTCAAGCTAGCAAATATTACACGACTATCGTCGAAGACAAATCAGATAGTTTTTATGTTTCATCTTGTGTTCAATAAATAACGTCCTTTCATCGAGGCAGTAGGACGGCAGTCCGTCACTGCTCAGAGGTCTGTCTCACCGTAATCTGGTGTTATCCCTGAGGCAGCAGTGCCTATGTAGATATCATCCCCCATGAAATGACAGTTATTTTCCTTGTTTCTGTATGTTTCAGTCTGTTTTCGGTTTTAATGTACTATTCTGTCTTCCCCAAGGCCACCCTCATACACAGGTAAACAAAGGCTGTTCGTGTGGTGTCACCCACCAGGGAGAAGGAAGAAACTTACCTGAACACTGAAAACTTATCACCATCAAAACTAAATACATCATCAGTGCTGTGATAAAAGGCACTAAAGAATTTTGTATCTTTAAAACATAAGCATTTTCAGCACAGGTTTGCTTGTAGGAAAGACACAGTATAATGAAAAGAGTACTGGATACAGCAGAAGGCTCACACTGAAACCCCCCAAGCATGCCCCCAACATGCTGTTTGCTCTCACTCAATACAATTTGATGCAGTTGAGTTTCCACTTTGAAAATGAGTTGGTCTAATGATCTCTGTGCTACTTACCATTACAATGTTCCATGGTCCTAAATTAGCAGAGAGTGAGAGAGATCAGTTATCTAGGGAGAGAAGAACCACATGAGATGTCAGCCCCAGGTAGATCACTGGCTCGCCAGACCCGCAACAGGAAAAGCACCAGGCACCCCCCCCCAACACTGAGTCAGTCCTGAGCGTTTGTTTCTCAAAGGTGTTTACTTAAGAAGATTGACCACAATTACACTTTTTAAATTATTCTTCTTCAGGTTAACCTTGATTTTCACACCAAAGAAATCATCGCCAGGAGCATCACCCAACCCACCCTCCACAGTTTTGATGCGGCACAGAGCAGAGTGTATCAGCTCATGGAACAAGACAGTTACATGCGGTTTCTGAAATCTGACATCTATTTAGACTTGATAGAAGGAAGACCTCAGAGGCCAACAAATCTTAGAAGACGATCACGTTCATTTACCTACAATGAATTTCAGGATGTTAATTCAGATGTGTCCATTTGGTTATAAAGAAAAATCAATTTTGCTCATTTTGCTGGCATACTTACACATCTGCTTCTGAGATAACAGCATCTTTACGCTAACAAATGGGTATGTCTTTTAAAATAAAGTATGTCATTTGAAATGATTTTAAACATGTAAACCAAAACTTTTATTCTAGCACTGTATACTGTATCTGCCAATATAGTCTGTAAAAGTTTCCATTTGACTTTATTTCATTCATAGTCAAAAAAACTTACTGCTTAATTAAAAGGCAGTAAAGAAATAATAGCAATGTTGTACAAGCTTGTAAAGTTAAGTAAAGGTTAGGCTTTTGCAAAATTGTCAACAGTAAAGCCAAATATCTAGTTTGGATTTTTTTTTCTAGATGTAAACATTATAATGCTCAGACATTGATACATTTGGACATTTTCTGTAATGATGAAACTTCTCTCCAGCTCAGTTACAGAGACTGGAGAAGTGATCCACTTCTTACAAAGGGAGTGGATGATCATTTGTTCTTGGATTGCTAACCCTGGCTCATGAATAGCAATGTATCACTTCCAGATATAAGCCAGTAACAGCAACTTTTGGGGGGACACATTCATCTCTACAGAACTTCCAAGTTAGACTAACCTGGGCTGATCACGGAGCGTGGATCCACACTTGGGCTCATTCTTCAGCGAGCATGGACTTACCCGGATACGTGGACCCATGTCTGCGGGCCACAGAAACATGAGCAGATGGTGCAACAGCTCCAGGTGAGGACTGAGGCGAGCATCTTCTCATCCGTCAGGAGAACCTGCTGCTAAAATAGCGGGCAGTCAGTCACTGGAATGATGACCAGAGGAGGTACATCCCCAGAGTAACGAGCCTTCATTTTTGGAATGAGATGAAGAAAAGAAATCGGAACCCAAGGCCGTGGACACTCAGGGATCGGCCGCACTGGCTCACGTTCAGGAAGTGTTCCTCCACGGATGACTTCCTATTCCACATCTCACGGAATCATTTACTACGATCTTATTCAAAGATGATGATGCTAATAAGTACGTATGTCTCCACTTTTAGGGAAATACTTACTTTCAGATGTGTGTTGCATGGTCTGTAAATGTCTGTATTTAAAGATGCCATAAGTTTTGCTTTGGTAAATGTTATCTTGGTTGAAATGTAAAGTATAAAAACTGTAGATGACCAGTAGTAATAAATATTATAAATTTCTTCACCCATACAGTTAGTGTTTATTTGAACACTAAGTGCTCTCACTGGTGATTGATTATCCTTCCTGTCCTCCAATTAGACAAAGACATACTTTCTTCTTTTAGAATGATTTTGGAGGAGAAAGTATTCATCGAGGTATTTTGTCACTAATCTTAATGTTAAATCAACTCCTGATACTGTTGTGAATATGAATACAAGGCAGCATGCATTTCAAAGATCAATTAAGAAAGTATTTTTTCTTTTTAATTTGGCTGATTCATATTTTCCCTTTTTTGTGGCAGTCTCTTTTCAAAGAGTTTGACTGCTTTATACACAGAGTTAAGACCTGATCCAAGCTTTCTGATCTCATTGGGGAAAAAAAAAATCACAGGCTGATTTTAACAGTATCTTTCTAGGACCACAAAGAGCTAGTACGTAGCTTTTTCATTTGTAATACTCTTCAAAAGCATCCAATATCATGTTTAAATTTTGAAATATTCAATGAGACCTTTCAAAAACATACCCGGACTTTTTTGATGAAGTTAATCCCTGAATTCAAGGAGCTTGTGTCAGTGGGGGAGATAAGTAGCCGGATACAGAAAACAAAGTCAACAACTGGAAAAGAGAAAGAAGTCAAGTAAAAACACGCAGACAGTAATGCACACTTACTGAAGGAATGGGCCGAAATATCTAACAAAAGCCTGAGCGTCTCAGAGCCCGGCTCCCTGATCAGATGCCTGATCCTCAGAAATCCATTTCCCCTCGAAGCACACTTACCACACATATTTATTTTCCAGATAAGGACTCAGGATTTCTAATTTTCTTTATAGGGCTCACATTTATGGATTCCATTGATTTATTGACTTGATGTTTTCCAAAGCACCTCTTGGTTGATGCCCAAACAAAAAAGAGAGGCAAATAATTACAGTTAACGAAGGACATTTTTAGACTAAAAGTTAATACGGGATATTGGTCTAGGAACAGCGAACGATTTTACAAAAATCTCAGAAGTACACAGTACTTTCTCAAAGGAGAAAAAAATTACAGGAACTATCTTACTTTTTTTGGCCAGTCACATGTATAAGAACAGAATGTCTTTAAAGAGAGACTTGGGTTGAATTAGATAATTTGAGGTGTCGTGAAGCCCACAGACAAAAGTAAACACCTTATTTTATATATAATAGAAGCTCAATGAAGGACCTTGGAATCAAATGGAAGCAACAGAAAGCAGCATGGGCAAGGTAGGCCAGCACTGCAGCAAAAAGTAAAGGCTTTCAAATGTGGCGTATTTTTATTTGAATCCTGACTCTGCCACTTATCAAATGCAGTATGTTGGGAAAGTTACTTAAATATTCTGAACTTCAATATTTTATTTGTAATCTTGGAATAAAACATTTGCAGTGTTCTTAAGATGATTAAATTTTAAAATATTTGTAAAGTGCCAAGTTTAGATTAATTGACTTTAGTACATGGACAGGATTATGAAAAGTATTCCCTGTATTTAAGTATCGCATTTTAATTATAATATAAATTTTCTAGTAATGTCTGAGTTACAAATCAAACAAATGTCCCTTGAGAATAACGAGATTTCTTGAATAAAATATGGCGGCAGCTATAGCTCTCACCAAATCTTTTGTATTTTTGCACTGCATCCAAAATTTTGTAAATAATGACATTTAGCAAAAGGAAAAATACTGGTACATTAAATGCTTAAATTATTTTCCAAAGACGAAGCTGAAAAAAGGTTAACTTCTTAGTTATGTATAGTGTAGCCCTTCTTCAGGAGAAAAAAAGAGGACAAAGAATATTGAAAATAGACCCCCAAAATACACACAGACTTAACTACAGCACTAACTAAATTTAAACGCATTAAATTTATTTTCACTGTGTCATATTAACTGGCCTTATATTTACTTGCCTTGCTCTTTAGTTATCAGCTGTCTAAAAATGAAAACAAAAACCAAAACCCTTGGTAATTTGACAAGTTTGTTCATCTATATCACCTGAAGCCTTTTCAATAATGAAAATAGAAGGTAAGATAGCATATCCAAATCCGTTTTCTGTAACACGCTGATTGAGTGAACAAATATTTATCGAACATGGTGTGTCTGATTTGCACTGTTAGCTATTGGACATTCAGAAGTGAGTCAAACAGGAGTGAAAGGGAGGAAGAGGAAGAGGAATAAACTTTCTTCCTGGGACATTCTCTGATAAAGTATGCTGTCTACAACATGCAACTGAAAACCATGCTTTAAACAAGACAATTCTTCTTATTTATCCCAAACGGCAAATCCCTCTTTGACTGATGATGCAGAGACCACTTATCTTTTGAAGCTAGGACTTGAGTAGCTAATTTCATTTAAGACAAAAGTAATAGACCCACTCACTTAAACTTTGCCTGTATTTTATAAAGTGAAAGCAAAACTAACTAAAAGCATACACACGTATACAAACACATTTTAATTAAGGTTTTTTTGTTGCTGTTAATTTCATTTCATTGTTTTTGCCTTATAAATCAACGCATTGTAGATAGATCCTTCAAGGAGTTAAAAAAAAACACATAATTATTAGGAACATTCAAAAAATCGTATCACTTGAGAAACAGAGAAATTAACAGCATCAGTGGTGAAATATTGCATTTTTATAAAATTAAAAGGCAGTATCAACTGTGATTTTAAAGAAGATAATCATTTTACAGAAAATTCACACATTTATGTGGAACTTTGTTTCCGAATTAAATTTTCTATAGTAGAAATGTCACTTTAGAAGTAATAACCAAAGGAAATACTTCATTATAGATTTACTATAAACAACAGCATTGACTTTCAGATAGTCTGTTTACAGTCTCACCTCCAATATCTTTACCTGCTGTCAGGAAATAAATAATAATTGTGGGGAAAATGAAGATTAAAATGTTATTAAATTGGAGCTACCACAAATAACAAAATTGTGAGTAATAGACGCTATTTACTAGAGCAAGGAAGTGAATAAAAAACATTTGGAAAGATTGCCACGGATAAGTGAAACCCCTCAGTTATTTTCTGAACATTACACTATTGTTACAAGCAGAGAATTTGGAATATTTAAACATGAACTCAAACGAGGTCAAATGAATATTAATGATACCAGTACGAGTATTTAGTAACCCACAGCTTGGAATATCTTATGCCTAATTCATGCTTATGGAATCCTACAGAACCCCAGCGGCTCAATCAACACTTGCTGTAGCTTCACGTGGGCTCCAGTCACCATACTGGGTGGAAGGAGTGCAAAGATGAGTAACACAGCACAAAGTCTGTCCCTGAGGTTATTACACCCATGGTGTTCCCGCTGGAGGCAAGCACATAAGCCAGTCATTTCAACATAACATGCAAAACACTCATATGTATCTATCTTGCCTCACCTATCTCTAAAAAATGACAAGACGGTCTCACACGATGGAGTGCAATACCAGAGTCACACCTTTGTGTCTTCACAGCATGTCTGAGTGCATTTTGTAATACGAGATTAGGTACTGAATTGCTTCCTTTCCATTGAAACCTTCTTTAAAATGCCAATCCCTGGAAACCTGAACCGATCACATAGACTAGATAAATGGGTGTCATTCCCATTATACTGTGATTCATTACAGGTTCCCTTTAAGTACGAGCTCCCAGAAATGTATTTAGGCTTTATTCACAGAAAATTACTTAACAGAGAGCTTCTGGAAGTAAGTTTTTGACAGGAAAGTCAAAAGCAGAGCATCAAAAGACAGATGAGTATTAACCAAAAAGCCAGATAGACGATACCCGAAACTATGAAGTAAATTTACTGAAAAGTCATGATTCAATCTATAAAATTTATTTATCTATACTTTTCATAAGCATTTCTATTGTGAAATACAATAAATACAGTCTCTAAAAAAATCACATGATCATGAAGGAAACAGTAACCTTGCAATTTCATCCATTAATTTACTTTTTGCTAGCCAATTTTAGGTGTATTTTCTTCTATTCTGATTTTTGTTTGGTTTTTTTTTTTTCTCTAGGTGGCTTTTTTCCCAAGAATTTATAAATAAAAGAAGATTTCAGGGTATTATATATATATATATAAAAAAATATATATATACACATACATACATAGATTGAGTTTAAAGATAATAAATAATAATTTTAATTATTCTTCAGTCTATTGGGTTAAGTGCATTTTCTGTCACATAATTTCACTATTTCTCCCTCACTGAAGAACGTCCTTAGGTAAATGTTTGGGGTGATATGACTGTTTATTCTTTCCAAAGGATTTTGATTAGAAAATTTAGGTTATAAATAATGGATAAAAAGTAATTAGAGAAAAATCAATAAAATAGAAATTCTGTGCTTTAAAAAGTATGTGAAAAGAATTTCTTTATTCCTGAATATTGCAAATATTGATTGTTTATTCTAGCAACTGTCAGTATCTGAGGAAAGAAATCATTTAATCTTCATTTTCTCATTTTTTTGTACCAAATCTCTGAAGGCTTTAGAAACTTCAGAGTAATTTAGGGGCCTCCATTTTCTTAAATGGCTGAGTCAGAAAATGCACCTCTCAAGGCAGAGTTGAGTAATTATCACAGCACATATAATATTTCTCAGCTAGTTTCCCAGCAAACGTTTGAGACATGTCCAAGTGACTGTAAAGTTAACAGTACAGGTTACCTGGGGGAAATCCCTTCATTTCAAGGACATATACATTGGCAACAAAAACAATGTACACATTCTGGACAAAAAAGAATGCATTACAGAAAAATGAAAATCATGATCATCTGAACCACAATCTCTAATATCATACCACATTTTTTAAAAGTACTATATCATAGTCATATCAAAAAGAAACCATATTTTATTCTACATATGACTAAAAAGACAAATAAATATATGAAGAGAATAAACTGGAAAAAAAACCCTCCAATCTTTCAATCCAGAAATAAGCATTTTAGCATACATGTGTATTTCCTTCTCATCTTTTAAAAATCTACTTTAAATTGTCATCATTTGAATAATGGGTTATGAACATGAATACTAGTTGTCAGAAAATTCTATCTATTGATTACAAAAAGTTGTATTTTAAAAGTAGTATTAATATTTGAAAGAAGACTCTTAATTTTACTGATATCAGTAATGAACTAGAGCAATGAAGCCATGAATAGAATACAGCCAAATCTCAAAAATGACAGGTGATGATATATTTGAGGTAAGTCCAAAATAATTATTGGATTATGAAGGTATGAAGATAAGGTTGAGGAACCAAAGGAAGTCCAAAAAGAAACAAAGATGAGATGGATGTAACAGTGGCTCCAAAAAGGCAGTATTTTATTACAAATAACACATTGTGGGATGCTCTTGAACAAGAAAATATCAGTAAGATTTGAAATTTTCTATTCAAAGGCATGACATTGTTCTGAGAAGGGAAGCCCACTTCATTACTAGGAATCTGCCTTACACAATTAGCAGATTTCTTAAATTTTATTTCATCACCGAACACTAGTGCTGGAAGGAAATTTAGAGATCATGTTTCATCAACCTTTCACATTTCATAAGTCAGAAATAATGAAGTCATCTGCAGGATAATTTAGAGCAAAATAAAGAATTTGAGTAAAAACATGACTCACACATCAACCAGCACCATTTATCTGTTCATCTCATCAATAATAATTCCTTAGTGCCTACTAAGTATCAGGAGCCTCCTGTAATAAAACACCACCTGGTGAGTATATAAGTACAGTGCCCTGCCAAAAAGGAGTCTGTTTGTTTTACTGGAAATGAAACCTTAATCAGACCTCAACATGAAACTAGACTCTTTCCTTCAAATTTCTTTTTGCTGATATTATAAATATGTGTGTTAGTGTATATATACATACACACACACAGTCATAATTATTCAGAAAATGCAAACTATTTTACAGTTAATTGTTTTTAATTTAATTTTACTTATAAAATGCTACAGATACTATCATTTAATTGAATGGTAATTTTTGAAGCAAAGAAAATTCAGAGAATTTTATTTTATGAAAAAATGAAGTAAATTATGTTTATTGGCATAGAATTTGAATTTGTTAGTCATAATCCTTTTTTTAATATAATTTTATTAGCAGTTATTACATCAAAATTCACATTTACAGCATCCAAAGGACTGTCTTAGAAAATTCTGAAGTCTATGTAATTAGATTTTAATAGTAAGTAGAACATATTAGAACAAAACCCTTAAAAAGTCAAAAATAATACTAAGAATCGATAGTCATAATTCTTAAGAGTATTAAAATTTTAGTCATTTCTTGATTTCCTGATTTTTGGAAGTATTGAGATAATACTTTTCATATTAAACTTGCATATTTCATCTAATAACTACACAATTATAAAAATGCTAAGTTCAGGTACTTCTGTCTTTGGCTTTAACACTTAGGATGCATGTCATATAGTAGATGAGTTAATCTCTTAATTCAGTCTTAAATAGAACTACCTCAACTTTTAGATATTTGGTTGAATAATTTTTATAAGACCTAATTGGAGCTGCTGATTTATTCTTGTGTTTCATTTAAAAGGCCTACTGTTTCTCTTTATTATTTTACATGTGCTATACAGATTTGATTCCAAGATTTCAAAACATCTGTAGAATAAATGCTAGAATGAGAACTACTGGTTAAAATTGTACAAATTGAAGATTTTCAGATGTCTACAGGATCGAATGTCTTTGTCCCAATATGTATTTCACTGATTTCAAGCAGCCAAGAAAAGAGTCAAATATGCCTGTATACCATATGAAAAGCACCCTCAAATCCTGACAATATTAAGAGCTAACTGTTACAGGCACTTTTTTCTTTTCTGCTATATACCAATATTTGGAAAGTTGCTATTTCATCTTCATCCTGAGAAAAACAAACTATTTTAATATTTTACCAATGATCTAGATTTTTATTTCATTATATAATAATATTGATGACTTGGCATACTAAAGGCTTCTCTTAAACTTCAACAATGTAGAGGAAAAAAATGTTTTCTGAGAAAGATTCGCCAAAGTAGATTCATTCTACAATTTAATTTCCTTCAATGAGGTAAAGGTCAGGGCAAGGCTATAAGACAGTTAATTTGCATGAGATATGCACGTGGAATAAGAAAATATTATAATAGGAAATATTTATAATTCAAGCTTTTAAATCCAACCTCAAGGCTAAAAAAGTAATTATTATAGGAAATAGCTCAACAATCACAACAAACTTTTTTGATGACATCAACCAATATACTCTCATCCTGACAGGCATAAAGAAACAATCCTGCAAGATAGTAAAATCCTTAAGAGTTCGCAATCCTCTGTATTGCCTCCATAACACATTCACTGCTTTTAGAAAATGTTTATCAGTGCTAAGTTGTCAACTATTAACACGATTCTCTATGCAGTTCTACTAATCAAGTAATTATAAGTTAGTTTTATATTTATGTTGATTATCTCTTTGCATCTCACCAGACTTACACTAGTAGTTTTTTTTTTAACCATGACAACCAACACATGTTTCTTCATTGGCTATGTCCTGTGTTTATTTGAACAGGATTCTTTTTCAGATTGCATTTTTTATTCACAAGAGTGTGGCAGACATCTGTTGATCTGTTGCTTTTTTATCTTCAAATCAAATTATTTTAATAAAAGTGCCGTGGAATTACAGTCTCTGTCAGGGTCATGCAACTGATCTCTACTCTGTTCCCTATCAATGGAAATAACTAATAATTCTCTACATTTCTTGACAAAGAAGTCTGATTTTCTTGAACCCTATCGAGCACGTAAGAGAGTCTTGAAATTTTACGAAAGATTCTACAAAATATTAATTCAGAGCCATGATCCTGTTTCTCTGCTGATCTGAGTGACTATACTGCCTTTAAGCCACATGTTGCACAGCAAGTCCTGCTCCCAGATGTCTTCTGGTAGCGTTTGGATCCTGAGTGTGAAACCTCTTACAACGCCCCTGCGCCTGCCGCAGCTTCCCCTCTCTTTCCACGCCACCTCCACCTGCTGGAGCAACTCTGCCATGCAGTCCAGGTTCCGAGTGCTTTGTTGGGCTTTGTAGTCTCTGCCCACATGAATCAAGTCTGTTCAGAGGGGACAATCAGTATTGGGGGCAGGGGACCTGGTGATAAGAGATGGAGAAAAGACATGGTCCTGTGGCTACTTCACAGTCAGCCCTTGAGAGCCGGAGTGGGCATCGCCCAGACGGCTGGTGGGAGAGACAAAATCCAGCTTTGAGAGAAACGAAGCATCTTCTTGTAGGATTTGCATTAGCTTCTTTTCCACGAGGTCAAAGTTCGGTTATGTCGTTAAATAAAACCTGGGACACATGCTTTTCATTCCCTATCTGCTTTCTCAAATACAATGCAGATCTTATCCAGTCGTGGTTTGCTTCTGTTTTAGCTTTTATGGTCATTTTAAGATTTTGAGTGTTCCCCCCACCCCGCCCCCGCCAACCCTGGGTTTTCTTAGTCACTATGCTGAGAAGCCGGGCAGCACTACAATGAGCACTGCTACACAGAAATGACTTTGAATTAGAAGTTCTTTCTGAATTCGATTTTGTACTCCTCTGGGATGGGTGCTATTCCAGACGAGTTCTAACGTAAAGCAGTAAAAATACTAGTTAAGTAAATGTATTTATTCATGTCCTTTCGGCTTTCCTATAGTATTTTTCTTTTCTAATAATCTTGAATAATAATCAAATTAATAACTGCATTTACTGAGGGTATATGTGTGAAGCATAGTGTCCTATCATCGCCACATACCACCTTCTATGGCATTTATACAGTCATCTGATACTATATCAGGTGTTAAATATTTATTGAACAACTATTATATATGATGAACATATAAGAAGATACACGAACTGATACATTAGACATGATCGACTACTTATTCTTAAAATGTTACACCCCAAATTGACCAAATACATCAGATGATTTCACATCAGTGCAAAGTTCAATGGGACATTGATCTGACTGCACACTCTGAGGCAGACAAAGGAAGCAATAGATTTTTGGGGGCTATTTATTCAATGTTAGGTCATTTATTCCCAGAGAGAAAATTCTTTTTGCAATGACATTTTTAGAGAGGAGATCCGCCTCATTTTACACAGAGCTACTGTGAAGCAGTAGACGGATATTAAAAAGCACTTTTTAAGCCTCTTGAAGGAAGCAGACTTGGCAAATGCTAAAGAAGATTACTATTAACAAAAGGCATTTTAATGATCTTATTTATAGAATCACCCTTATCCAAATATATTGCCATAGTGTCCTATTTATTTAAGAATAGACTTAATTTTTAGTTACTTCATCAGTTCAAATATCTTCCTCCATTTAAAAAAAAATACGTTAGGCAATACTTAGTGCTAGAAATGAACATTACATGACAGTTTTATAGGCATCTTTTTAACCTTAATTTCAACAGGCATCGGACCCACAGTTGATCATGGTTTCATCATTTCAAGCAGTATAATAAATTAAACTGCAACCTTGTATTTGACCCTAGCTTTAATACTCACACTGAGAATTCCCGAGACAGATGTCAGCTTTGGAGTGTTGTCTAACCTAATCACTTTATTATTGTTTCACCACCAATTCCTATAAGCCTCCGGAGGAGACAATCGGTACGTGGAAATTCTAATTTCCAACTGCCTGCTGCCATACTTAATGATTCTAGGATGCAAAACCCTTGAGCCAGGTTGCAATCAGAGACAGAAAACAAAAACAAAAACAAAAACACTACAAATAAAGAATAGACGCAGACCTCTTCAAAAAGTCCAATGGAACCTGACTACAATTCGATTTGAAAACGAGCACTGAGAAAACACTTGCTTTTCATATCACACAGATACACACCCGTCTGTCTTTAGCTTGAAGCAGAAAAGTAAAATGTCAATTAGAAACTACTATTGGTGCTATGGAGTGAATCTAGACCAGAAAGCAGTTGACATTTCTAGAAACACCTACTGTCATTGTCACTTGGAGGTTAAAACACAGTCAAAACTGTTTTATAAGCAGGTTTCAAGACACTAGGCGTCTGAACTTTTGAACAACTTCCTTAATGGACACTAAAATTACCAAGTTTTTAAATAATTCTAGGACCTCTGAAACCACATACACAAAAACAAACAAGCAAACATGAATTTAGGGAGCAAATTTTTCATGTAACGTTGCATTTTTTTTACTGTTTTTTTTTTTTTTTACATTTTCTTTCTCTATCCTGTGACCAAAAGTTTGTCTCATCCACTATGAGACGCACATTACAGGAGGATGAGGAGGGGGTTAAAAGGTGGTAGAAAAGGCAAAGGAGTTCTCCTAAGGTTAATCCTTCAAACTCCAGGAGCCAGTGCAGAAGAATCACACAAGAAGAAACGTGAATATGAAACTCTGCTGACAGTAATCACAGTCGTAACATCCTGCCCGCCTGTCTCTCCACGACACCTGACTTCCTGAAGGGCATGAACACAGTTTGGCCAAACAGCAGCACACACTAGCGTTGCGAGTCGCTCATGTTTTGTCCTAGCCCTTCACTGTGTTCTGTGTGTAATGGTATTATTTGTCAAAAATTAACGGTGGCTAAGCCAGCTTCATTTTTCTCTCTTGATCAGCAGGCTACTCGGGAGGCTGAAGAGGACATCTGTGGGCAAGGCTCCTTCGGTCTTTTTAATGCTCTGTTTTCTTCGTGTATGCCTTCGTCCCCGTGGCTGCAGTGTGCCGCAGCAGCTGCTGGCTTGATGTCTGCTTGCCCGATAGAAAGAACAGAAGGACAGACAGAAGACTGCAAAGGGCCTCTTCCCAGGGAAGGGAGACACCCTCCTAAAGGACTTCCGCCCGACTGCGCCCGCCGTGCTCCCTGGCCGCAGCTAGCGTACAGACACTGCCATTTCGACTGTATCATTTTAGCATGAATCACATTTAAATGATACAATGTATGTGAAAAGCTTGTCACAGTGCCTGACATACTGACACTCAATGAATATCAACTGCATGAACACAGAATTTATTTATTTAGAAATAAAAAACTTTATGGAAGCACTGGGGTTCTTTTCACGGGTGAAGGTGGGGGTGTTGGGGTAAGGTATGTTGGTCTGCATTTCAGTATTTCATTTATAAGCTGAGTGCTTAGACCTAACAAGAGATTTTCCCCAATCACATAGTTCATTGAGTAGCCTATTTAATACAAAATATGCACACTTCTATTTAACATAAAATATACTTGAACTATGTCAGCAGACATCCCTCTCTGCATTCATAACCAGTTCTCTATATTTGTGAGTCTGTTTCCATTTTGTTATACACACTTTTTGTGGTTTTTTTTTTTTTAAGATTCCACATATAATTGATAGCAGAGTATCTGTCCTTCTCTGACTTATTTCATCAAGCAAAAAACATCCATGTCCATTCATGTTGTTGCAAAAGGCAAAATTTCATTCTTTTTTACGGCTAATATTCCGTCGCATACGTATTTACCACATCTTCATCTGTTCGTCTGTTGATGGGACACAGGCTGCTTCCACGTCTTGGCAATTGTAAACAACGCTGCTGTGAGCACTGGGGTGTACTATCTTTTTGAATTAGTGTTTTTTTTACTTCTGATATACACCCAAGAGTGGAGCTGCTTGATCACACGGTGGTTCTATTTTTGGTTGTTTGAGAAATATTCTTACTTCATTTAATTGCTTGGGGAACAAAATGAGATAAGACCTTTATACCAGCAATGTTTGCTTAATATCCACTGTGTTCGAGGTTCATAGTACTTAGAACAGGGAAGCTCTTTTATTTTATTGTCAAGAAAATTTTTTGCCTAGCCTACTCGACATCTCTTCATTTTTGTTTCTCTGTGTGTTAGTGGAGCCCTTAAATGCTTTTCCAGCCGTATCTCAACATTGCTCTCTGCTAAATACTCCCTGACTCTGAGCTGAAAATTGTGTGGTCCTCTGCACATACTCAGTACTTCTTATTCTCCAAAGTTTTTCTCGTATCATTCCTTGAGTCTCCTCATCTCTTCTCTTTTGTAGTAACAGTAGACATTTGTCAAGATCAATACAGTGATCTCTCCCTTCTTCATATTTCCAAGTCCTGTCAGACATCCTCTAAATTCTGAAAACACAGAGATTACATTCTGATGCAATTATCCTTTCTCTATATATATCCATGATTATTTATATTATTCTGTCATCCTCCCATATAAAAGCCTCATTGAAGATTCCAACTATGGTTTATTCACTTTTGTATCCAGCATAAGGTCTCACATAGTAGAAACTGAGAAAAGTTTCAATGAATGAGTAAATGAATGAATGTCTGAGCTGAAAAGCAGAAACTGACTTTTTCAAGACTTTATCTTCAAAATTATTTTAAATATCCACTCCTATTTTAACTATGTTAAGGTGATAGTGGTTGAAATGGGATTAGAAGTCAGATCCAGACTGAAATTCAGAGTTTTTCCAACCACAGTGCCCCCTTCTCATTACTTTCTTAACCAAACTGACAAATGAGAAATACGAAGTTTAAAACATTTAAAGCTGCAATCATACCATTGATGAAAGAGTTTATTTAGGTAAAATTTAAATTGTTAATTTTATCTAAAATACTTTCAGTCTTCAATTAAAACTACAGAAGAAATGTAACCAACACTTAAAAAAAAAGCAGAAAGAAAAAAAAAAAGGAACAGGCAATTTCATATGCACCATCATATATCAGACCCAACATATTTTGTTTTTGAAACTTTTATAATGTGGAGGTGTCTGTATTCTCATCCGTATTCTGCCCAAACAGCTGCCGTTCACCACCTGCTGTGCAAAACCCACTCGTACTTTTAAAAGCCG
Source organism: Vicugna pacos (assembly GCF_048564905.1). Lineage (NCBI taxonomy): Eukaryota > Metazoa > Chordata > Mammalia > Artiodactyla > Camelidae > Vicugna > Vicugna pacos. Next base: position 32,010,801 of record NC_133009.1, read on the forward strand.
CTAGAATTATGTAAAAGAAGGCTTCTTCCAAATCAGCCACCCGTACTTCAAATGTCACCCACACCTTTCCTTGGCAGTCAAAAAAAAAGTATCACAGCGAGAAGGTAAATAACACTAAGATTTACTTCTTACTCCCATCCAAACCCACAAAATCTTTCACACACTAGCGTAATATATTTTGAGTTATGCCGAAGAGTTAGAGAGTGAAATGGGCACGGGAGGAGAACGTGTACAAGAAGTTATCTGTATTTTTATACCCCTGTCTACCTGCAAGCCAAGTTGTTAATCCACAGAAGACATGAAAAAGATCACAATTTGGGGACTGCCGCCAGCTCTGAGGAGGAGACCCGGTGCTCACAGCTTCACGCTGCCTGCACTGCTGGAGCTGGCTTTATACTTACATTCCTACACAAGCAGACCTTGGAGATACTGTGGGTCAGGTCCAGACATCACAGTGAAGTGAATATCACCATAAAGCAAGTCACAATTTTCTGGTTTCCTGGTGTATATAAAAGTTATGTTTACTCTATATTGTAGTCGATAAAGTGTGCAATAGCATTTTGTCTAAGAAAACAATGTACATACCTTAGTTAAAATGTGAGACGGCTGAGAAAACAGCGCTGGTGGACTTGCTCTTGGTGAAAAACCTTCAATTGGTAAAAAATGCAGTATCTGCAACGTGGATGGACTAATAGATGATCACAGTGAGTGAAGTCAGAGAAAGATAAATATCACATGACATCACTTATATGTGGAATCTAAAAAGAATGATACAAATTCTATTTACAAACCCAAAACAGACTCACAGACATAGAAAACAAACTGTGGCTACCAAAGGGGAAAGGCCAGGGTGGGATAAATTAGGGGTTTGGGATTAACAGACACACGTTACTACGTATAAAGCAGACAAACAAGGACCTACTCTATAGCACAGGGAACTATAATTTCTTGTAATAACATATAATGGAAAATAATCTGAAAAGAAAAAATACATGTATGTGTGCATATGTATAACTGAATCAGTTTGCTGTACACCTGAAACCAACATTGTACATCAACTACATTTCAGTAAAAAATTAAAAATCCAAACAAAAGTCTGCGAAATGCAGTAAAACAAAGCACAGCAAAAGCAGGCGTGCCTGCGAGCACCTGGACACTTCTGCAGCGTCAGCTGCTCAGCGACAAGCCGGGGGCCTCCGTCAGCCGGCTCAGGGCTGGGGCCAGGCAGGGCCGTGGGGGCGCCGGGCCCAGCGTGGCTGCTCGGTCCCAGGAGGAAGAGCGCGCGTTTTCAGGAACACACAGGGACTCTTTGCTCTTTCATGGTTACGACACTGGCACCTCTTCAAGGGACTTCACATGTCTGGGAGATAAAAAGGACAAAAGGTGGTCAGGTCAAGAAGGCTCCGTGTGGAAGATACAGAGGCAATTTATTTTCACAGCCACACGTACACACACAAAGCCTACGTAAGTTTCAGATTTCTGTAAGAATATACTTCAGACTCACAATTTCCCCCGAGGGCAAGTAGCAGCAGGGAAGAGCTGGGTGGCCCAGCACGCGGGCTGCCCTGATTCAGCTTTACCGCTGACGAAGAGACACATCAGTACTGCGCTGTCACTGTCCCCATACCCGTGGCACCGCACCTGCAGTTTAGACAGCTCACAGAACTCCACTTCCTGTCGCACCACAGAATGAAACTGTAGCACTATAGGAAGAACAAAGGTAATTTAAGAGGAAGCTCCGTTCCCCTAGACTTCCAATCTTCTGACATGCATCTATCTGCCTATAAATCTGAAAGTTCTCCTCGTACAAACATTGACTCATCCCACCATGGAATTTCTATATGGTTGCCAAAGGTAGTGGGAAGCACATTAAATCAGTTAAGTCCCGTCGAAGGGAAAAATAATAACCACGAAGAGAGCTAATTCTGAAAAGTAATTTCTTAGCAAATAATCTAATTACCATTTATGAGAGCAAAGAAAGGAACACACTGTTTTCTTTCATTTTCAATGTGCCAATAAGTACAAACCGCTGAAAAATAAAGATTTAATAGTTTTTCAATCAAAGAAGATCTACTTTTAATCTAAGGGGAAGTTACTTTAGCCATAAAATATGATAAGAATGACTGAACCAGGAATATTTAAAGCATAGGCACTGTGCACCTATGAGATTGCTGTCGTAAAAAAATTCGCAGAGCATTCTCAACGTGCTGGGTCCCAGGCAGAACAGAAGTTGGGCTGCATCTGCCTTCAGGATGTAGGAGGTGGCAATTTTCGCTTTGCTTCTGCCTTCTTTTATCCGTGGACTATTTTGCATCAGTCTCTATTCTTACAGTTTACTACATGCACTGAGAGTAATTGTATTTCTGTCATAAAAGTTTCAATATTTCAAAACCCAGGTGATAGCGGAAAACCATTATAAATTAAAACTACCAAGAGGGTAACAGGATGCGTAACAGAGCAGAGTCAAGGAAAAGCGATGAGAACAGGCGACCACCTTCCGTTTTTAGATCATCATCATGGATAAAGGGCTTTGTAATGACAGCAAAAAGTAAAGGCGCAAGTTATCGCTGGGATGGATTACAGATCACTGCTAAGCTGCCCGCCTTCCTTGTTCACGGTTCACAGTATCTGCTCTTGCCATCTCTCTTTACTATGGTAATCACAACTAATCCCTTGACACAGTAACATGAAAATTCTCTATAAGACGCTTGTACAAAGTGATATTTTAAAATTCGTCTTGAACAGCATCTGAATATTCAAGCATCATCATTGCTTGAATACGAGAAGTCTAATAAAATTCCAAGACTGCTTCAAAAGCAAGGTGGCACCGACAACCCTCTTGTACAATGAGCAGAATATGTAGATGAGAGTGAGGAAAAGACAGCCAGTCTCAATGTATGAAAGTCCTGGTCCCATTCTGAAAACGGCTACTACCTTGGATCACAATGGTCCACGAATCGGAGGATGGAGGTGGGAACTTGCGAGGGGAGCTTTGTAGACGGTGTTGCTAGAAAGAGACTTAGGCCCTGATTGTAAAAGGATTCAGTGGTTTCATCTATGAAGCTGACGTGCTGTGTAAACATCAGAACAACATTCACCTGGTGATTAAGTGGATCACCAACGACATCTTATCCACAAAGTTTCAGAGAGCCCTCAGAGGGGACCAGAGCATCCGCTGCTTGGTACCAGATCTTGTCCAACAATACTGAAAAGCATAATTTGTACAGCTCCAAGAGTGAAGAAAGGACGGTTGGGGTTGTCTTGGCTCTTTTGCTGAAAAAACACTGCAGAAGCTAATGCATAAGAACGCTCTATGGAATGTTTAGAACTTCCCTTTAATGAATTCGAAACAATGTAGGTATTAGTAACTGACGGGAGGAATTGTGATCCTCTTCAATAAACTGATGCTTAAAAGTTTGGTTACAGAAGTTTTTTGTTTTTTTTTAAAAATAGATTTTAGAGTCAGATTTTTATTCCATCAATCATTTAGCAAATATTTGGGGCATTTATTAGGTATTAGGTATTGTTCAAGATGCTCAGATTCAGCAGCAAAAAAAAAAAAAAAAGTCCCAGTGCATCACGAAGGTTAGAATGTGACTGGTATGACATCTGATTGGACCAATTATTATAATAAATGTTGATAAATATATGATGTCATGCCAACCGGCAATTTAAGACACCTAATATTTGAGCATGTCAGGGACAAATTTCTTAGGAAGTAACATTCACACTAAGAATTAAAGGATGAAGTACAGCCCTCTGGAAAACAGACAAGGAGGCTAGCACAAAAGAAGACATTTTCCAGGAAAAAAAAGAAACTACTGCAAAGACAAAAAATAATCAGTATTGACAAGGATGTGAAGACCTGGAATTCTTCACTGATGCAGCAGTTTTGGAAAAGTGCCTGGCAGTTTTTTGAAAAGAGGAAGGAGAGTTATCGTATGACTCAGCAGTTCCACTGAAAATGGTATGTTCAAGAGAACTGAAAATAACATCCACACAAAGACATACTTCATGAGAGCTAAAAAGTGGAAACAATCCGAAAGTCCACCAATTGATAAAGATAAATAAAAGTGCTATGATATCCATACAATGGAATATTATTTGGCAACAAAAAGAAATGAAGTACTTATTTATTGCAACAACGTAGATGAGCACCGAAACTACTATGTTAAGTGAAAGAACACAGACACAAAGCATAAGGGTTTGAGTCCATCTGTGACATGTCCACAGTTGGCAAATCTAAATAGAAAGTAGATTAGTGGCTGCAGGGGATGTGGAGAGGAGGGGACTAGCAGGGGAGAGGGAGTGACCACTAATGGATGTGGGGGTTCTTTTAAGAGTGATGAAGATGTTCTTAAATTGATTGTGTTGATGACTGCACAATTCTATTGATACACTAGAAGCCACTGAACTGCACAATTTCAATGGGTGAATTGTTTGACTATCTCAATAAAGCTGTTGAAATGACTGTAAAGCCTGGGACGCAGAAAAAAGCATAAGACCTTCAAGAAACAGAGAAATCCGGTATAGTTAAAACTAGAGTATGTGGAGAAGAATGCTAAGTGATCCTACTAGAGACATAAACAACGTTCAGATAGTTCTGGACTTACAAGACATATTAAGAAGTTTGGATTTTATTTTAGCACTCAGAATAATTAAGTTTTATGAACTAGGAACATGACATGATCAATTTTTTTTCTAGAAAGGTCATTAAGGCTGGCATTAAAGAAAATAGATTAGAGAAAACTAAGACAAGAGGCAAAGAGATTACCAAAATGTAGCAGTAATCTAGGAAAAATGATGCTGAACTGGCCTCATGTATTGGCCATGGAGACAGAAAGAAATTGATGGGTTAGGGAACAATGTAGAATCAGGTACAGTGAGACTTGGTGATTCCTTAGAAGGCACCGTGAAGAACACAAAACAGGTACAGACTCTGTTTTGGCTGCTGGCTTGGCTAGTTGGTAGATAATAATATAATTCACGGAAATTAAAAATTGAGAAGATTAAGGTTTTGTGAGGCCAGATAAAAGGAAGCTACAACAACACACATATTAACTTTCAAACACCCATTAAAAAGCCAAGCATATAGGTGGGAAATGTGTGCTCTGTCTGGATCCAGAGTATATTGATTCAAAGTGCATTAAACTTATAAAATACTTATAAAAAAATCATCCCTTTACAATTTTACTCTTCATAGGAACAAATGTATTAAAGTTTTCTTTTCCATTTCTCATGAATATCTTGTATGATTCTTTACAAATAAATCATAGAATCAGTAAGATTTTTTTCTTCCAGTTTGAAAGCATATTGTAAAAGCAACTTCTACAACTACTGTTGCTGAGTATGGAACTCTGTTAATCACATCACAAGTAAACACCAACATGTACAAACGAGGCAATGAAGCAAATATTCAATATTTGATATCCATATGCATTTCTAATACCATCTGTTTTTTATAAATCTAACATATATCCCTTAAGCTTTTTCATAACCTGAGATAATATAAAAACCTTGTTTACTTCCACTTATTCAAGTAAATATTGAGCGTAGAATTTTACTCAGACATAGTGGTAAAATTCGGTTACACTGCAATCTTAGCCAGTTTTATAAATAACAGAATCATAGTGGGAACTTTTTTCCCCAAGTTTAGATGTAAATCAGTGAGTTGTACATGATCTCTGAGCCAGTGCATTTGATATTAAAAGTATTGATTCTACTCTCCTGATAGGTATGGATAATCATTATGTAATACGGGATTTTAGAAAAGAAAGAGTCTTTGAATAAAAATAAAGTTTTAAGAATGAGGCTTCTCTATCTTGTGATAGTTTATAATGAAAAAGAATATGAAAAGGAACACATATATGTCTAACTGAACCACTGTGCTGCACACTAGAAACTAACAACATTGTAAACTGAATACATTTCAATAAAAATTTTTTTTTAAAGAATGAGGCTTTTTTATTAGATTGACATTCAAATAAAACTATAAAATGATATTTTTAAAAACAAAATTAATTGTATCAAATGATAGTGATTTGCTAAAATTAAGACAACATAAGTTTATTTGCCAAATATGTACTATAAATTATAGCAATAATGAGAGTAGTAACACCATCATTTGAGCATCTATGATGTACCAGGAATTAAACTAGATAATTTATGTATATATTCCTGATCCTCACAAGAACCCTGAACGAAATGTACATTTGTAGCTGAGAAAACTGAGTCGGAGGAAAACAGAAGAATCAGGAGGAACCTGATTCTATCACAACAGCAGCATTTACTCACTTTCTCCTCCTGCTGAGTTCCAGAGGCCCAAGGCCCCTAGTGCTGCATGAAAATGTTCCTAAGAAATTATGGAGTGGATTCTTTTTTATTTAATGCAAAATAATGAGCACTATTATATCTCCATTGTTGAATATACTTAACTATGAACTTAAATCGTGTACTTTCTTCCATTCAAAGTCTTTGAAAGTTTACATTATAATTAGTATCTTCAGGGATGCTTAGCATTCATACTTGAAGTGCAAACTTTTACCAAACCTGATGTACATTTTCCCCATCTTTTAATTGTCAAAACGTGTTTGTATTTTGTTTTCAGTAGGTGTGCGTAAGTACAAGAGCAAAGATCTCTACTTAAAGCAATCTTGAGAATAGTTGTTTTATAATAGCAAAGTATTAAAAAAATCGTTTTTTATCCTGCTTACTGTTTGGATTAGTCACAGTTTCAGTTCTTTCTGTTTGTTCTTCACCTGTAACGTAGGCCTTCTAGAACATGGAATTGAATCTATTTCCTATGCAAAAATAGTCTGAGAAGTATATGTCATTTAATTACTTATTTTCTCTTTAAAAGGAATTGTCTTTTAACTTTCGTCATTTTTAACTTTTAAACTTTTAAAAAGGTTTTTATTTTTAAATTGTGTAAGCATATTTACATGTATTTAGTCTTTTATTTCACTCTGTGGAGATGTTGCTAGTTTGCTGGATTTTAATCTTGTCAAAGAGAAAGCTGAGGCCAATTCTATTTCGATTTTTTGGAATATTTTTTCTTTTTACTTTTGGAGTTTTTTTTTTTAATTCTTAGAAAAATATGTCCATTAAACAATAATGGTGGAGTAGGTAATTCAGAGAACCTCCAAGAACATTTAGAAAAGATAGAAACAGTATAAAAATCACCAGCCTGATGTCATGGAAAAGCCTAACAAGACAGTAAAATATTATGTGACTAAGATCCATGAAAAAAAGAAATCCTAGAGAGGGAAATTCGACAGTCTGCAGTCTTTTCCTGTATGAACTTCAAGCCTGATGTGGTGCTCAAATACTAAGCAGCATTTTTCATATCTTTAAGGAGCTGTAGGGACAGAAATGGAATCTAAGACCTAACAGAGGAGATGCTTGATCCACCAGCCTCACAGTTTGCAGCCTACAGGCATATACCCAGTAGTAAAGGGTAAGGGTGAGCTAGAGATGAAGTGAACCCTGGCTTCTAGATGCCTCAGTCCCAGAAACCAAACCAAGAACATCAGAAATCACCAGTCCTTTAACCTCAGATTAGACGCAAAAGATACATCCTCTCTGGGACAGAAAACAGGATCTTAACTCTCAAATTATCTTGACAATTTTTGATACAAACTTTTCACACCTCGATTAAAAATAACTAGACACTTGAAAAGTTAAGATAATAACATAGTCAATAGATAGCAGGGAAAAGTCAATAGAAACAAACTAACAAATGACACAGAAAATTAATCTACTGGACACAAACTTTAATAATTATTTTCAACATGCTTCAAAAGATAAGAAAAACTCGATGGGCAGAAAATTGAAAATTACAAATATCAAATGGAAATTCCAGGACTGAAAAAAATACATGGAGAAACGTGAGCATTTGTGGGTAGGTTTAGCAGCAGATTAAACATGGATGAAGACAAAGTCATTAACCTGAAAGGTGATTCAGAAGAAAAGATTCAGATTAAAAATTGAAGAGACAACAATATTGGAAATTAAAAAAAAAAGTGGAGAGTAAGAAGTGTACTAACAGGTTCTAATGCTTATGTTAATTGAAATACCAAAAGGAGGAGACAGAGGAAAACAGAAGAAACAAAACATTTGAAGAGATAACAACTGAGAATTTTCCACAGTAATGTAAAGTTGACAGTCTTATACATCACAAGCCAGAATCATTAAATAATCAACCTAATTGTGTCACAGTAGAACTGCTGAAAATCAAAGACAAAGAAAACAATCTAAAAAACACTGAAGTGAAAAAAAAAAATTAACAACCCGCAATTCCTTCAATAAACCATCAGACTGGCAGCTAACCACTGAACAGAAATAAAGGAAGCCAGAAGTTATAAAGGAGCAATATTCTCAGAGTCTTAAAGTAAAATAATTGTACATAGAAAGCTATCTTCAGTTAAAAAGATCCATCAAGAATAAAAGTGAGATACATACCTGGGCAAACAAAACCTGAGACAAACTAACAATGGCAAATTCACTGTAATACAAAAACAAATGAATTTTCTTCAGGGAGAAGAAAAATGATCTCAAACACACTTTTCACAAAAGTAACTCAAAATGGATCACAGAACTAAATGGAGAATGCAAAACTATTAAAGCCTAAATGATAACACAGGTAAAAATCTAGGTGATCTTAAGATTGGCTATGACTTTCAGACAGAACCCCAAAGGTATAATCCATGAAAGAAATAATTAAGTTGGACTTCATTAAATTTTAAACTTTCTGCTCTTCAAGGCGTGGTCAAAAGAATGCAAAGACGAGGCACTGCCTCAGAGGAAATGTTTGCAAAGGACACACCTGATAAAGAATTGTTACTCAAAACATGCAAATAGCTCAAAAAACTCAGCAATAAAGAAACAAATCAACAGCCCAATTTAAAAATGAGCAAAAAGTTCTTCACATACAACTCACCAAATATATACAGATGACAATTAAGCACACGAAAAGATGTTCAACATCATACATCATTAAGGAACTACTGCAAAGGAGATAATGAGATACCACCACACACCTAAAATCTGAAACAAGAATGACACCAACTGCTGGCAAGGATGTGGAGCAAGAGAAACCATCATTCACTGTTGGTGGGAACAGGAAATATTGGTACTCGCACTTAGGAAGACAGAGTTTACAGACTAAACCTACTCTCACCTACGATTAGCAGTCACACTCCTAGATCTTCACCCAAAGGCATTAAAAACTCATGGCCACACAAAAACCTGTACACAGATGTTTTTAAGATAGTAGGCAAATAGATAAATAAGCCATGGTACATCCAGACAATGGAATTTTATTTTTACTAAAAAGAAATGAGCTATCAAACTATAAACAGATGTGGAGGCATCTTAAATTCATATTGCCAAGTGAAAGAAGCCAATGGGAAAAGGCTATATACCGTATGATTCCAATTATATGACATTCTGGAAAAGGCAAAACTACGGAGACAGTGAAAAGATCAGTGGTTACCATGGATTTGGGGGAAGGGAAGAATAAAGAGGTGGGACCCAGGTAATTTTTAGGACAGGTAAACTATTCTGTATGATTCTATAGAGTTGGACACACATCATCATGTATTTGTCAAAACCCACAGAACAAGAGCGGATCCTAACATGAACTGTCGACTTCAGGTGGTAACAACGTGTCGCTGCAGGCTCAGCCTTTGTAAGGGATGTCCTGGTGTGGGAGGTTAACGTGGAGTGTGTGAGAGGGGCAGCACACGGAAGTCTCTCCACTTAATGCTCAGTCTTGCTGTGAACCTAAAACTGCTCAAAAAACCCAAAACTCTCTTGTTTTTAAAATATTTTTAAAAATGATCACAGGTAGAAAGTCAGTTACCAATCAGTTCTGAGACACAGAAACTACACAGTAATCTGAATGGAGAACACTTAATGTAAGTAATAACTAACCGCAATAAGGATTGGGGTAACGAGAAGTTGGCTAAGAAGAAGCGAAGAGTATTTTTAACAAGACAGAAAGAGCAGACATAAGGGACGGCCACTAGAGAGTGCTCAAGTAAGAGACCCTCCGCCCTAAACAGATCCAGGCCTCACTGGAGAGTGTGCAGCTTTGGCTCACTGGGTAGTAAAGTTGCTGTAGAACTGGCTTGAAATCTACCGTCAGAAATGCGGGGGGGGGGGGTTGTTCAGAGGTGGGTGTCACTGCTAAGCCACCAGGGGCGGGGGGGGGGGGGCGGTTATTAGAGGAGAGGTAGCCAGCTAGCCTCACTCCACCATCATGATGTCACCCACTGGGGTGTGGGGGACCTGCTGGGTGCTGGGTGCTGGGTGCTGCCGTTGCTACGGAAGATGCTCCTGGAGAAGCTGTGCCTGTGCGGGAGCCACGCCCTGCAGAAGACCCGTACAAGGCAAGCACTGGTGATGAGGGCCCCTTGGAAACTGCAAGAAAACACTCTCTGTGCCTCACTGTCTGCCCTGCGCCCTCTGCTGACAAAGCTTAGCATCACATCAGCCCGCAAAGTCACGTTCACCAAGTCCATCTCCGTGACCACAGAACAGGCAATGATGAGTGGATTTGGAACCGAGAGGCAATGACTTGATCACTGGCACCATCAGAAATATTTGCAGGAATGAAAAGCAAAGAAAATGGTAAATGAGCGAGTAAATAAAATCAATTCTGACTGTACAAACTATAATAATCATTAATTTTGAACTTTAAAAATAGAAAATAGAATGAAAATAACATGACTGTAGTAGTGTACCTGCTACTGGATACGAAATATGCTTCAAGCAGTCTACTCCCTCTTAAAACGGTAAAGGAAGATGTAATAACGGCGGCAGTGAGAGGAGAAAATAAAACCGTTAAATGTATATTTCAACCAAAAAGCTGTAACGAAATAAATGTAAAATAAAAAAGGCAATACAAATAGAAAGCAAACAGTAACATGGTCAATTTAAGCCCAAATATACCAATAATGATATTGAAAGCAAATAAATGAGAACAAATTAAATATTGCAATTAGGATTGCTAGATTGGAATTAAAAAAAAAATCAAACATAAGCTGCCTGTGAAAGAAACACCTTAAATATAAAGCACAGAAAGGAAAATGTAAAAGCATGAGAAAGAACAATGGACCAAAAATTATCAAAAGAAAGATGCAGTAGGTGTATTACTATTTCATGAAACAAACTGTAAAGAAAAAAGAGAATACAGAGACATTTTATAATGGTGAGAGTTTTAATTCACCATTACATTACAGAAATTCTAACTTCTTATGCTGTTAATAACACAGCTTCTGAAAATATAAAGCAACAATGACTGAATAAAAGAGCTACATACAAAACAGCAATCTCAGTGAAACATTGTAATGTGCCCTCCAGATAAGGATTATTATTTATAAGTGCATTCAGGAATGTTTCTGGTACAATTGCAATATACAAAAATAAGCTTTTCTATATACTAGGATCAATCATTAGGAACATAAACATTCCAAAGGTGCAATTTAATAACACATCAACATATCAAATATCTAGATACAAATCAACTGAACCAAGTTCAGGACCTACACTCTGAACACTACAAAACACTGCAGTGAGAAACTGAAAAAGTCTAAATAAATACAGATGCATGTTTACAGACTGTAAAATTCACTATTCTGAAAATATAATTTCTTCCAAAATTAATTCAAAGGTTTAAAAAAATGCACAATTTAAGACCTAGAGAAATACGTTTGTGATAATTAACAAGCGCTTCTAAACTTCTTCTGGAAGTATAAAGAGCCAGGAGCCAAGACCTCTTAAAGAAAATAAGTTAAGTGAACAGCCTCTACCGGATACTAACTTATTGAAGAGTTGTAATAAGTAAAGCACCATGGTACTGGCGGAGAGACAAGCTGTCCAACGTTACAGACTAAAAAGACCATAAAAGGCCTTTTCATTGACTACCCACTTTAAAAAAAAAGCTAAGTCCAACGTTCAACTATAAACAAGAATTCAATTCCAGGTTCACTGTAGATCTAAACGTGACAGGTAAAACAATAAAGCTTCTAGATTTGACACAGGAGAATGTCCTCATGGCCTGGGGACAGGGAACTATACTTGAAGCATCACAGAAAGAAGAGTAATCAAAATAACTACTGATATATTGGTGAACATGAAAGTTAAGATTTTCTTCATCGTAAGAACTTATAAGAGAACGAAAAAGCAAGCAAAGTATCGAGAAAAGGCTTTTGATACATGAAGGCTAATGCACTAACATCCAGAATATACTTTATTTTTTTTTAAAGAAAAGAACTCTATAGCTCAATACGACTAAAAACCCAATACAAAAAACAAAACAAACAAACAAACAAAAAATAAACAAGCATCATGAACATAGTGACATGGTAGTAGGTACTCAAATGACCAGTAAACATATAAAAAAAGTTCAGAGTCATCTCCCATCAGTAAAATGCAAATTAAACATACAGTGGTCTATACACGCATGCCTATGTGTGTGCACGCCCACACAAGTGCGCATCCCACGGACATGTGGCTAAAAATAATGACTCAACAAACCATGCAGGTAAAGAGCAATGGAGAATTTCACACAGTGCTGGCAAAAATATAAACTTGTATCTGTAGTCTTTTAACAAACACTGATATAGAGATGCCAAAAGAACAGAGAATCTCCATGTCAGAAAGAAATGTCCATAGAGAAATCGATCTGGCTTATCGAACGTTGGTTAGTGCAGCCTTCATTTCGGCCAGGCCAGACCGCCCAGGAAAGGGAGCGAGCCTCCAGTGGCGGACCTCTCATTAGGGTGTTTTATTTCAGGTTGGCAGAGAATAGAATGACAACCATTTGTGCTCCCCATTACTGTGCCAAAGGGCTCTGATGCAGGAATAGTTGCCCCTGGTTTCTGTTTCATAGATACTTCTCATTCTTTGTTTTCAGCGTATTTGAATGTCTTCTTTTCTTCATCCTTTCTTCTTTCAGTTTCCTTTCTCTCATTTTAAATGTCCTTTTGTGCATTATATAATATTTGGAAAAAGTCATCAGACTGTCTTGTTATCTTAAAACATAAGTTACCCATCTACATTTCAAAAAGATGCATCTTATTATGTTTAATAACCCCCTGAAATTCATGAAAACATTAAGTGGACAGACAACATTTCTGGTTTCTAATTTCCTCCAGTAAGGAAGGCTAACGATTCTTCAAATATTATATGTATTATCTTTTCCCAACTGTTGAGAAAGTGCTTAGATCTTTTATTAAAAAAAAGCTCTAACCCCTCAAAATAATGGCTATGCACACTAATCACTCTATTAGATAAGCATAATTAGCTAGTTATATTTCATTCTAGATTAGTTCTCTTTAGCTCAAGAAATTGATAGAGTGGTATCTAACAGCATATGTTTCTTTTCATAGGTTAAAATAATTATTCCTCTGGGAACGTTTTGTTAACTTCATTTACAGAGATCTAAGTTCCATTCAAGCAAAAGAAAAATATGTGGTAAGTGAAAAAGCTCAGTTGGAAAAATTGGTAGGTAGATGTCTTTACATCTAGTGCAAACAGACTTTAAAATAAAAGTGCCATTCCATAACTGTACTGACCCTTCCATTTGGTAGGATACATGTGGAACAAAACTCAGGTGTCAGATAAAAGTGAAAAAGAATATGATGTATAGAAATAGTGGAGTCTTTGTCTCATCCTCAAGGGACTCAAGCAAAGAGGAGAAAAATGTTCACAATGTCAAACACTGCAGATTCACTGAGCAGCATTTAACACAGACTCGAGTCAGGGTGTGTTTCAAGAAAGTGAACAGCAGTGCTGTGGCATAAAAACACATGTTACGGTACAGCACAGGGAACTATATTCAGTATCTTGTAGTAACTTACAGTGAAACAGAATATGAAAACGAATACATGTATGTTCCTATAAGACTGAAGCATTATGCTGTACACCAGAAATTGACACAACATTGTAAACTGACTGTACTTCCAAAACACAAACAAACAAAAAAAACCCCCAAACCACACATGTTATGGAAAAGGCTAACCTGCTTACAGGATCTTTTCAGTTGGTTCAGAAAACTCCCCAAACCACCTGGACTAAGCAAAAATTGCTTTTTCCTCATTCAGATGTACTGACACATTTTTCTTTTCATTATGGTACATTTGTTTTTAGTCTAATTTAGAGTTACATAAATCATCTCTTGTGGTGTAATACTTTTTTCTGAAGACAACTTTCCCAGATACAGCTATTAACCTCTCCCTGTGGAGGGTTATACGTCAGTTGTCTGGTTGATTCCACCCTCCTTTTTCAGTTTCAAAAACAGGTGATCATATTTACTGCGAGTGGGAATTCACTGGAAGCAGACTGTCAGACGATGTAGTGGAAAAAAATTAAAGCCAAGCATAATAACATTCATTCCAATTGTTCTGACATTTTATTGATTTTTATCTATATTTGACTTGTATTGATGATTTATCAAAACTTATATATTATTCTAAATTTTGCTCAATAAAAAAATTTCATTTACTTATCTACTTGTTATTGTTACTAAAAAAGATAGCAGAAATATAAAAATGTATGAAAAATTGTTCAGTTATTTTTATGAGAGGAATTTTGTGATTAAGTAAAGCAGATGACATTACGATAAAAAAAAATGTGGATCTCCTTCATTCAAGGGGCAGAAGAGTATCCACTGTTCTATTCCAGGAAGTAACTTTTAAACAAATTTCTTGCGAGCAAGGCCTCTAACTTTTTGCTTATACTTGACAAATCACATGACTATTTTAGATTTCATATGATAAACTTATCATCTTGAAAACAGAATTTAACAAGTGAAGTAGAATAATGAGGATGTTAATTCTTTTTCTTTTTTTTTTTTACTTCACCTATTTTTCTTCCCTCCTTTAATTCCCAGCAAGTCTCTCCACTCTCTTTTTTTTTTTTTGAGATTATTTAACTCATATCATTTTAGTTTTGGTTGCTCTAGAGACACAGCAGGTGAATGAGAAAGCAGTGAAGATGCATAACTTGGCAAAATGTTTATCAGTATGACTTCTGGTTTCCAGCTTGACATAAAGAGAGGCTGGAAGCCATCACTTTCATCCTCAAAACAATAACAAAAAATCCCTGAACAAACTGGAAATCAACAACTATTCTCAGACCCATCAGAATTGAGGTCACAGGGCGAAGTGCTGCCCTGAAAACTGGACAGACAGATGGATACAGAAAATCACAGCATACCTGGAGTGGAAGGCCAGCAGGAGAAGCCCACAGCTGGAGCCAAAAGCAATAAGAACATTTAAAACTACAACTGACTGATTGCTGGAGGCTCAGTGTAGACCAGCTCGAGAGTTAGAAACTGCAAAGGAGCCTAGACTGAGAGGAGCCCCTACATTTCGCCTTACAAAGTTCTGACTGTGAGGATCACAGAAGAAATTCCTAGTGCTTCCAGCAGGGAGCAGGGAAATGTAACCATTTTGAAATATGACCAGAACTTTCTGTTCTCCTTCATAAGACCGGTTGTGAAAGGAAACTATTTTACCAGAGCCTAACCCACTGACCTGGGAGTTGAAAAACTCCTAACCCCAGCTCCCTCCAGCCTTCCACATGGCGGAAGAGAAATAAACAATTCAGACTCACTCTAAGACACAGACCTAACCATAGACTTGAGAATACTTTTCCTCCTCACGCACCTACCATGACATCAGTGGAATTCCTGTGAAATGGAAGAAAATTACAGCTAAAACCCTGCAAACCTCAAATCCGCCTTAAAAAGTTGCTAAGGATACCCCCAAACAACAGGAGACAAAGATGCAAGAGACATTTTTAGCCTCTGACACCAAGGCTACAGCAAACCACACAGATACCCAAACTCCTAGTCAAAGGAAAATGAAGATCTCACACTGAAAGTCCATCTCCAGCAGCTCCTTTTACCTGATACATCACGCCTGGTCTCCACAAAATGTTAGAAGACATGTTAAAAGGCAAAAAAAAAAAAAAAATTCTGATGTTTATGAGTGGCAGAGAATTTAGAATGATCAGACCAGAAATATAAAATAACTATGATTAATATGCTAAGGACTCTAATGGAAACAGTAGATAATATGCAGAAACAGATGGGTAATAGAAACAAAACAGTGGAAGCTACAAGGAAAGAATTAGAAGGAAATGTTAGAAATAAAAAATATTGTAACAGAAATGAAAAACACAGTAAATGGGCTCCTCAGGAGACTGGATAAAGCCAAGAATCAATGAGCTTGAAGGTATGCCAGCAGAAACTTCCAAAGTCGAAATGCAAAGAGAAAGAAGAATGGAAGAGATGGAACAGAATATCCAAACACCGTAGTGGGACTACCAGAGGAAGAAAGCAAAAAAGGAACAGAAGAAATAATGACTGAGAATTTCTCAAAATTAACGACAGCCACTAAACCACAGATCCAGGAGGCTCAGAGAACACCAAGCACAGTAAACACTAAAAAACCTACACCTAGGCGTATCAGATTCAAACTGCAAAAAATCAAAGGCTAAGAGAAAACCTCGAAGAAGAGTTGTGTCTCTGAGACTTCTCAGATATAAACTATCTTGGACAGGGCCCTGGAGAGAATGCCCAAATACCAAACTTATAAAATAATTGACATATGAAATATGAAGCAGGAAACAAGGTATCATACGATCAGATACCTAAAGAAAAAAGTATACTAGGAGAACACAGAAAGGGGGACAATGAATAAATGCCTCACTGTCCCCATTCTCTGGTGGGACAAGTGTGCCCTGTGCTTCTCAGGAAGTCCCCAGTGGAACTGAACCCCATCTCCCACAATGGAAACTGCTCTATAACACACACCATCACTGGCTTTTCACTTTTAACTCACTGACCCTACTTTTCCATGTGTGTTTCCTGGAATCATCTCCCATATGAAATATTTACCATCATGTCTTTTTCTCAGGTCTGCTTTCGAGGGAACAAATCTAAGAAAGCTGGCTCTTGAAGTGGCCCCTGAAGAAAGTATTCTGGAATTAGTCCTTGTGCTGGTCAGGTGACAATGGAGACCACATCACTGAGGACATATCAAGGCCCTACTTACATTTTTATTTGCCCTTTATGTTTCTTTTATGACTATCTCATTTATGCCCCAAAGTTTTTTGGGGAGGGTCTTCAAAATTTTGATTGATAAGAATCAAGAATCATATTAAAAATATTAACACTGTAAGTCAAGTGCTATAAATGTTTTCCCATTTTTTCATGTTTTGTTATGATATTTTGTTTTTATTTCATGTGCTTTCTTTTTGCCATATAAGGTTAACGCTTCTACGAAGTTAAATCTGTCATCATCCTCATGACTTCTGGTTTCGGTGTCTCTCTGTACATTAACTTTTTTTTTAAACTGTTTATTATGGACAGTTTCAAACAGAATATTTGGCAGAATAATATAATGAGCCCCCATGTACTTCAATCTGGCTTCAATAATTAAACTGATCTTATTTTATTTATACCTCCTATATTATTTTGAAGCAAATTCAGTCATTAAATCATTAAATATTTCAGTATTCAAACTGACTTTAAAGGTATTTTTAATTAACCTGCATTTTACATCTGCCGTAGTTTGTCTTGCTGGAATCACTGACTTTCACTGCAACATACTTATAAGGATACATCAAATATCAACATTAGTTAAGATTATTGTTAAATAATTTGTGATTTTAAACTAGTCTCTATAAGAATTTAATTATACTAAATACTTTGTTACTCATCTCTCATGATTAAACATACATATCTTATACATATACATATCAAATTTAAAACATATCCCATTTAATACTTTTTTTGGTAACTAAAGTTATATCTTAATAAAAAGCCTCAGTTTCCTCTCTTAAAAAAGGGGCATGCTGTGGCATCACACTTACTTAAACTCTCATTTCTTCTGGATCAGGGTGAGGCAGAGGCGGAAGGCAGCAGTTAACGACGCAGACGTGAGGGCAGAGGTAACTGTAAGAAACGCGGGGTCACTGCCCTCGAAGCCTTTAAACAGCACAATGACTGACTCAAGGCAGACAATTATTGAGTAGCAGCATCTGAAGGTATTTTTTTCTTAAGTAGCTTGAGGACACAGTGGACTGATTAACTTTGTCTAGAATTGGGTCATAAAGATCTCAGAGAACAAAGGAGACAGGATACACCACTTTGGCAGGTCACCAGCGCTACCGTGAGGGCCCTGACAGAGGAGGAGTAAGACCACGAGACCACAGCTGGGAGCCTTCAGTCGAATGCTTGAGAAGCTTGAAACCTGTTTGCCCTGAGCCCCTCGCTGCCTGAGTGGCCCCCATCCCCTGATCTTGCTGCGTGGAAGCCTGACATTCTGCCAACGCCTAGAAATTAAGCAAAGCTTTCCCTGAGGCTCACACCTCATGACAATAGTTGTCCCCATCAGTGTTTGCCCTTCCTCCCTTCATTGTCTCCCATCTATTGGAGGAATCAGCTTATTCACCAAGAGAGCTGTGAGATCTGGTTAATACGTGTTAGCAGGAAGAAGGGAGCCTACATGGGGGAGAATCTTGAGGGTATCAGGCCAGCAGGGTAAGGGGGTAAAAGACGGCATACAGAAATACTGATCGACATGGAGGTACTCTACTAAGTCTCCAGTGACTCAGGATTTAATTTCCTGGCAAAGACATCTGCAGACGGTTTTATCAGTTTGCTGAGATGGTTCTCAGAATCTTGGACATGATGGTTGCCAACGGTAAATGTGCTGGAGATGCTGAAACAGCCTTGAGAGATTACTGAGGTAGAGATCAGAGGCTCAGAGAGATGAGAATGTTTTAATGGATTTATTATCTGATGCTAGAGATTCCACTAGCTGGATGTGTTGCCTGAGATGGCCCAGGAACTCCCTGCATTAAAGCAGCAAAGAATGTGCTAATTAGGTAGACAGTGACACAGTTGAGAAAACTGAAAAAATGGTGGTTGTTCTGTGTGAGAAGGCGCAACACTGTGAGACGCTGTCATGGAACTGGGCTCCACAGAATTTCTATGGCTGGTAGTGTTCTAGACTAGCAGGGACAAGGTGGTGCCAGAAGGAAGGTGGGCTTTACCACCACAATAAGCAAGTGTCTACGTGGCAACCAGGATCCTAACCTCGAGGGTCCACATTAATGGCTGATAGATTACGATGCTCCCAAGGGTGAAATAATTGAGGAGTCATTCAATAAGGATAGTGTTTGGCTTTTGACAACAGCAAAAATAAATCAGGAATGGATGAGCAGAAGGTTGAAGTCAGATCCCAACACAGAAAAGCACAAACCCTCCACCAGTTTCCAGAATTGAGTCAAATCTCAGACCCAGAGTCCACAACTACATCAGAAACTGAGTTCTGCTGAGGAAGGTCCATGAAATTCCACTACAAGTATATACAGTAAATGCAGCCACAATCCTGATTATTTGTCAGAGAAACAGAACAGTGGGAAAGGGAATTACCTTGTGTTTTGAGAGTCTCTGGACATAGACTCTCAGCTGAGTCATCTGTCAACACAGATGTCATCACACCTCCTCCTAGTGTGGGGACTTAGGGATGCCAGTGAGAAATGAAGTCCTGGATTCGGTCCATCTGGCAGGTTTACTATGAGTCTGTGGGTCCTTGCTGTCTTTGCTTCCCTGTCCTCAGAGCATATAACTGAAATAGACATACTGATCAGTTTGCTAAACCACTCTGGCCAGTGGAAAATGAGTCATTATCGTACAAAAGGTGAAGCCAAAGTTCCTAGAACTATCCCCTCCAAAACCGTGAGAGTAAATCAGAGACAATAGTGCATCATGGGTAGAGTTATAACTATTAGCCTTGAAAGTAGTAGGAGTGATGGTCCCCACCATATACCCATTCATCACATCAATATGGTTTCAAAAAACGGATCATGGGGATGATAACAAGATATCATTAACTCAAGCCAACAGCGGACCAGCTGTCGTGCTGCATATGGCGGTACCTCCAGCCAGAGAGCAGCACCGCTTCTGGCCCTTGTGATGCCGTCTTTGATCCAGAGCTGGTGTCAGCAATGTTTTTTCGTAAAGGACTGCTTGGTAAATATTTTAGACTTTCAGGCCACATAGTCTATATCCCAATTATTCATCTCTCTCATTGCAGCACGCAAGCCGGCATAGGCAACACAAAAATGAATGAATGCAACTGTGTGCCAATAAAACTTTATTTATAAAAATGGATTATGGGTCCAATTTGGCCCATGAGCCGTAGTTTGCCAAACCCTGTTCTAGAGAATGCGATTTCCTCATCAGGAAAGATGTTCCTATTCACTTGTGAAAGAAATTAAACCATATGTTCTGTCTTTCCCAGGGCTATTTTAACTTCCCTACTCTTTATGAGAAAAATCAATCACCTTGACACTTTGTAGAGTATCTCACTGGTCCACCATGTTGGTGACTTTATGATAATTGAACCTAGTGAGGAGGGAGTATCAAGAACATAATGGATCCCCTGGTAAGACAAACATATGCCAGAGGGTGGGAGAGAAACTCTACGATAATCAGAGTCCTGCTCCATCAGTAATATTTTTGGAGGTCCAATGATCTCAGGGAGGAAGGGGACATCTATATGTAAAGACACGTTACTACTTTCACAGCACTATGAAAAAGTTATGTGGTGGTCCTTTCTGAGTTCTGGAGGCACACACACAGCTCCACTCAGGGTGGCCCTAAGGACATCCCAGTGGTAAGAATTTAAGCAATACACCTGATGAATCCCTTTTAGGGAAGAAGAAGTGGTTGAGATAAAAACCATACGGGTTGTAGTGCAATGGCAAATGGCTTGGTTAGTTGGTTAGTTGGTTAGAAACTAGAAACAATACCGGAAGGTTCGATAAAGGAGTTATGGTGAAGAGCAATATGGGTGGGTCTATGAGAATGGACCTGAAATATGAAGACTTTCACATGTCATGTCACTGTCCACAAGGGGACATCTACTGCAGAGGAGATACTGAACCACTAGGTGGATTAGATGACTTTGTCCAGTAGATGTCAGTTGGCCTCTGTCTTTGACCATTCCACTTCTGGCACAATTAACCAAGGAGCAGAGGATCTATAGTGGCAGGGATGAAGGCTATGCATGAGCCCAAAGGCAAAAACTCAGTTTTACAAGGCTTTGATAGTCACAGACATTGCTGAGTATCTGAACTTTCAAAAGAAGAGAACCATTTACTAGCATGTTGTTTACATCAAACCTCTTCTTTCATGAAGGGAGCAATGATCCATCCTTATTGCAACTGCAACTTATGCTGGAATTATTTTTTTCCCCTTGCCCCAGTACTACCAGCCTAGCGCTGACAGAATTACTGATGTGGTATACTAAATGGTATCACCACAGACCAAGGAGGTCATTTTGTAGCAAAGGAAATGTAATAATGAATATGCACCCATGAGATTCCCTAGTCCTGTCATACACTATATCACCCAGAAGTTCATGCCCTGAATTTTAGAGTGAATACTCAAAGTTTAATCTAAGCTAACAACAAGGAGACACATAACTGAGTTGGAGCAATCTCCTTCAGGATGTGGCATAAACATTGAGTCAGTGACAATGAGATGGTGTCATGTGTCCAGCAGCTGGAACACACAGAACCAAGAATTTTGGAACAAAAGTGGAATGGCTCTTTCCAGTACTCTCAGTGAACTTTTGGGGGAATTTTTGTTTCCTTCCGACGCAACTTGAGGCTCTAAAGGTAAGTGACCCTAGTGCCCTACACCAGTGCAGCAGGGCATGCTTCTCCGGCCAGACGGCACAGGAAGTGTTTCATTAAACCCAAAGCTACAACTGATACCAAGTCATCTCAGGCAATTCATGCAGGTAGACTAGACTACAAACAAAGGAATTACTATCATCAGTATCTAGAGTTGATGATTCCTATTGAGAACAAGGAGAAATATGTCTTTGAACTTGAATAATACCCTGGGGCATCTCTTGACATTCTCATACCCATTAATAATACAAAGGAAACAATGATAGCCACGTAGCCTAACAAAGGCAAGGTAATCAGAAATTCAGTCCCTTCAGGGATGAAGGTGTAGGTGACTCCACCAGGCAAGCAACTTACAGCAGAAGAAACGTGCCTGAAGAAGGCAGGCTAGAATAGGTAGTAGCAGACCTGTGACGCCTTATCTCATGTCCCCTTGATGGACCTGAGTTCACCCAAAGTTGTGGTTTCGGGCAGAGATGTGTGAGGGATGGAGATGAGCCCAGAGCAATCTTCTGCCAAGGGTGAGAGTCTGTACATCAATGTCCTAGGCTCCCATTGCCTGGTAAGATACTTCAGAGTCAAGTTTCTCAGAAATTCCCCCAATGGGATGGAGTCCCCACTGACCACAGTGGGAAACCATTAATAAATGCATATTTATTTAGCTTTTCTCTTGCCCTTATTTCTGTTTTCCCTCTTTTTCTTTCAGACTTCCTATGATCATCTCCTAGATGAATTATCTGCATTCAGACCACTGTTTCAAGGTCTGCTTTGGGGAAAACCCAATATAAGTCATACACTATTTTAAAACAGGTAATATACAAGTAATACACACAGACATACACAGGTATATACATATAACAAAACCAGCTACATCACTTCCTATGGATACTGAGTACACCACTTCCTCTCAGATGCAGGTCTTGACCAGCAGTAATCTTGGTTAAAGGAATATGTGAGTCATCCTCTGATCCTAGCAATAGGGGACACACTAAAACCTTTCCAACCCATAATGAATACAGACATAATATAATTAGATCAGCAAATCAAGCAGAGAAGTTAAGGTCTAAATGGAAGACAATTCAAATGGTCTCCATTATTCATGCTGAGAAACTGATCCTGGATAGCACATGCATTGCACGGATGGTTATTGAGAGAAAAGAGCAAATAGCCTGCACAGTCTGACCAATATCACATCCTCAACATGTTCCTGGAAGAGCTTTTGAGAGAGAATTAAACCCACAGAATTAAACAGTGGAAAACCGGTTCCTTCTGCTAAAGCAAGAGAACATTTGTTTATAAGTTTTAAAATCTGTATAGAGAGAGGATTTATTAGGCACCAGGAATAATTTAATGCCTTTAAATATGCAAATGAACTGAAATAATGTGTGAAAGGTTAAGTGATCCCTCACTTTGTGGAAATACAAGACAGCAACAGTTTAAATTTCCATTTTCTATCCATATACACATCAAGGGTCACGGTCAAAGCCTGGAATTTCTTCAGTTACCAAACTCTCAACATTTGAAATTACAAATAATTCTCAAGAAATCAAATGCTAAACAATGCACTCCATATTAAAAAAGAGATGAAATAAATGATGGCAAAAATGAATCATTTAGAAAAGCCAAATCAAAAGATTTAAATACATGACATTTTCAAGTTGTTTTAGCCCAATTTAATTCAGAGTTTCCTTAACTATTTTGTTTTACTTCACTTTACTTTTCTCCTTCCAGAGTTTTTCTCTCTTTCAATTCCATTTGCTAAAACCATGACATTAACTAATTTACTCTACAAAAAGAAAACTTAAGTTTCTTTTAAAAATATTGTCACTTGACCCTAAGAACTTTCATTTGGTGGCAGGTATTGAGTAGCTGAAGGTAGAAGTGGAAAGGCGTTTGGATGAATAGTTTTTTTGGGTACAAAAACCATGATAAAAAAGACAAAGGGAGGAAAACGAAAGAAATACTAAGAATTGTATTTTTTGACCTATTTTTCAATTTAATATATATTTTATAAGAATAAAGAAAATCAGACTAAATTATTTATAGTAAAAATACAAACTTGCAATCACTCATTATGCTTGTAATTTCTCAGTAATTTAAATTACAATGCCTATTTTTATTGAAACTCAGTAGTCTGAACTATACTTATTAGTTCAAATAAATTTTATAGGAAAGCTTTATCATTCTTGTTACTTAGAGAATAAAATGTTAAAAAAAATATTATCTGGATTGGATTTTAGGCTACTGTCCAGAGTTAAATTTTAAGCTGATATCCATCTCCATAAATAGATTTCGTAATTCATATTATTTTGTTTCACACTGAAGACGGATTAGACAATCTCAGAAATACAGGATTATTGCTGAATATTAACTTTTATAAAGATCTGAAACTTTTTACTACTAATAAAGAGCAAAATGCCTATAAATGAGACAATTCTTACTCATAAGAACTACGATGTCATAAGTGAAGTATCCCACTCCTTGTTTTGCAAATGAAGAAATCTGTGTTCAGAGACATTTAATGACAATTCTAACTAAGTGATAGAAAACTGAACATTAGATAAAACATCTCCTGATTTCTTTCTACCATACTGCCTTAAATGTAAAAAATGATCACAATCTTTGTATCAGACAGTACAAATTTCTGACCCCAACACTAGTGGCGGAAAGGAAAACCTCAGCTTTAAGGTGTGGGAGATATCCCTCTAGTTTTTTGTAAAAGTGGTTAAAAGTTCCAGACCATCCCCATTCGATAAACAATCATGAAGTATTATTCTGTTTTCCTCAATGCGATTTTTCAATGATCCTAAGAAAAAAATTAAAGGTGATGCAAACAGACCAACTATGAAGTTATGAAGCAACATTACCAATTTTATAGAACACTGCTTATTAAGAACGTAGGGGTCAAAAAGTGTGAACGAATAGATTCTGAAAGAAAGAGTCATATCTGCATTAGGTACTATTAATCACCCACATGGATGTGCTTCCTTTTGGCTTCAAACTTTCAACTACTTTATCTTAACTTGTTTCACTTTTTGCTTCTCACAAAAGGTGGTGTTTAACTGAGGAACATAACCTGGTTCTATATATAATACAACCTAGAAAAAGTAAGGCAGTTGATGTCATAGGCAACACAAAAACTGCTGTGGTCAGCAAATCCTAAATTTCTCAAAGGAATAAAAGCAATTTTCTTGTAAGAGTCTCATTCTGAACCTAAACTTAGGTAAGTTTTTAAAGGGACAGATTGGCTTAGCCCACTCCCATCTGTCATTTTTCCCCTGGTTCCAGTGAAGATGGCTCCAAAGTCAGGGTTATTTAAACAGCTTTTTCTAGGGCAGATGTGGACCTTCTCTCCTGGCGAGACTTTCTTACTTCAGGGCCTATCTGATGCTGCTTCCCTCGTGCTGTCTCTACTGCAGCTGGCAGAGAAGACAACCCTCATACTCTACTCTTCAAACAATTCAGATATCGCCTCAACTGGAAATGGCAGGTAAGCAAAAATTGAAAAGAACCTTCACTTGCCATCCCACAGATGGAAGAAACGCAGTCTTCTGTTTTGTTTTGTTTTTAAGCCACAACCAAAAATAAATGAGGAAAGGCACTCCTTTTGTTGGGGAGGAAGAAACTTTCCTCTGCTCTTCTAGATTCTTCTGACTGATCTCAGAATTAAATTGATATGAGACAGACTGAGAGGAGAAAATCAAACAAAAGCTCAGTAACGTGTGCACATGGGAGACAGCCAGGAAAAGTGAGTAACTCGCCAACATGGCTGAGACTCTCACCTTAAATAACATCTTCAGCTAAAGACAAAAGAGGATGTTGGAGGTAGTGGCCTGGGACTTCAAAAGGGAGGAAGGCTATTCACATGGAGATGGAAAAGCAAACATCTGGTAAATAAATGTCTGCTGAGCCTTGGAGACACAAGGGGACACAGTAAACTCTGATCTCCAAGTTTCCATCTCCACACCCAGCGCCTATTCATTACAGATGTCCCTGGTGATGGCTCTGTTCCTGTAACAGGCCCTCTAGATAAATTCCTTTAGGCGGTTGGGGGGATGGTCAAAGTTTCTTCCTGAGTCTTTTGGGGTTTGATTGTTTTCAGCTCGAAATAATCCACATGCCAAAGAGACATTTTGGGGTGGCAAATTTTGTTCCCTTACACTTTTGTTTTCCTTTTTATATGTTCAGAAAAAAGGATACAGCAGGTAACAGAGCAGAACTGACGGCTCATTGAACAATAAAGAGCAAAGAATCAAAAAAGTGGCTATATACATTAATGTATGTATATATGTATGTATACCTATGTTTACGTTTGTATATGTGTCTGTATATGTATAAAATATTAAAGTGGGAAGAAACTTTAGAAAGAGATACATAATAACATTTTCTCTATTTCGTCTTTGTAACTAATGCCAAGTCATGGTGAATTTAATCCAATTATGCTTGTACATACAATGTAAATATAACATTTTTCAAACTGTTCTGAGGCAAACTTGGGAGCAAATAAAGTGCTAGTCTGATCAATCAGGTTTATTGATAGTTCAGATTTCAATGATTTATTTGGAGTTGAGATTGTAAGGCTATAGCAGTGGTCTTAGACTTTCCAAAGCAAATTTTAAAAAAGATGCATAAAACAACTGCAATGAAAGATATAAAACGGTCTTTCTTAGAGGCTTACGAAATTTGTTTATGGCCCAGTTAAGAAGAAAAAAGTTATTAGCAATATCAAATAAATTAGTCTCTTTTGATTTTTTTAGGAATTTGTGTTGTTTCCTCTGGATCTGTCTCAAAATCACAATACACACACATTTTATCAGATTGTCATTATGACTTGATGATGTAAAGTATCTGATACACAATTAGAAAAATTAAACATTTTTGTGGCTTAAATTAAATATATAGTAGAGAGATACTGAGTTAAGAATAAAAACCAGTAATTAGCTTTATAATGCTTGTAATCTACATAGTTTTCATTCACATCTACAAATGTTAGCATGATCATGAGACCTATGCATCTACCCCAAAATACGATAGGACTTAAATATCTTGGCTTGTAAAAGATTTCGTGTAAGTGTTTGATCTAACACTTCATCATTTTTTATAAAGCAACATCTGCTTGCTACCTGTGAAATGTTTTAAAGGTTTGAACACCTTTACAGAAGTTGCACATAGTACAACATAAATGTCTTGTTAAATCTTATAGAGAGTGTGGTCCCTGGAGTCGGCGGGGGCTGGAGGAGGAATGTATTTCATGATGTCTGTCATTCGTGAGCTCTCCAGTAACGTCTGCCCGGAGCTAAAAACCCCCACGTGGAAGTAATGGTAATAGACGAAGGGGAGGGAGTTGTAGAAAGGTCCATTGACTGCCATTCAATTTCCTGAAACTGCCCACTTAGAATACTTATTTAGACATTACAAGCTTCACTTTCTCAAGTGTGAAGCCTGAGTGTGCTGAGCTGACAGAAGGTGCTATCTCCCTGCACACTGTATTTTCAGGAAAAAGGAGACACTATCTACCTTGAACAAACAGAGCAGCCCCAGGTAGGCAGGTGCCTGTGATCCCCACCGGCCATTCACAGGTCTGCATCTTTATCACGAGGACCAAGGAGGAGACACTGGCTGCGGGAGCATCATAAAGGCAGACTAGCTGTGTCATTTGTGTGGGCATCTGCCCCGTCCACACGTCAGAAGTCTGGCTAAAGGAATTATATTCCTCACTGAACATTTTCAAAATGGCCACATTTATTTCTCCTTACAAACCTCTTTTAAAAAAATAATGTTTAATTCATTTGTTTATGAGAGTAATCTGGAAAATTAAATATCTTGATGTTCTCAAAAAAAAATTTAAATTTCATGTAATGTTTTTAAAAAACAGAAGGATTAAAATCCCCCATGTGTGAAAACGTGCAGCTAAGGGATCTTGTTTTCTTACAGAGCATAATGTTCTAGGCTGATAGCAGCTTTTTCTCAGCAACTCAGATGACTGTGAATTTAAAGGCTTGTATCAAAAAATAAAGGGCATTTGAAGCTAAAAGGATCCAGTGTCCTCTCATGCAAAGTATAGGTAGACCATAAATAACAAGTATCGTTAACTGTGTCTGTGGAGCAAAACTAGTCTGGAAAAACAGAAGTGTTTAAAATATGCTTTAAAATTTTCCTCTCCTATAACTGTCACGCTTCCTTTGTTACGAATATAGAAAATCTATGCAGTTTCTCTTGGTTATTAAGTATTCTATAAAGGCTCTTGGTCACATTTACTTTGGTTCTAGGTAACAAGCATATACTTTGGGCTAGGACAAACAAAGAGATGATGTATTGGAATATTATTCTGAATATTATTCAGATTCCAGCTGAAGTTACTCAGGGCTTTGGGTTTTGTTTTCCTTTTGTTTTGCTTTTTTTTGTTTGTTTTGGTTCGGTTTTCTTAATGGAGGTATTGAGGATTGAACCCAGGACCTCAAGTCTGCTAAGCACACACTCTACCACTGAGCTGTACCCTCTTGCCCCAGGGCTTTGAGGTTTAAAGAAAACGGTTCTGGGGACTCTACCCCATATTCTGTGGTCAACTCAGCACCCTTGTTGTTATGGGAAGTTCCCAGGAGTCCCGCTGGCTGCATGTCCTTGGACCTATTTAATTCTCAACTTAACCTAAGGTTCCTCTCTCTCTCCCTCTATTTCTCTCTCTTCCTCTCTTCCCAGACAGATGTTTAACTCTCCCCCTTTAATTTTCTCAAAATAAACATCACCAAACCCTTCTATAAGGGCTGTGTGGTGTGACAGACTTTATGAAGTGGGGGCTACCTTGGGGATCCACACCCAGCAGCACCCGCAGTGAGAGATCTTAGATGCCCCTCTCTGTCTCTCATCGTCCAAGTCATTTAGTCACACGAGCAGGAGGCCCAGCTTGTCTTCCTCAAGACGGGTTCACCCTTGTGTCTCCTTTACTTCATTAAGCAGAATAACTGAGCTCAGTCCTTTCCACTCGGCTCCGGGGCCCACCTTTGTATCAGTGCACCCTGATAAAGCACATTAGTCTGTGACTTCCTTCCACCTCAGTTTCTTAAATGGAAAGGAGCAACGTGACAGTTTATTTCCCCTCCCTCAGTGGGACGCACTCCAGGCATCAGTGCTGCCCCTGAAATATTTCTGGCTCTCTTCCCTTCCATGCACAGGGCAGGGCTGTCCTTTCTGGCCCCTCGGGATTGATGAAGCAATATGACAAGTTCTGAACGACGCGTCTTGAGTGGTGAGTGTCACTTCACGGCAGAAGCAGTTAATTTCCAGTGTGAAGCCTTCTGTCCTCCCCCGGCCAGGTGACCAGCCATGCTCGTGAGGCATTCGGTGTCCCTGGGTGACGACGAGACAGAAACACCGCTGCTGACCCGTGGTAGACGCGTTACGTAAGCTAGACATGAGCCATTCGCATGCACTGCTTGTTATAATAGCAAAAAATACCCTCCTGTGACTGAACTCACTATTACTACGCAGATGTACAAAGAAGGCCTAGCTCCTCGGGTGTCTATAAGGGATCTGACCTTCCTCAAAGCCCCCACCGTGCTAGGTAGCAAAATAAAAAATAAAAAAATAATTAAAATATCTCAACTCAAAATATCTGTTTCTTCAAATTTGAACATTTTCCCCCGTTTAAACTCTTTCAGGTAGATTCACAGACTGGGGAGTTCCCTGTAGCAACAGGCTGATGAGAGGCTGCGAGCCCCAAGTCCACTTTCGACAGCTCGCGCTGCTCCGAGCCTCCCCACCGGGCTGCAGGGACCACATTCCAGGCCCACTGCTCAGCGCCCCCGGCCGGCAGAGGCCGCACCAAGAACAAACAAACAAACTCCGCAGAGCTCTCCCCCTGCCCGCAGGCCCTCTCTGTGTATTCTCCTAAGGTCTGGGTGTGGTTCTGATTAGTCCGCGCTCCCTGCAACCTCCAGTTTCAGGATCATTTTGCCTTAGTAAGAGCAACCTCACTCCTTTCCCAAAGTTGGCAGCATCACTGATTTGCTATCCATCAAATCAGTCAGGAGACAGAAGAGCCTCTGAGCAATCCCTCTAGGTAAGCACCCATACCACCGCTTCTCCCCGACGGAACAGAAGGCTCATTCTGCAAGGGGGTCTCCTCTCCAGAGAGTGAAATGTGGTGGGGCCAAAGGCCCCGTGGTTTTGGCTTTTATTTCAACATAATGTAACATATGGCCGATTTCTGGGACTTAAGTCTAGGGAGACATACATAGTTGTACCACAATGCTTTCTCCACTTTCAGAGGCTTCCTCCTACGGTCAGCCAAGTCTGGGAAATGTGGTCACTGCGCCTCCACTTCTCCTCTGACTCTCCTCATGGACAGCATTGCTCCTCCTCTTCAGGGCTGACTTGGTAAAAAGCTTGTTCATTTCTGAACATGTTTGTAAAGATGGAGAGCATACTGTAATAATATATGCACAGTATTAGCCCCATTATACTAATCAGATAATTATACTTCTGAAGCCAAAGAAAAAGGGTTGATTGCAGATCTATAACAGATCTGAGTATTTCGCAGAAACCAGGAGCAGAGACCACAGCCAGGCTTCCTGAGGACTGGACCCCAACCTGCAAAACCATTAGAAACCCCCTTTGTCCGTCCTTTCTCTCTGACTCTCATATTGGTCCCCTATCTCTGTTTCTCCGCAAATATACTCCATTTTAAATTTATTTTGTTTTCTTTCTGCAAACTTGACTTTAAGTCTGCGTCATGCACATTGTCTTACAAAGCACCTCCCCAAAGTGACAACCTTAACCCCCAAGTTGATATCAGTGCAAGTCACATAATCCAGATGGAGCAGAATCTTAGAACCACCATTTCGAATTCCAGGAGCAGAATTCTCCTTTGTCTTGTCTGGGTCTTTCATGTATTTGAAAACATCAAATGCATCCAGGAACAGAAAGTTATTGAGGATAATCATGACTGATACAATTCAGTCTTATAAACAAGGAGAGAACGCTCAGATTAAGACATGTACCAGTGAGAGACCTAATCGGAACCAAAAAAAAAAAAAAAATTTACTAAAATCCTGGCAGCAGCTACCTTCTGAATTCCTTTGTTCCTCTCCTAAATGCAAACAGGATGCCTTGATCTGATGGTTTGGTTGTTGAAGACACTGTATGAATGTGTCATTACCACAAACTTTGGGGAGAAATGATCTGGAAAACTGCTGAACAGGTAACACAAGGCAACCATGATCAATTAAAGTCATTGCTCAAGGACAAAGACACCGGAGGACACCGACTCAGTGGGCCATCCGGTTCTTCTCCCTCCTTCCATCACTTTAATGATTTGTTATCCTCGTCTGCACAAAACTCCTTTAAGCTGCCAAAGGAAAAATAACCTACAGGCTTCTAGTTATTGACCAAGACACACACATAATACACAACCTCAGTTCCATTTCTGGGTTATCAGTCAAAATGTAATCATCCTCTTCACATCTTTAACGAGTTAATGAGATAGCTGATTTATTCATGGAACTGTTCTATTTTTCACATGACTCTAATTCATTTTATTTGTTATTTTTCTTCTCTTTCGTTTCTATGTCAGATAAAAATAATTGGGGAGAGAGAAACATTTTCAGCTCAGATTATGTTTTTGCTACTTTTTCAAAAATTCAATGGGCATCTACTAAGTGGCAGGTCATTTTCTAGGCCCTGTAGATACTGTCATGAAGGAATCAGAAAGCATCTTTCCTTCGTGGACCTTATAGTCTGGGAAGAGGAAGATGGTGAAAAACAAACAAGGAGAAATTAATTTCAGATAGTGATCGCTTTGAGGAGGAAAATAAAGTGATATAATCAATGATGCCTAGATACTGGGTGCGCTTTTGGTTTGTGATGTCCAGAGAGAGGCCTCTACAAGGTGGCTTTTGAGACGAGATGAGAAAGAAAGGAATAAATCTTCATATGGTAATCGGAAGAGCAGAACACGCCAACCAGTAAAAACACCAAAAAGTAAAAATACAAGTGGTGTGTCAAAGGCCAGAATTACTACAGTGTACAGAAAGGGAAGAAAATTATGATTTCAAAAGAATTCCCCAGTGAAAATAGGTTAGAAAGAAGAGAGACAGAGACAGAGAGAGAGACAGAGAGACAGGAAATGAAGGAGCTTTCAAAGGAGGCTACCCCGCACAAGTGACAGAAAATGCAGAGTTGTTTTTTGCTGAGAAGACCATCGCAACCCCCACAGAAATTGGGGAAGAAAAAAATCAGTCTGAATAAGTCAAGTAACACGAGTAACTCAACTGGATGGTCAAGTAGACAGACAAATATAAAAGCCTGGAAAACATAAAAAAAAGAGATTTGGATTCGGTATTTTCTCCCTCACATTATATCTTAATTTTACAATTTCCATAATTTCTTTTCTCTCCAGATCTCTATATACACCTCTAACTCCAACTATACTGAGTGACGGCACTTAAAGTTCCTTAACAAATGTTGTTCCTCCTTTACCTTCCAAGTGGCTGTTCTTTTTGTTTCTAAGAACTTCTCTCTCTGTCCTCAATTGTTAGCACCAACATATCTTTGAAGAATGAGCCTAAACATCACTTCTTTTACCAGTTAGCTTGCATTGCATTCAAGTCACAGAAAACCCTACTTCACTAGCTTAAACAATGACAGGATTTATTAGCTCATGGGGCTGGAAATCCCGAGGAAGGAGATCTTTCTAAATGAGCCTAAGCCAATGGTTCCAGCTCAATCAATTTCTCCTCATTTCTCCTGGCCGCAGACATCTCTGTGTGTTGCTTTAATCCCCAGTCTACAGAGATACAAAGTGGCTATAGCGTTTCCTGGATTCTGTTAAAGGAAGAGATCAGCATTCAACATCCGAAACGAAAGCTTATTATTTAAGAAAGCAAGGAAGAACTGTCTTTTTATCAGGCAGACTCTCCTTGAGGAAAGCTGACCCTATATGAGATTTTAGGAAGCACAGAATTCAGAGACTGGTGTGCTTTTCGAGGTGGAACTGTTCAGTCACTGGTGGAGTGTGACAGTTGCTGACTTGCTGACGCTCAGGGGCAAGGTTCTCTGATTTGGATAAGTTTCAAAAGTATGGCCAGTGAGGAGTATTGTCTTTGACTAATTTAATGGATTAAAATGGATTCTGATGGATACTTGTTACAATGGCTACAGAATAATCAGCCTTTCCTAAGAGTGTGGGAATGGAAACTTTTTCATTTTATTCCTACCAACCCATGTCCAAAGAAAGAGAACAGAGGCACTTCTGGAGACTCTCTCATGAGATGAAAGAATCACCTTTCCTAGAGCTCCCTACCTAGACTGTCTTTACATCTCATTGGTCCAAGTCAGACTGCATGCTTCTTCTTGAATAAATCTCTGCAGCCTTGGTAATGCTATATTCTAATTAGCTAAGGACTGCCTGGTTCAGAAGAAATCAGCAAGTGAAGGGGAGCGGTATCATCTGATTGGCTCAGACAGATCCCGTCCCTCCCCAGCAACTGGGGTGAAACTCATAAACTACAGTACAGACATCGTGATCCGGAGGTATCTCTGGATCTTGAGAGATGATGATATTGTTCACCATCTCTCTCCAGAAGCATTCCTTGCAGCATCTTTTGTCACTCTTACATAAGGAACATTTATACCGTCCTGGCTGCCCCTCTCAACCTTTCTGACCAACAGGAGAGTGTGACAGGCAACACCCCCAAAATGTCTTGGAATACGTACTCCGAGACAGAGTGAAGCGAAGCTCAGTTCCTTAGGGGTATTCATTATCAGGGTGGTCGAACATTAGTCCCAGAGCATTAAATGCTAATTTTTAGTTCAGTTGTTTTGTATTTAAAAAGTGATGCAGGCACATGACTACAATCTCATCGGAAGGAGGAGGAAGTAGAGAGTCTTGTACACGATCACACTCACAGTGAGTCCTTGCGGACGAGTAAGTCTCAGCCAAGAGGCCAAGGGCGCTCTCACTCTTGCACGTAAACTTGCAGGGGGAGGGCTACAGACGCGCAACGCTGCGGAGAAGAGCTGCACCTGCGAGGCTTCTTTCGGGCAGATGCTCAGGCGCATTCCTTTCGCCTCTGTCTTTATTCGTGAAATCTCTCATACAATGGTCTTAATGTGCACAGACAAACCCACCACTATGAACTGAATTGGGTCCCCCCCCCCAAATTCCTGTGTTGAAGCCCGAACCCCCAGTGTGACTGTGTTTGGACGTAGGACCTATAAGGAGGTAATTAAGGGGGGGAAATGAGGTTGTAAGGGTGGGCCCTGATCTGGTAGAATTAGTGTCCTTAGAAGAAGAGACAGCAGAGCTCACCCTGTCCTTCTCTCCCCGTGTGCACACGGGCATACAGCAAGCCCCACTGTGAAATCTACCTTGCCGGCACCTTGACCTTGGACCGCTAGTCTCCGTA
Organism: Vicugna pacos; assembly: GCF_048564905.1. Classification (NCBI taxonomy): domain Eukaryota; kingdom Metazoa; phylum Chordata; class Mammalia; order Artiodactyla; family Camelidae; genus Vicugna; species Vicugna pacos. Next base: position 32,044,925 of record NC_133009.1, read on the forward strand.
ACTGTGGAGCAACACATTTCTGTTGTTTAAACAACTCAGCCTGTGGTGTTATGTCATGACAGCCCAAGCAGACGAATATACCCACAAACTAAATGATATGAAAAGCTCTAAGATGTGTATAAAACCCAGGGCGAGGAAGAGCTCTGCAGCAGACCCAGACTGTGTACAAGCCGACCTGGGGCTGAAGCCCCTTGACCTGCCAGACCGCTGGTTTAGAGGTATCTGTGATGGGGAAGGCGCTACATAGGGCTCATAAAACACCAACTGGAGAACCACGATGCAGCTCCCTAGTGTCCTGGAGCAATCCTCCAACTAAAATGGAGAACTACATACCTTTCTACAACCAGCTCCTATATTCCTGGGTCCGGGTACAGACGGAGTGTTTGAACACGGAACACCCAGTAACCGTGAAGCCAGGACAGCCAACCACGAGGTGAGTTTTATCAGACGCACCAAGTCGAGAATTCGGGCAGGCCCAGTAACAACCCACCAGAACCCGACGGTAGTATTACAACTGGGATTGAGCGTAAACAGAACCGAAGGACACAAGCCACCTGCAAGAGCGGTCACCCCAGACTCTGCCTCATCCTCACGGATGCGCTGCCCCGACTCAGCTCATTTCCACGGCCGCTTGAGAGCAACCCTCAAAACCCACTGTCAGAGAGGAAGATGGTGGAGTTCAGTTTGCTGACAGGGCAGCTTGGCGGGAGCGTGAAAGCCAAAAACAGACTGCCTCCGGGCTACAAGCCAACCCAGGGTCGGCTCCAAGAGACCATGGTAAGGAGATGCCTGTGTGAGGAGACGTATGAAGAGGTAAAAAATATAAGTAGATTTTTCGGCAGTGATGAAAGGTTTGACTTTGGTCAAGGGCTACAGTAGGAACATGGGAAGGTTAGAGACAAGGAGTTTTCAGGTCGAGGCGTATGAATGGACACGGGATGGGAACACCCTGGAAAGACTGCATATTAATGCTCATCAGAGATCATGCACATGAGAAAGGCCTTAAACAACCCAGGGAGGCACAACGCCTTGGCCGGGCGATGTCGGCTGGCCGCTGTCTGTAGCTGCCCCGTCGCGGGCGCAACAGGCGCGCCAATCACACAGCCACGTCACCGCGACGGGAGCCGCACGTGCGCCCAGCAGCACGCGCTCCCGAGCACCAGGGCCGATCTAGCTGCTGCTGCTGCTGGATGTGCCAGCTGAAAACTGCAGGGCCCCCCGTACGCACCGCCTTTGGAGAAGACTCACTGGCCACTTGGTAGCCAACTGACTGCGCTGGCCCTCTTTCAACGAAGGGGTAGCTATTTATTTTAATAGAAATAAATACGTAGCCAGGCATGGCTTGCCCACAGCCTCTCCTGCCCACAGCCTCACCCAGAACCACTGAGGGCTTAGAGAATGTCTGATTCGCTGGCGGTTTCCCACATACTAGCGCATCAGACCAAAAACGACTCGCTTTATAGCAAAGAGCGAGTGAGAATGGGTACATGAGTATGAGGTTCACCACTCACACTGCAAACTATAGCATCCAGAAGCCATCAGCCTGACAAAGCACTGGAACAGCCCATTAAAGGTACAGCTGAGGCATCCGCTCAGAGGTGCCACTTGACACGGATGCACACCATCCTCCGGGGCATGATACACATTTTAAATAAAAGATCTTTATATGCTGCTATGTCCCCAGTAGGTGGAACACATGAGCCAGGGACCCAAGGAGTAGAAACAGGAGTGGCCAAATTTATCATCAGTCCCTGTGAGCCATTTGGGCAATCTGTGTCCTCTGTACCTACACCCCTGCCAGCTCCAACTGCACTCTGTTTGCTTTGCTGGGAAACCCCATCCTTCACCCACTCAGACCGTCCCTGCCCTCAGCATCCTCACCATGCTCCAAAGAGGAGACTAACTCCTGCTGGAGGAGTTTGGGGGAAGGGACCAGCGCCCCCATCACAGGCTGTGGGCAGTTAGGCTGGTCAAACTGAGAGGGGAATGCCCTGAGGCTTTTCTTCAGGGGAAAGACTAGAGGAGCAGTTAGAGGTGGTCTCCTGGGACAAACTGGAGACACCTTGCAGCTGCCAGGAAGAAATACTGGTCTCACGGACATGCAACGGAATGGTATGCTCAGAAGGGAAGGTTACATTGGTGGCGGGGGTGTGACTTGTCCTATCTACATTCCTCTGCTATCTTCCCCAGGAAGAGACACGCACTAGAATCTTGAAAGAGCTGCTCGCATAAGATAATCTACAAGGAAAACTGTGCTGGAGAATACTGTACACTCCTCAAGATCCTTCTTCAGAATGATGTAAACATCCCCCAGTTTGCTGAGAGTCCTGCCAACAACACAGCTCTCAGTGTCCAGCCTCCTTGGGGTTGCACTGCCTTGGATGTAGAAACTTGCCTCTTTAATGTCACATCTCCAACCAGAGGCATTCCACATTCAATGGCCAGCTACACTGGGAAGACAAGGTCTGGATCCCTCGCCCCAACTTGAGACAATTTTCAAGCCCAGTTCCATGGTCCCTTTGGGGTGGGGGGTGGGGGCTCCGAAGCCTTTATTAGGATGACTTCACAGCTGAACATCTGTCTATTTCTGCTTTCTTTTCTCCCTTCCACAGCATTGATCCAAAAGCACTCCTCAGCAAACATCTTACAAACTAATCTCCATCTCAGAATTTGCTTCCCAGGGAATTCAACCTATAACCAGGTGCACGGTCAATTAAAACGCTTTTACAAGCTACATTTGCTATTGTGTCACCAGAGGTTCATGCCATACCCAGTTTTATCTCTGGAAAGTCAAAGATTTAAGTTTTGCATGTAATTGCATTTCAGTGATAGAAGAACCACTATTTAAGTGCTTATTATCTGTGAAATCGACTTTTAAAGTAGTCTGACAATTTTAAACTTCAAACAATATTACAATTAAGATTGCACAGAATGCTTTTTTCTTTCCTTTTAGTCCCTGTGGGAGCAAATTTATTAATAAATATATTTGATTTGCAAAAAGGTTGCAATAATAATCATTTGAATGACTGCAACTAAGATCCTAAAAAGGATGATTTTTCTTGAAAGTTAGAAAACAGAAGAGCAAATATTAACCCAAGATGGATTTTTTTTCATGATGTTGTCCTCACTTTTCTTAGCACCTGGCAGTGAAATGCAAAACTCACAGATTTACGTATATCATTATCGAAAGTATTTTGAAAGGTCTTTGGAAAGACTGTGTCTTTTTAGAGACTCAGACTCAAGGTAAATATTTAAAGCACTAAAATAAATAAATCAACAAATTAGCAAACAAATACACAAGTACATGTCTGAATTGAATAATGTTTCTTAAATGTAACTTAAATGTAACACTCAACACACAAACCCGGAATATGAAAGCTTTTGCAGGCACCGATGTTGTTAGTGAAGTTAACTTTTGCACTTACCTCTCACAGATACCTGCATGCCAAATTCAGAAATTCTATTTGCATATTCCACTGAAGATTAACTAGCCTGTCAGATGTGAAAAGCAGAAGAGAGAACAGATCATTAGCATCATTAGCTTAATACATTGTTTATGAAAACCCTAAAAAAGGGAAGTATTAAAAACCTGGAAAGCTCAGCACAGAAATTAGAAAGAAGTGTTTGTTTCTGAATAGAAGAAAATTTCTTTAATAGCTTGCTAGTCAAAACAGCCAAGGGAAACAGCCAAGGTAATTCAAAGAGCGAGGAGACGTTATTTGGGAAGAACTAGAATATTAAAAGAAATGAGTCTTGATGGTCACATTACTCCCGCGCTTCCTAAGTGGTACTGTATCCTCATATATTTTATATACTTGTTGGGAAAGACTTTTAAATATTAATTTGTGCTGTAGTAAAATTATATTATGCAAAGTGCTTTAAATGCTAAGGCTTAGCGTGATTAAGCAATGCCGAAACTATTGTGATGTGATAGAAAACCAGCGAACTTATCTTCGGTAAGAGGAACCAAGAGCTCCAATTATCTGCCCACAGACTGTAGTTTGAGTCTGTGTATGTAGGCTTATAAAAAGAATTTTAAAAGAAAGTAAGTCCCATAAATTTGTTTAGGAATTTTCAGTAGTATTCATGACCATTTAACTTCCACCTTGGTTTCCCAGGACTTATTTATTATAAATCATGTACAATCTCAGTTATACACACACACACACACACACACACACACACACACATACACACACACACACACCCCTTTCCTTCACATCTCTATTCATACTCTGCCTCACAGATTTTAGACTCTTAAGGAGGAAAGAACTAAATTCACCACCTGACTGTTCAAATCATTACTTCTTCATATCATCCAAGGAGTGTGCTCCATCATTCTTTTCACGTCTCCAAATCTTATCTGATCTTCAAAATCCAATTCTATCCCTCTTGCAAGAAGTGTTCTAACTTGTCTTTAACAAAAATTTCTTCTTGAAATTTTCATAACATTAATATCTGTACCATACATACTAGCTTTTAATGATAGCCTATTTGTCAGTATCTGATTATCCCATTTGTGTCTAATTTGTCTCCTTGTAAACAATGTAAGTAATTTCAAGACAAATGTCATGCCTTCTATCTTTGTACCCTTGGATGCTCCCAGGGAACAGGGTAAAAGAACAAAAATATATTTGTTGAAATACTGGAAAATCAAAGATCCTTCTTTCATTTACATAAAGCTTAAGATATCTTTAAACTACATAACAACCCAAAACTCTTTACACTTACGCATGAATTCATGATCTCTTTTTAATGGCTTTCATTATTCTTAGGAATTCCAGGGTTAAACTCAGAGATTATTTTTAAAACAACGCAAATTTTCTTGTAGGCACATCTAACAACATTAAGAAAGCACAAGTGTCATCCATGCTCTGTGTCAAAAAGTTATGTGTGGAGTGAAATGTACCTGTATTTATTTAAGTTGCCTGGTAGAGGTGTGTTGTATCATTTTTGGTGACTGTATCATCTCTTGAGAATACTTGCATCCCATTATTTGTGTCAACGAATAATAGTACTCCTGTGTCCATATCCTCAGGCCTAACTAACTGAGCTCAGCTGGAGCAGCTGGAGCAGCTGGAGCAGCTGGAGAAGGGGTTTGCTCAGCACCCTGTTGGAATACAAAGGCTTCATCTCTATTCCATTTTCCCCCAGATCATATTAGGTTCAGTGGGGTGGTGTGTACAGTGGCAAATTTGTTAAGATGGTAGTATGTTTCTCAAAACTTACAAAAATAAACTGTAAAGATTTTGGAGAGGGAAGGAAGGCAGATGCCACTACCTCCTGAAGGCCATCATGGCTGGATACGTGACATCACGTGACAAACAGCCGCAAGGTTGCTCCCCACATTCCCGCTTGTCCTCACTCCCCCTGCTCTGTGTCCAGCCCCCTGCCCCCACCATGGACTGCCAGTCCTGCTGACCAAAAACGGCAAAGGCTCATCACTCAATGCTAGACGGTGTGACAGCCATCACCATAGCTTCCCAAAGACGGTTCCAAATTGGCGAACACGAACACTTGGCTTCTCTGATTGACTGATCAGTGGCAACTCTGATCATCCAGATCATCCAGTCCTCAGGTTCAGAACTTCACTACCTGAATTCTTCCCACAGTGATGGAAGTTTTCATTTCTCCACTATACCCCTGCAACAGACTGCATTTTCCAAAGATGACCACACATTAGCTCCAGTCTGCACGATCTCACAATGTGACTCTGACCTAGACGCTCCTCACGTCAGTGTGGGATTTATTCCTCGCCCCCGCACCTGGGATCTGGGAAGACTCTGGTGACAACCTCAAGCAGCAGAATGTGGCAGTGATGACGCTGTATTCTTTCTGAGGCAGATCACCAGATCTTTCGTCAGGTTCTTTCATTTTGCTTTCATGGGGTGCTCGCTCTTAGAACACATCCACCACGCTTTCATGAGCCCTGGAGCCCCAGAGAGGCCCACCAGTTCTTCAGTTATTAAAGAATTTATAATGTGTCTTGAACATGTCATCAACCTTTTTGAGGAGGGGTACAGCTCAGTGGTCAAGTATTGCTTAGCATGCATGAAGTACTGATTCAAGTCCCAGCACTCCCATTAAAAAATAAATTAATTAAATAAATAAACCTAATTACCTCCCCACCCCAAAAAAACATTAAAGAGAGCTTTAAAAATAAACTTAAGATACATGCACCCTAGTGTTCACAACAGCACTATTTACAATAGTCAAGACATGGAAACAATCTAAATGTTCACAGACAGATGACTGGGTAAAGAAGTTGTGGTATATTTATACAATGGATTGCTACTCAGTGATAAAAAAAAAGAATAAAGTAATGCCATTTGCAGCAACATGGATAGACCTGGAGATTGTTACACTGAGAGAAGCAAGCCAGAAAGAGAAAGAAAAATACCGTATGATATCACTTATATGTGGAATCTAAAATAATGACACAAATGAACTTATTTACAAAACAGAAACAGATTCACACACATAGAAAACAAAGTTATGGTTACCAATGGGGAAAGGGGTTTGGAAGGGATAAATTGAGAGATCAAGACTTGCAGATACTAACTAACATATATAAAATAGATAAGTAACAAGTTTCTACTGGATAGCACAGGGATCTATATTAAATATCTTGTAATAACCTATAATGAAACAGAATATGAAAAAGAATATATGTAAGTACATGTAAGACTGAAACATTATGCTGTACACCAAAAATTGATGTAACATTATAAACTGACTATACTTCAATTAAAAAAATGTTTTCAAACTCTAAAATAGCTTTTTAAAATATTTCTTTATAAGCAAGTGAATTTTATCATCGCATAGCATTTATCTAGTTTATCTAACTTGAAATTACCTTCTAAATATTCCACTTTCAGCACAATCCCTGCACCACTAGTACAAAGAATTCTACTTTGCATTCCTCAGACAGCTTTCATTCATTTCATACATACAACAGCTTCAACCAACAGATGATCATTCAGACTAGTTGTGGAAAAAAAAATAAAAATAAAAAAATCTTTGAAATGTCTTTTATTCTCAGGATCCATAACATAATCTAGTGGGTTATTTAATGGGGAATGTGTGTATAGAAATAAAAAGAAACATTAAAATAAATAATCTTATCACTGGAAATTGCAATGTATAGAAATCCTTCATTTGACTGAGTAAGTGATCTTCATGAACATCAGCTAGAGTGAAGGCATGAAAAGATGTTTGTGTATTTTTTGTGGTGCTTTTTTATCTCAAATTCTTTGAAACAAGTTTTTTTTTTCTTTTTTCACATTTTCTATGCAATGATTCACAAATTCCTATAACCACCATAGAACTTACTTTGGCTTTTTGTGTTTCAGAATTCTTAATGCATTAGTAAAGCATTTTCTGCCCTGAGATGTATTTGATTTTGAGTTGATCTAATAAAAGTCAGATTTAATGATGAGGCAGATACTTTATAGCCAAATATGTCAGTATTAGATTTCTTCAGAGAAACTGAGCCAATAGTATATTGGGGGAGAGAGAGTGAGAGGGAGAGAAAATATTGATTTCAAGAAGCTGGCTAATGTGACTGTGGGGCTAGCTCCTATATTTAGGTCTTCAATACGTTTTGAGTTAATTTTTATATAAGATGTGAGGTAGTTGCCCAATTTCGTTCTTTTTTATGTGGACCACCAGTTGTCTCAGCACTCTTTGTTGAAAAGAAGTCTATCCTTTCCCCACTGAACTGTCTTCATACACTCATTGAAAAGCAATTGGCTGTAAATGCGAGGATTTATTTCTGGACTCTCAGTTCTATTCTATTGATCTACATTTCTACGCTTATGCCAGCACAGCACTATCTTGATTGCTGTATTGGGAAATGTGAGCTTTACAACTTAATTATTTTTCAAGATTACTTTGACTCTTCTGGGTCTCTTGAATTTTCATAGCAATTTTAGTATCACCTTATCAATTTATGCAAAGAAATCAGCTGGGATTTTGATAGAGATTGTATTCAATCTACAGTTCACTTTGGGGAGTATTGCCATCTTACATCTTCTGATCCATGAATATGGTATGTCTTTCTGTTTATATAGGTCTTTTAAAATTTCTTTCAAAAATATTTCCTAGTTTGTGACTGTAAGTTTTGCACCTCTTTTGTTAAGTTTATCCCTAAGTATTTTATACTTTTTCATGCTGTGGTAAATAAAACTATTATCCTAATTTGGGAGAGGGGTTCACATTGATGCTGCATAGAAATATACTTGATTTTCGTATATTGATCTTGTATCTTCCAAGCTTGCTGAACTCAATTTTTAGTTCTAATTGTTTTTTGGTGAATTCTTTACGATTTCATAAATATAAGATTATATCATCTTTAAATAGAGAGAGTTTTACTTTGTCCTTTCCATGTTGGATTTCTTTTGTTTGGTTTGGGTTCTTTGCCTAATTGCCCTGGCTAAAACTCTAGAAAAAATTTAAATAGAAGAGGTGAAATTCCACATCATTATCTTGTCTTGATTTTAGGTGGGAAATATCTAGATTTTTCATCATTAAGTACAATATTAGCCATAGGTTTTTTTTTTTAATAGGTGCCTCATATGGGTTGAAAGTTCCCTTCTATTTGTAGTTTATTAATCACTTTTATTAAAATGGAGTATTTTGCCAAATGCTTTTTCTTTGTCTATTAAATTGATCATGCAGTTTTCAGTTCTTGATTATAGTGATACAGTATATCATAATCACATTAATGGTTTTTCAGATATTAAACTAAACTTGTGTTCTGAGATAAATCCCATTTAGTCATGGTGAACAATGTAGAAAAGACGTAGGAACTTTGTGTTTCATAACTTCCTAAGTTCACTTGCCTAGTGAATAACAACTGGGATATGAATCTAGGCATTCTACACTACGTTACTACATTATGCTGAGTGGACCACCATGACAAAGACTGTGCGCATGTATGTACATGTGTAAGCTACTTTAATAAAGATTAACATGCTCCATTTTCTTAGCATCCATTTACCCTGCAAGACATGATTTAGTACCATCTATGTGCTAGGCCAGATGCTGGAAATCCTAACCAGGAGGGTGAATACTATCTCCACGTAGCTTACGATGCAGTTAAGATTGACTATTGAAGTAGTAACTATTCATCTTTTTCTGATGAAGATTTTACTGTGAACATATCCAATGACTGTGCCAGAACCTTACTCAAATGTCTAGTAGACAGTTCAAATTTATTATTCCTCAAACCTAATTACTGAACTCTTTTCTCCAATCTGCTTCTACGCCAGGTTCTTCATATTAATCAGTGCAATCATTGACTTCCCAGGTTCTCAAACCATAGAAAAGGGGTCATTTGGATTCATCCCTGTCCCTTACCCATTGCATTTTAATTCTTAGCAAGACAAATAGAGCTTCTAACAGCAAAATGTATCTCCAGTCCACTCACTTCTCTCCTTCACCAGAAGTTCTCTACTCAAACATCCCTCAATCTTACTGCACAGCAGTAGTCTCCTAACTGGTCCAATCGTTCTACTTTTTTGAACATACAACCCACTCTTCACACAGCAGCAACAGAATTATCTTTTAAAAAATTAAATTGGGTGCTATAATTCTCTTCCAATGACCTTCTACTACATTTACAGAAAATTCAAATACCCTTTCTTATCTTCTAAGGCCCTTCATTACCTAGTTTTTACATACCTTTTTAGTTTTCAGCTTCATATCAATTTCTGCTTTGTTTGCATGCTGATCCTCTTTTGTTTTCTCAAGTACGCCATGTTTATAATGCCCACAGGGCTGCATTACATACGTTCCTTTTCCTGGAACACTCTTGACTAGGTATCTACTTGACTGACTTTCTCAACCTCTAGTTTTTATTACAAATCTCACAGAGGTTTTATGAGATCAGCAATTATAATGTATCTCCTAATACTATTTATATTTCAAAAATTACTTTATTAGATATTCTTGGTATTCGCTTTCAATATCTTTAAATCTATATGAAATAATCATATTTACTTGTTTAATTTTATATCATTACCTCATCCCCCTGGAAAGTAATAGGCACCTAATAATACAAATTTTAAAAATAAGTAAATGAATAAATGAATGAATAATGTTTATGTTATTTGGAAGTAATGTTCTATGGACTGCATGTTGAGAAATGTCTTTAAAAAGGTGTGTTAATTAGGATAACATGACTTTATAATGTATAATTGTACGAACTTAACTTTTGTTTTTCTCATTATATATATAAATGGAAAGAAAATATTGATACGTAAAGCAAGAAAAAGAGGAAAGAGTCATTTAGAGTTCAGTCATAAATTTTACTCCATTATCTATATCTTAACTTTTTTGGTCCAAATCACCATTTGTCCATATTTAATTATTTCCAGTGAATAGGAAAATACAGCTTTCATCAATAATCCACTTTCATGTCTAACTTCTCTTTGAACCAGAAAGACTCTTCTTATGCTTGATCCAAATTACTCTTGCTCAAATGTAAATGAATTTTCTTTGTTCTGTTTTTAGCAGTCAGATCAAGCACTACATTAGAGAAGGAAGGTAACACAAAGCATTACTACTAACCATTTCTCAAAAACGTCAAGGCCACTTTAAGTTCTAATTCCTTTCCCCCAGATTCTAGCCATTCCTCACCATGGAATCATAGCAAATCTAATAAGAAATACAGAATGCAGAAAAAACCTCTCAAAACTATTCTAAAATACACTCTTAAACAAAACTACATAAAAATGAGTTGCCTGGATGGTATTTTTTTTTTTAAGTTGCTCACTGCATATAATAGAAAAACTGTCTCCATCCCTTGTAACAGGACATGGAAACAACTAGAGGGTTAAATCTTTTGCATCTTCAGTTTCTAAATTTTAGAAATGTTATGATCATGTTGCTAAGCAATGTGCAAATCAATGGCTTCTTGGGATCTTGTATCCTTTGGAAGAAGCTATATTTAACAGTTTGTTTGTAACGTATTTTCCTAAATGCAAAATATCTGCAGCACTGTGAGAACACCTGGCTTTAGGGTCATCTAATTAGACTCACTGGAAACATACCTTAGGGATGTTTATTTTCTAACTACACCATGTGAAATATAAAGTCAGCACGTTTATGCATCCATAGGTAGATAGACGGATCATACTATTTTTATTTGTACATTTATACTAGAGGTAACATTTCTCAAATGTCTAGACGTGAAATTCCAAGTGACTTACAGGAAGAATGGCTGATACTTGTTACCTAACGTAGGAGTTCTACTTCACCACTGCTGTGACAGCCAAAGAACTTTCTCACCAACTCTTTGCTAAAGCCTTTCTTCTATGCAGTCAGGGCAACTTATCCATCATGGCAGTCTAACTTAGGTGGATAAACCTCTCAATGTGTCCTAAAATTTCAGAGGTGTTCAAAAAATCAAAGTAACTCATGTTAAATCCCAGAACTGAATCTTACAGAGATTCTAATTGAACATCACTAATATATTTTACCTGCCTACTCTTATACACTAGTGAATTCACAAAAAGATCAGTGAATGCTAACTACACGTTGGACAGAGTGATATGAAGACAAATCCCATGTAATAAGTTTAAGATATTTACATTAGGCTTGAGTGGATTTACAAGCTAACAAGAGCAAATGGTGCTGTAATCGCTTTGATGAAAACATGATTGAGGTATTAGAGTAGGAAGATAACCCTCAAATTTAAGAGGCGGCAAATGAGAGGGACACAGACGGAGAGAAACCCACTGCACGTAGACATGGAGGCATAAAGCGCTTTGGGTAAACACGCAAACTCCAGCGTGGCTGGAGAGTAATCTAAGAAAGAGCAGAGCAAGCAGAGGGAAGGCCTTGAACACCATGCCAAACGGCAGTGAGAGAAATTGACAAACTTCGAGTGGTTATTGAAAATACCAGGACTGAATCTGGAACAGTTACATTTGCAGGAGTGAAAATGATGAACTGGAACTGGAGACAGAGGTGGTTAAAGGCAAAACTGTTTAGCAGGGAAGGCAAATTGGAGAGCAATTTGGAGATACTCAAAGATATTAATTGAATCTAATAAATGATTAAAAAAAAACTGGACTAGCCCTGTGTTTGGAGGGGAGAGAATAAAGATGAGGCATATGAAGGATGTGTAAATAAGAGAGTATGACAATCAGAAATTACTGCCAAGTTGTATCAGTCATCAGAGATGTTTGCTATTTCTAGATGTCACTTGCTGGACCCTTGTTTTGGATGATAAATTGTAAGCCAAAGTTAGGTAGGACACTCTGGGACTGGAGCATTTAATTACCAACATGAAAACCTCTAGTCTGTCCTCTCCTCTGACCCGTGAGTGGCAATGCCCAAGTTGCAAGCTGCTGTCAAAGCCGGGTTCCTGAGAAACCAACAGCTGGAGCACCGAGCTGACCTGCAGTGGATCTGCAGCGTGAGTGAGAAATGAACTTCTCTTGTTCTGAACCACTGATGTTTTCGAGCTGCTTATTACCTCAGCATAATATGGGCTGCTCTGACCAATCCAAAAGCCATTGGTGCAGGGAAAAAAAAAGGACCAATAGACCGAAATGGAGAGCTCACAGACAGATATATTTACAGACACGCTATGAGTAGGGTACCCTGCAAATCAGGAAAGAAAGGAAGGAGAGTTTGGTGTGGGAAAATGGGCTGACTATACGGACGAATACAAAACTGGATCCCTACATAAGATCATACAAAAAAAAAAAGGGGAACTCTAGATAGATGCAAGATCAGATCCAAAAGCCCAATAAATGTTCAGTAAAAGAAATGTTAGAAAATTACTAAATTACTATGACCAAGAACAAAAAAAGAACTTAAATAAAATTGCCAAAGCATAACCCAAGAAGCAAAAAGTACACAAACACAACTGACCGTCAACCCAAAACAAATAAAACCCCTGTGATCCCAAAGCAAAAACGAAGGACGTGTCAGGCCTTCTCCAGCAGAGAAAACCAAACAAGTTGACAAACAGAAGATGAAGGGCTCAAAATCACTGTCATCATGGAAATGCAAATTAAAGCACTAATAACTTATCATTTTACTTCCATTAGAAAGCTGTGGAACGCCAAGTGTCAGGCATTGCAAGCCTTCACGGTCTCCTGTGGGAAGGTGCACCGCTGACGCCACGCTGGAAAGCAGCCTTGAATTACTTAGCTAAATAAAATATACACAATCTGCTCCTGATTACACGTCCAGGGAAATTTTCGTAAGATTGTTTAGAGGATGATGTAAACAGATGTTCACTGGAGGACTGTTTACAGAGATGGACACTAGATGTGAAAACCTGGTGGATGCACACCGTGGAGGATTGTGGGGAAGCTGGAAGCAACATGTTAGAGTTAAATCTAGGAACGCGAATAATCTTGGAAATGGACTGACTACTTTTAAAAGGAAAACTGGGTTATGTTCTCTCATCCTACTTATGCATATTTAATGTCTGCGGACCAAAGAGTCATTTGAAAAAGAAACACAATATAATAAACCCAATAGTAATAAAACACACCAGGACAATAAGCACAATAATCATCATAATAAATGCAATAGGTACATGAAGATGGTTGCCCATGTTGAGTGGGGAGTGTACAATGGACTTCAGGTGTAAGGATAAAAAGAATAAGCAAGTCAAGTATAAGGATGAGGAAAAGAAAGGAAAATAAATAGTTCTACATTTCAAATGCTGACGATCTGTCAGTTGTACACTCTAAGAAACAGTAAGATATGCCCTTCATTTGAGTTAGTATTTTGAGAGTAGTTTTTTTTTCTTACTTGAAGTAGAGTCAGTTTACAATGTGTCAGTTTCTGCTGTACAGCATAATGCTTCAGTCATACATACACACACATATATTCATTGTTATACTCTTTTTCATTATAGGTTACTACAAGATACTGACTAGTGTTAATGATGTATATACATCATCTGAGATACAGAAATAAAAATACGTAGTGTTGCAATTGTTACGGGCAAACCAGTTTGATTCAAGTGTTATCTGAATAATTTGCAGGCATGGATTCCAAAGTGCTTCTGAAATTGAGTATGTACTTTCACAAGACGTTGTAGAATTTTTTTTTTCATATTTAAAGCTAATACTTTCCTATGCCTACTCTCAGATTTTATTTCATTTCCCTTTTTCCATTACACATCTACCTCTTCTGCTCACCTCTCAAACTCTGGGTCACCCATTCTAATGGACAACAGACCCCTAGGTTTGGTGTCAAGGATGACAGGTATTTGCAATACAAATGAGAAAAATATGAAAAATATCATAAGCTATGACTTTTCAAAAGTACACAGACAGATGTTAACATCGATATCATTTACTAATAATTCAACGAACAAAGAGAGAAAGAAAAATGACTTATGTGAACCTCCAGGATACACCTTTGCAGGTTGCTTGGATAGAAGGGAATCTGCGTGTGGTAGTGTGTGTGTGTGTGTGTGTGTGTTAATGATCCACTTCTCTGGGGAACAGACCATTAGATTAAGTTAGACATGCAGAACCAACTGCATTCAGAAAAATGTGAATTGAATGGACATCATGAAAACAAATAGAGCCCAGGAGAGGGTATAGCTCAGTGGCAAAGTGCATGGCTAGCATGCATAAGGTCCTCGGTTCAATCCCCAGTACCTCCACTAAAAACAAACAAACAAGCCTAATTACCCACCCCCCCCAAAAGAAAACAAAGATGATGTGTGCGGGACTGATTAAGGTTTCATGTGATCAGCACTTGTGAGGGTAACGGACTCGAGGAAAAGCCACCAGTTCTGGAGAAAAACTATGAGCTTTTTTTTTGTGCAGGAGTTCTAAAAAAAAAAATGAATGTAAGCCACAGTGACTTAGAAATGCCATTTGGATAAATATTCATCGAGTGATTGTATTTCACAGGACATTGCTAGTCAATTTTGTGTGGTAGAAGAAAAATTGAAGAATCCAGTCAAGAGAAACCAAAGTTTAACATGTAACAGAAAACACTTCAAATCAAAATAAAAATATAATATTCACCATAAGGAATAAGAGAAGAGAGCGATTAGTAATAACACAATGAAAGGTTTAAACTTGGGAAATAGAAGAGCCCTTCCTGGTGTCACAGATATTTTTAATTGTTCTGAAGACATAAAATGGATTCTATACCTAAAATACCACAGATCATGTAGAAATTGGACTTGAAATACAAACTCTGCAATTATGATGTCACATCTTGAATTGCTTACTGCAATATTTAATAACACATTAGTAATCTGCTTTTCTCTCTTCTGCCACTTACTTTTTTCCTATAAACTATACTACAGAAGAAACATCATATTCATTTCTCTCCCTACGAAAGCACTTCCTCACGTGTGTCTTGTTCAATAATAAATTTAAATATACAGATTTTTAACTTAGTGTCAGAATTCTGGAACAAGACCATCCATACCTGATATATTCCCATTTGATGTCAAGTTCTTCTTTGTCTTCATTTCAAACAATATTTTTCTTATCCTATGTCTAAATAACCCCCAGTTATTTGTATGTTATCATTAAACATCTTTTTCTATGTTTATCTCTTCTGAAAAGAAACTGATCTGCAACACCAATGATAGTAAACAATAAAATTAATTGGGGACTTGAGCATAAAAGTGTTTTCTGGTGGATTAGAAAAAAAACCTTGGCTCAGAATATTCTGAATAGACTCAGACCATTAGCAGTTTTCCATTTTTTCTCATATGGAAGATTAATAATAGAATTATTAAAAATTCTAGGGCTTCTGTAATGCTTCATAAAATAATACATATTTATATCATATGAAGTACATGTATAATTACGTAAGATATACATAAGTACATCTGTATACATAGATTTCTCCAATTACCCTAATCTGAAGTGGAGGCCTGGAGGTTTTACTCACTCTTGTTTGTACAATAACCCTAAATACAGTAGCAAACTTTTAAAAGAGTAACAGCTTTTACATTAATATAATTCATTTCTGCAAGTGTATTTCTTAGAGATAATTGCTAAGCATAGCTGTGAACATGACAATTTAGCTCCATGGGAAAAAAGACTTAAGCCAATGTCAAGATAAAACCAAAGCAGGAAGCAGCACATTTGTCAATAAGCAAAGGTGATGTCATTACTTGGCGAGTGGCGCCTACTTACAGAGAAACGTTTTCCTCTTTCAAATGAAAGCAGATGCTTCTGCTGTAGCACAAGACAGATTTTTGAGTCTTTAATCTCACCTAATTTTCAGCACTGACATTCATATTCACCTTAAATGTCTTGTAAGCTAGCTAGCATTTTTGAGCTGTATCTCTTCCAGGAGCACAAATTAAAAATGAGTAAAATATATATTCAATATATTGTAGTTACTTATGATGAAAAGAATATGAAGACAAATGTATAATGTTCATGTATGACTGAAGCACTGTGCTGGACACCAGAAATTGACACAACATTGTAAACTGACTGTACTTCAATAAAAATATTTATATATATACACACATGCATATAGGATAAAATACAACAAATTCATTCCTCAGAAATAACACACCTAAATCCATTAAAGCCTACACTACACAATGCATATATTTTCAAAAAATGTAAAACAGTGCAGTTAAAAATAACTGAAGATTCACTTCCTTCTCACCAACATGGAGATAATGAGAAGAAAAGTCTCAGATTTGAGGTGTTAATACTCTTTCCTTAAAAGAATATGCCTAGAGCTTAATGTACAATCCAGGAAATATTTTGATCAAGAAATTAATTTTCTGAAAGTTTTGTCTATTGTTTCAGGGCTGTTTATAAAGGATGTTCATGACCTAATTTCAAAGAAAGTACAAAATGCAAGTAAAGAAGCCAAATTACCATAAAGCGTGTTCTGTGTCTAAGTATCATCGATACAGATGGTGAGTTATCTGAGCTGATGCATTTTGGTAACACAGGAGGAAATGCAGAATTACATCTCACCATAAATGGACTGTCCCCTTTACTGCTTTACACCTAAAAATGTGGCCTTCTGTTTTCATATCCCTATGTAGAGATAAAGTTTTCTTTTCTATAAAATCTGTCACTTAAAAGCTTAGTGGTTAGGAGAGTTTCTGTTGTCAGACTTCTTGGGTTTAGAAATCTGCTTAGTGAACTGCTAGACTGACCTCGAGAAAGTCCCTTCTGTGTCTCAGTTTTTTTTCTAATCTGTAAAAAGGGGTTAATAATAGTATTTATCTTGCAAGGGTCTTTTAAGGACTAAATAAAATAAGGTGTCTGGTGAAAGCTGGGTATGTGTAAACTATTGCTAAAGTCATTTAGTCTAGACTGGGAAAGAGACATGCAAAGATCTCGTTAGAAGAGAAGAGTAAAAGTAAGTGGCGTTAACAAATTCACTAGCAATGCATTTTGGTACATTCAGTCCTTCCTGGAGAAGTGGTCTTGGGGACGGCCAAACGGGTGACCAGCCACTTCAGTGGTGCACTAATGAGTAAGTTTCCAAACAACAGATAAAAGGCAAGAGGCTGAAAGAACGGAATAAAAAGGTATGGAGTCAAAAAAAAAAAAAAGTGTGGAGTTATAAAAGTACATGCCACACCCAGCAAACATCACATAGTCTTGTATAGTTGGCAAGTTAAAAATAAACATCTTAATTGACTGATTCATTTTCTTTGAAATAGTGGTACTAAAATAAATGAGAAAGTCATTGAAAATCATTATGCCTCACTTTTCTTTGCTCAGTGTTCCTATTTTTCTCTATTGAAATCCCACCACCAGTGAGAAATGAACAACCTCTTGGAGTCAAGCAGTCAAAATTCCGACCAAATCAGACTTTTTGCTAGTGAAGAGTTCCTAAAACACCGGGTTTCTAGTGGATGTACTGACTTCACCTAAACTTCAGCATCCACTAGGAAGTCTGACTGAAGCCCTCTCTTGGCAGAACTGGGCTTCATCAGCCTGGATAATGATTTCAGGGCTGCTATTTGCAGTATTCTGGGCTGTGACCTGCTTCCCTGCTCTTCAAGAGCTGTGTCAGGGAGCATGCAGTTGGCAGAGTGCAGAGAGAACCCAAAGCAGAAAGCTTGTGAATTAAGGAAAGGCGTGTGGAGCTTCCTTGTGAAAACTTCCCCATCTAGATCTGCTAAGTCCCCTGGGACGGGTCGGTCTAATGTACACAGCCGTCTGCAGGATTTGATGTTAGGGGTCTGAGGTCCTCTCTACCACTTTAACAATCCTACTTCTCCTCCTGCCTCGAGACTGGGGAGACTCTTAAAAATAACCTTGGTGCTGCACTGGATCTGGCATCGGCACCCTCCACAAACCGGCTGTACAGGCAGTGGTCCAGGTGGCTCCCTAGACACATCACTCCGGCTCTTCCTTCTGTTTCGTTCTGTACCCGCAATCCCAGGTAGGGGTCTCGGTCGGCAGCCACATTTTTGTAATAGAGACAGCCCAGTAATATCACAGTTTTCATATCAAGCATGATTCTGGTCATCTCTCTTCTCAGAGCACACCCAGCACAGACGCTCTACCCCAGTCATGCCCTTGTATTAGTCACCGTTTCTGACTCTTGATCGTTTACGGTTCAGCGCAAGTTTCCTCCTAGATTCACGGCAACAAGGTCTGTGTTTTGGACTAGGAGCATGATTCTCTCTTCTCTCTAGTTTCCTCTTCAGCAGAAGTTATCACTGCATGTTGTTGTTGTTATTTACCTAGCGTTTTCTTCACTAGTATACGGCCTCAGGGAGGTGAAGGATCTTCTTTCACATATCTTGTAATGATAACCCCAAATCAGAAAATCCCTGGCATGAAGTACATGTTCAATAAATGTTTCTTGAATTAATGAATGGATTACTTGTTTTCTCCAAAATGATGGGTATATACTTAAAATGCTAATATTAAGCTTCATTTATTTATAAATAAGCAACATTTTATTATAATCTTTTTAAAACTATAAGTATTTTTTTAAAAATAGCATAAGAAGTCTTTAATACATATCTGTAAATCCCTTTACTGTAACTTTTTTCTAAGTAACCAGGACTGAAAGATGGCAAATGAATGAGAACTAAATAGGACCCTGAAGACAAACATTTTCTACTTCCCAATTTCCCCAAAAATAAAAGTACCCTTGGATCCAAGGTAAAGGAGCCTCCAACAGCACCATGCCAGCCAACAATATTTGCTACTTATACATGAGAACTAACTGACGCTTCCACTACTTAGTGTCTGGGGTAGATGACATGGATGTTAATACAAATGTTTAAATTCACTTAAGCATTTTACACAGTGAAGGTTAAGTGAGCATTAAAATGGGAAAGTTCCATATGTTATTTTAATATATACACCAAAAAAATAAAACTGCGTCTACTACAAAATATAATCCACTAAATTAATGATCTAGGCTGAAGTGGCCAAAATCTATTTGGGAAGTGAATCATTGATTCCGTCAACCTTTCCTACGTCAACTTGCATTTTCAGAGAGATGCCATGTTCATTTTTTCAGATCATTCTGTGGTAAATAATGACTTAATTTCTTTGTTAAAATAGCATTCTCAAAGGTAAGCCCATACAAATTGTACCAAACAGCATCTCTGCACAACGTGCCCTAGTCCAAGGACATCTCAGCTCTTTCTCAGGCGCATTTTTTTTAAGCGATGAAAGCTCCTTTATGACAATATTTCTGTATCTGGTAAGTAACCCAAACAACAAAAAGGGCAACTAAACTGCATTTCTGAACGGTTGCCATGGATGCAGTGTTAGGAAATATTTTTTAATCTTCTTTTAAAAACCTTCTCCAAACAAGTCATACTTGATCTTGGAGATTAATAGTTTGTACAAGGTAATATGTTCTAACCTTTTAGGTTCCCTAATCTACCCTCAGAACACACAGGTAGGCCGGTGAATCAGATCAACTTAATTCTAGTGCCTCTGCTCTTAACCACTCAACTGCCCTTCATGCCACTATACAGAGTGTATAGGATGAGAACTCTGGGCAAGACCGATATGTACCAGAACAGAAAGTGCAGCTAATAAATGAGACAGAGAAAAAGCCAGGGTGGGGAGGATGAAGAATATTAAGAGGTGTGCAGTCAGAATAGGCAGGAATGAGAGCTTTACCAAAAACAAAAGAGTAACCCACGGTAACCCCAACTGCTGGAAATTTGGGTAACAGGACTGAAAAGCGCCCGTAGGGCACAGGAGCAGGGAGGTACTTGGTAACTTTGGCAAGACCATCGTCGGTGGAATCTGGTCTCTGTGTTTCTATCTTGACTTCTTTATTCAACAGAGCAGCCTTTTAAAACATTAAATTAAAGTCTTAAGAATCGTTCCTCAATTTCCTTGGCAGAAAAGTCAAGTCCTTATAATGGTTTACCAGTCTGGGCAATCTAGCCTCCACTACATCTCTTTTATCCCTACTATTCTTCCTTCCTTCATTCAGTTCCAGTCCCACTGGCCTCCGTGTGCTCTGAACCCCCCAGGCATACTTCCACCTGCTTCCACATTAGGCCTGGTACCTGGCTCTTCCTGTACCTGGATCATCATTTCTCCAGGTGTCATCACTGCTTATTTCAGCATCTTCTCGTGTCCCTACGTAAATATCATCGACTCAGTGAGAACCACCTTGAACACTGCAACCTACTCCCATCACGCCACCCCAGCAGCACTGATTCCCTTTCCTAGAACAATGCTTGCTGCAGAGCAGGCACTTCACACGTATTTGTTGAATGGATACAGAATTAAATAAGTGGTGAGGGAAAAATCTAGTTCATTTTATGATGAAACATAAATAATGTAGTAGTTACAAAGGAAGCATTTACTTAGACACCCCTTTGTGCCAGACGTTGTTATAAGCACTTAGCATGTGTTAAATTATTAAATATTCATGGCAGTACCACAAGATATGTACAAAGATCATCACCATTTAAGAGAACAGGCACAGAAAGTTGTTCAAGGACACACAGATACTGAGTAGTGGAGCTGACATTTGAACCCAGATAAACTTCAGAACTGAAGATTTTCACTATTTTTACCTCAAGAAAATTTCTGTGTAACAGGTTAATTCCAATGAAAAAGAACAAATACTCCCAAAGTCACTTATGCAACACACACAGTTAAGCACTATGAAATGGATTTCAGTCGGATATGCTCTGCCCAAGTCATACGGAAAAGGCAGAGGCATAGGTCTGAAATGACTGAATGGCTGCAGCCTACTAAGATCAAAGCAAATAGTTTTTTAAAAATATAAAAATATGAGGAGTTTAACATGAGTGAACAACATGGAAATCACATCACAGATTTTCCCCGACTTACACAGGGTTACATATTATAATAAATTATAATATAATAGGTTACTCAGCCTAATAAACCCATTATAAGCTGAAAATGTATTTACTACGCCTAACCCACTGAGCATCATGGCTTAGCCTCGCGGACTTCAAATATGCTCAGAACAATTACACTGGCCTGCAGTTGGGCCGTATCATCTAACACAAAGCCTATTCTACAAGAAAGTATTGATTATCTCATGTAGTTTATTGAATACTGCACTGAAAGTGAAAAACAGAATGGCTGTCTGGGTGCAGAATGGTAGTAAGTGTACTTGTTATTTATCCTTGTGGTTCCCGGGCTGACCGGGAGCCGTGGCCCCGTGATGTCGCTGTCCAGAATCACGAGTATCATATCACATGGCGCTAGCTTGGAGGAAGATGAAAATTCAGAATTCGAAGTATGCTTTCCACTGAATGTATCACTTTTGCCCCATCATGAAGTAAAAAAAAAACCCAAAGTCAAATCATCATAAGTCACTGTATTTAAAGCTTAACGTGATGCTAGAATGCATTTAAATATGATATTCAAACACCAAGATGTAATTATTTCTGTGTACTTGATAATGGTTTTTATTCAGGTTTGGATACATACTTTTCTATTTTAACTCAAATGCCAAAAAATGGAAATTATCCTTTTTTGATCAATAAAAACAACCAAGAAGTTGGAAAAGGAAAATTAAATAATTTTTGAAGACTTAACATAGCTAAAATAAGTAAACCAGCTGCATTAATTTTGAAAAAGAATTATTATAAAGTGCTACTTTATCAGATTTTTTTTACCCCATCAAGTTTTAGTAAAAAAAAAAAGGCATATCCTAAGATAATTTAGTTAATTAAAAAATATGTCATATTTTTATACCTTAAACTTACATTTTTACAGCATAAGGACCTTGTGAGGTCGGCATGGGTGGTATTGTTGATGACAAAATGAAACTTCTAGAAGTTAGGTAACTGAGGAATAACAAATAAGTATTGCAAAGCTCAGTCTCTGGCCCAGGGTTCGGAATCTGAGCCCACTGCTCTTGCCTCCCACTTCGGTTTGTCTGTGCCATTTCTACCATATGTATTTCTTCTACCACTTCTTTTCTATCCCTTGCACCCCTTACAGGAAGACCACGAAACCCTGACTTGCTCAGAGTGGCGATCTCTGTAGTAATGGCTTCAAGCAAGCTGGGCCTCCTGCTTTCCACGCCCCGCTTGTGCTCCTCTCACACTGAAGTAGGACTGGGCTTTGAAACCTGCTTTGGCCGATGGGACAGGAGCTCACGTGAGGGAAGCACAGGTTTGATACAGTGCTTGAGCACTGAGGTGTATGGGCCTACAACTGAGACCACTCACCATGCTGTGAAGATGTCTGGCTGGATCAAAGACCATGTCGTTGGAGAGGCCCAGATACCTCTCTGGCTGAAGAGAGCTGTGCACAGAAGCCCAGAGAAAACCAGGAGAAGGGCTGGCCAGCTTCATGAGAAACAATTAACCACTGCGGCTTTCAGCCACTAAGGCTTGGGTTGGATTCATGGCAACCTCCTTGACCCAGTTTACTCCAGACTCTCTCTCTTTTAAAACTGAATATTTCCTGTCCCACAGAGCCCCTCAGTCCCAGGCAATCTGAACACTGGTCACCCTGGGGGTGGTTTACTTTGCAACAATAAATGATTGCTACCTTCCCTACTCAACTGAAATGTCCTCAAGGGTGGGAACCATGTCTTTCTTGTTCAGCTTTGTATATCTAGCAGCTCTTTATTTATTGCTTTTTAGGTAAGAGTTGCTTTTTTTTTTTGGAATAAATATAACAAGAAGATTTTGTACTATCAGTAAGAGTCTCTGGAACTGTGTGTGTTAAAGTTTATCATACACATGAATTCAGTGAATCCTCATGTTAATCTTGTGATGCATACAGTATTAGCCTCATCTTACAGATGAGTAAAATGAGGCTCAGAAGGGTTTTAGTAATAGAGATATGAAGACCAAGACAAGTGTGTGTGTGTTTATACTCAAGGCAGCTGTATTATGTTAGGAAACAGAGCGTCATTAAGTATGTACAAAGAGAAGCCATGTAGAAATGGCTAAAACTGGCATTGCTTAAATTAAATAATGTACAGTCTTGGAGAGTAAGTTTGGTCCTGCCAAATGCAGTTACTGAAGTGCACGACCAACTGAAGTCATTAAAAGTCAATTACGTACTGGAATATATTAGTGCATCACATAATACAATTATATTGGAAGACATGTTGTGATGACTCAGTCAGTAGGAGTTGCCTGATGATGGCTCAAGGAGGAAGAAATACACAGTTCAATGGAAGAGAAATTCAGTGTGACTTAATCAGGGCAAGAGGGGAAGGAGGAGGGTGGCCAGGAAGTTATGATCTCTTTGATTCCGTCATGGCCCCACAATTCATGAGGAGTATCAGTATCTTTCTAGGAGTAAGCTGCACTTTTGGATAATCACTTCATATTTTTAGATAATGCCTCTTTCCAACCCTCTAGGTAAAACATGCATGAAATATGAATTAAATAAAAGGCAAAGACTGTCTGAAAATAATAATCTTGCACATTATCCTGTTAGAATATATAAATATGCTGGTATATTTTTTGCCTTAAAATTTTTCTTGCTCAGTTGCTACTTAATATATTGAAGATAATTCAGAGTGAATTCCATAGATACATGAATTAAAAATACTTACATAATTAAATTTATCTATCAACATCGTATCTGTATTAAAGCTTAAAATAAATTTCAATTCTTTTTATATAAAGCATGACCCATTTTGCTCCTTTTTGCATCTTTGGGTGGCTTTTCCATTTCTGAAAGATTTACATGAGGCAATATTTTAAAACAGAGGAGAAAAATCATAGCTCACACTGAATATTTTAAAATGGTTACATTTGGGGAAAATGGTTATAAACCTTGTTATTTCACCATGAAATTAAAGCAACAAACATAGGGGAAAAAAAGGTGTTTATCCTCTGATATTGGAAACTTGAGCTCTGCTTCTTTACTGTAAACAGAAATTTGATGTAAGTCACATATGTTTAGAAAATATACTGTTTTATTTATATCAGTTAAAATCTGGACACAAAATTCAAAGTGTATTTGTAACATAAAAATCTCTTCCCTTCAACTTTTTAAAACTAGCATGGTGTTCAAAAGTTTGTCGTTACCAAATATCTTATTGATATTTGGAGAAAAATAAACACTTAGTTACAGCTACCTTTAAGGTATTTATTTTTATGCAGTGTTATCACAAGGCCAGCTGATTAATAATATATTGTATGTAATGCTCACCAAAAATTTTACCATAAGCACAAGTACCAACATGTATAACACTAGTATTTTTTAAATTTTCCTTTTTCTACAGTTTATAAACTCTAAAATCTAAGAAATGAAATTTTTGTAATGGCCTTTAAACAGTTACATTATAATAAGACATTTTAACTTGCAATCCTGAAATCATACACCTGGATATAAAACCTCTGTTAAATGTATTTGCCTTCTTTTCTGGTTTTTCTGTCAGATAATCTCTCCATGCATCCCAAACTACCACTGATTGGAATACTTTCATGTTAACTTTTTTTTTTTCATAAATAGAATGTTCTATTTCAAGAAAATGTAGTATGAGAGATTTGTAAGGACTTAATGAAGGTTGACCCTTTTTAAAAGATGTTTTTAAACAGTGGACCTCACTTTATCTTTTGACAAATAAGATATTTATTCAACACCATTATATTCTAGACACTGCACTGGGGCTGGCATTGAAACATTTATATATATATATATATATATATATATATATATATATATGTACACACATATATACACACATACACATATATACATACATACATATATACACACACATATATGTACATACATACACACACACACATACATAATACACACACACCCTGCTCTCAAAGATAGCTGCAGGCTTGTCAGGCAAATCTCTTGAGGGTATTCTGAGATATTAGCCTGTTGGGTTCATGTTCTTTTTCCTCCTCTTAACGCTCATTGTGTTAAATGAGAAACGTGTCAGGGCTACAAAAAGAGATCAGACCATCCTGGCTGGAAGCAGGGGAAAGAGCACTTCTTCCTTTCCAGGCACACGTGCCCCCCACCCCCAGCGTGCCCCTCCTCCTCCACTCCCATTGCCTCCACTCCCACGGACTGCAAAGAGAAAGACAGACAAGACCAGAGGTCTTGAGAGCAGAAAGACTGCACCCTCGCCTCCCAGCAGCAGGCCAGAGCAGCAGAAAGGGCCCAAAAGGAGATGGCCGTGCCGTGGGTGGGTGACACCACGGGCGTCCTTACTAACACTCCAGGCCCTCAAGGGAGCAGAGTGCCTCCTGGCTTGAAGGGCAAATGCTACCTGCCAATAGATATCTGAGGGGTAACCTAAAGGGGCACAGGACCAGTGCCCAGAGGGACTGCAACCCCGTCATGTTTTGTCTGAAGGGTCCAGGGCCGCTCACAGGGAGAGATTAGCTTTGCCAAGCCTGCCATGTTGCATGCTTCCCTTCGTTTGTGCCCATGCAACATATCTATAGCGCAAATCATAGCTCAGCTCCTCTATGTTGATAAGTTTTATGATGGATATTTACAAAAGTGAAATGCAGATTTCTGAGAAGGGAATCTTCCCCAGAATGGGGTAATTAATACTTCAGCACTGAATTCATATAAACATCAACCGAGCAATCCGGCTTGAGAGCTGCACACTTCCCTCTCTGTCACAAGTCTAAGACAGGCTTTTTTGTTGTTGTTGTAAATTCCCAGAACAAATATGAAGCTGTATGGATCTGTGTGTTATCAGTAAGACCATGCTCTACCAATATTTCTTTACTCATGTAGGTTTGTCTCAAGAAAGGACAGGAAAAGTACCACTAACCCAGATTGGGCAACTGATATTTTCCAGGCAATTTGCACACTATTTTATATATATATTATCTCATTTAAACCTTTCCAAGACATTGAGATATGAAACTCCCTATCTCCATTTAACAGATAGAGACATCACAGTCCCAAAGGTTTAATTTTTTTGTCCAAGATGACAAGAAGACACTCAATAACACGATTAATCCTACTCCACATAAAGTAATATTTATCTTAATAAAGCTGTCAAAGATATCATGCAAGGGCTTTGGGCTAGGTTTTTAAAAACTCATTAACATGTTTTACTTCTATTTGTCAATTTCCTCTTCTGTTTAATTGACTTGGTTACGTTTACAATCCAAGCAGATGAACTACCATTTGAGTTCTGGTGGTGTAAGTTCAGCAGGACGTGCGTGGGAACTGGGAGCTATGATTATTTTTTTAAACAGCACGAGAGTGCACTAAAGGAATTCTTGAAGAGCTCATCCCTAACATCCACACAACGTTTTTCTCTTTCCCTATTTAAGGTCTGCCTTTGCCCACACGTACACATACTTTCAATAACTGGCCCACAATTTTTAACTTCTATTTTTGAAGTTGGCTTGCTATAAAAATGTCCCACATTTTAACTTAGCACTTGTAATTATAAATACCTGACGGTCTGTTAAAATAATGTAGCTCAATTTATCACACCAACTTGGTTCTCATATCCAGATACCACCACGCCCTCTGCGGGCTCTCTCCTCAGCATCTCCAGAACCTAGCCTCCCCTCTCAGCTCCTGCCACCTCAGCTCCCGCCCCCAGAACCTTTCTCCTACACGAGTGTGATTGTGTTTAACCTAGCTGTCCTGTTTTAGTCTCTTCTAGAAATGAGCCAGCCTCTGGCAAAGTTGCCATCCTTAAACAATCTCTTCAGCTGTATCAAAACCTATAAAAATTCCCCTAACACATTAGATCCCTGCACTGGGGCTTTATCTGGCCCGAGTGTACCTGCTGATCCTCATTACCGACCTCTTCACTTACCCTCCCCACCCACCTGGAAATTACATCTGGCCGCTTTACTTGCGTTTTATCAAATAGGCCATCCAATCTGATACTGTGACTGGACGTAAAAATGAATCTTTGCCTATATTCCCCAAATACTAAGGTTATTTACAAAATATGCATCACTTGACTTTATTTTCCCACGGGGAAATCAAAATGGTCAGTTTAAACAGATCCTAAATAACACCCAGAACCTGAACTATAAAGCAGAACTATCATATATGAAAATAAATTAGATGTAAAGGGAAAAACTGAAGGAACCCAGCAGAAGTTGAGCGATTTGAGCCCTTAGTCATGTTCATGAATTAGAGATGACTTCCTCAAAAAAGGCAACATGTCTCCTAGCTGAAGGATGGATACAAACGCCATATTATCTTGCTAAAAGGCATGTACATTCTTAATACTGCTTAAGTAACACTGCAATTAGAAAACATTATGTTAGGAAAGAAATGCCTGCCTTCACAAGAGCTTCCTGTGGAGAAGCTGGTTTCCAGCAGTTTCCACCACCTCTCTTCACATCCAAAGCCCTTCCCTTACGTTATCTTCTTAATATATCCTCACTAATCCTCTGAGATTTTTCTGAGCCATTCCCCCATGTGGAAATAAAGGTCATTTTCAGTCATCAGACACTCTCTGCAGAATTCTAACCAACTTGAACTCAACTATTATTTCCTTGAATTGTAAAAATAGCTATTTTCCCCACAAAGAATCGATTCTTGGTTATCTGGTTCAAATTGGGATCATACATATTTTCTTCAGCAGAAAAGAAAAGGATGCGCTACATTTCACACTGCAAACTGAGGCCAACTGTATTCATTAAGCAGGAAAATTCTACTCTCTGGACAATGACATCGTCTTTGGAATAACCTGGGAAGTTTTACCTGTCACTTGGCTGAAGATGGTGACCAGTGAAAGAAGTTGTGCGAACACACACTTCAAAGCAATTCCAAAAACCAGAACCCTGGGGACTCAGTGTTTCTTACAGGTCCCCCACTCACCAAGACGCGCCCGACCCTTAGAGCACCTGCACCACATCCTGCATGCACAGGCACGTGTTTGTTCAGTAAACGCTCAGTCAGTTAATGAATGTAAGCGGCGGGGAGTCTAGGCCTGGGCAGTGCACGGCTGCCCGGACTCCTATACAAAGTTCGCTTTCGCTCTCCTGACAGTCCCGGAGTTTGCTTGTGCGTATTTCTGACTCAGTGGAGTTGCTGTTTGTCTAGGACCTGGTTATTCTCCCCCCACATCCTCCTCATCTCAGCTGAGCTCCTTCTCTCTCATTTAAGCCGAGATAGCACTTCAAAGGAAAACGATTCCTTCGGACAATTTCTGAGGGTAGAATGTAAAAGGAAAGAAGTCAGCACGTATCTAAACGCACCCTTGCTTCCTCCCCCACCGACGGCCGTTCCTGTCCGCCAACAATGGAGAAGGGCTGGTCGTGGTCCTTTATCTTAAAAACCTGGAACATAACTGACTAGAAAATCCTTTTATACTTGCATCTGTTAAATTTCATGACAGAAGAGATTACGGAGAGAGAATAACAAAGCTCTGGTTTCCTCTATTGTCTTTATGGGGACCCGTGCACTGATTCGAACTAATTTTATTTAAATTCTGAGCAGTGCCAGTAAGGAAAAAAAAACTTTCCAATTGACTTGGAAAACTTTATAGGAAAAATATCACGATCTTTTTCCTCAAATGGTTAAACTGGCATTAAGAGACATTTAGAACGAAGTTATAATTTTCACACTGCACTTCCTCAAAACTACAGTTGTGTTTTAATGTGGCACTTTCTAAGTAGTACCACATGTTTTATAGACTGTAAGTTACTAATCAAAAGGGTAACTATGATTTAAATTTGAATACATTTCACTTATCTTAAAGGTAAGAGCTATTTTTAATTTTGTGCACTTTCAGATTTTTTCACCTCTGAAAAGTAAGTCAAGTTTCCTTCTGGATATATATAATAAAGCGCCAACAACCTAAACACATTTTTAAAGTTAGGAGCTGAAAGGAAAAGATAGCAAGAAGGAGATTGCTTTATGAGATCACAACTTTGGTCTTTCTGTCTCAAAATCTGACCTCTGCGGAAAAAATCTAACCTCTGGCACTGGTCATTATCTGGTAACTTACAAAGTGAATGGAATGTATTTTTTCTTTGCATTTTCGTGACTTTGGGGTATTCTTCCGGGAAATACATTTTGCAATAAATGTGTGTGGAAATATGCTAATAGAAAACCATGTAAGCATGACAGCAATTAATCACAGAAATACAAAAACTTTTCATTAGAACATGGATTTAAAAATATATATGTAACAAAACTGATTTTGGCACCATAAGAAGAAAGAAGCCAAATGAGCGCCTGAATTTTTCTTTTCAACCAGTTTTTCAGTAGATGTAACACAAGCCAGAGACCCAGCCACCCCTTTCAAAGGACAGCAAATACGGAAAAGCCCCTAAAGGGCAGCCTCAGAGAAGAACGGTATTCAGCATAACTAATCAATTCATCTTTGCAACCGAGCCACCTTTTTCCCCAGGACTTGGACGGTGTTTTTCTATTCCTCATGTTTATGTCGTAGTTGGAGCCTCTCTCTGATGGAGTCTCAGCCCTTCCCGTGACTCCCCACCAGTGACGCTGGTAGCCTCATCTGTAAGTCCTGGATTTTTAGGCAGAAGTTGCCCTCCAATGACCTGGACCTCTGTTTTTCCTTTCTGCTGAATAGGTGTCACCCTGAGAGGATTAAAAAAAAAAAAAAAAAGGAGGCATTTCTTCCTTCCCTACTACTACTTTCCTTCTTTTAAAAAATTGTTCCAGTTAGAGTGTGTGTGTGTGTGTGTGTGTGTGTGTAAACGTATTAAACACAGTCACTTTTAGTTCATTAGCCTTGTCTTAATTCATACTTCTTCTCTATGAACCTTTTAAACCACAAATTAAACAATAAAATGTAAAGACCAACCTCTTCTCGGTAAAATCTATTTGCAACACTTACTTTGAAAAATACAAATTTCTCAGGAGGCAAACTGCGAAAACACCTCTCAGAAGAAGAGGGAGCAGAAAATGAGAGGTTTTGGCACCCCGCACCCCAGCCTCTCAGAGTATTTGCTGCAGGGACCTAAGGGGGTTGAGTTCAACACATCTGTGTGAATTACTGTTATCTACTAATGTGGAGATGACTTGATGAGGGGGAGAGAATCAATGGGAGGAGTTTAAGACCAGCCTTCACAGGAGGTGAAGAGAAATTAGTTCAACTGGGGCCTCCTCGGATGGATGGACGGATACCACGGGGACCTGTTTCGGTGACCGCAGGTCTGTGCTATGTTTGTCTCACTGCCTGAGGGATTTGCCAATTAAGTGCTCCCGGACTAGGAGCTGGTCTCCAACTAGAGAAGATGATGAAAGAGCATAAAAACACGTCTCAAACTTAAGAGATAATGAGGCATTCCTGAGAAGGTTGTCAGGAATAATCTAGCCAGGAAGTCAAAAGGAAAGAAACTATGATTTTGAAACAATAGAGGAGAATAAAACCACAGGCTAAAGGGTGATGAGTTACAGAAATGTTGCAGAGAAGGAAGAAGAAGTGAAATTCAAATTCTCAGAGCTGTATAATTACAATCTCTTCATTTTTCTTCTCTCTTAAACAACCTCTTTTTGGAGGTTGTTGCCAGTCATGAGAATCCTGATTCAGGGAAAGAGAAAAAAATTAATTGAGCGTGCACTCTTAGTACATGTAGAATTATTTACTTAAAAATATACTCACATACTAATGTGCTAACATATGACATAAAAATTTACATAAAATGATTCTTCAGAAATGAAACAAATACTTTAATACATTAAAAATTTACATAAAATATGATTCTTCAAAAGTGAAACAAATACTTTAATAAATCATTTATTGGCTAAGTGTACAAAAACTTACTTAATGTAAATGTTTTAGTATTTCTATTGAAGCATCCAAATTTCCTTTCTATGGGAAGTGTATTTTGGTAATTGGGTTTAAGACGTGACATTAACATTTTAGCAAAATAAATTACTTTGAAAACACTTAAATACAAGTGGAAGGGACGTATCATCGAGTATATTAATAATTATGGCATGCGTTTTTCAATCCACATGGAATTAGACTAAAATTTTGTTGAATTTTAGCTTTACATTAAATTTCTGTGTTCTTTGAGCCAGCTGTTCTTATGAATTGGTGAGAAAAATGGTTTCCAGATCTTTGTAATGTGACAAGCAATGAGCGTTTTTATGGGCGACATGTTTGTAACAAAACATTTCCAAATACCTATCTTCAAAATGCTCTCTTCTTGGCACAAGTTTCCTTCTCACTCACTGTGCAAAAGGTTGTATTTACCAAAAAGGGATTACAATTAAAAATAGAGTTCAGATAGCATGCAACAGTGTGACTGTTTGACAGCGCTTTAGTTTCCTTGATCCACCCAACATACACCAGACGAGAAGCTGAGATGAAAACTGTCAGTACCCTCACCTGAGGTTTCCTCCCCAGAATCTTCCCAAGCAACATGTCCATTTTGCAAAAGTTAGTTTTGTTGAGATTAAACAGTAAAAACAATAAATCAGATAACTTTAAATTTTACTTACCAGAAACTGAGGCTACCAGAATCCATTCGTATTGTATACAAAATAAACCTTTGTGCATGTCTTTATTGTTAAATACAAATAACTATAAACTGAAATTCTAATATTTTCTTCCTAGACTTTAGAGGATTATCTTTAGCACTCTTTGTATGCGTGCATTTCATTGTGAAGATCACTGGTTCAGAAAATTATACATTATTTTAACATATGTGAGCAGGTTGAAAACCATGAGGTTAGAGGTGGCAGGAGGCAGGTGGACAGAGAGAGGAGAAGGAAATGAACATTTTTATGCATGAGGCATTTCATCTATAACCAGTGAGGTAGCTATTTCATTGAGTAGAGACAGAGCCTCAAAGGCATTAAATAACTTTCAAAGAGTCACAGGGTTATTAAGAACCTTACACTACACTCTTTTGGAGGCGCCATCCTCATTAGTGACTTTCTGCTAAAAGAAGACAGAGATTTCCGAATGCAAAAGCGACATAAATAATGAAGTATCTTCCCTGAGGCAAGAGAGAACAGATTCAATAGTCACAATTGAAAGTTCCTGAACCTTAAACCCCTGATTAGATTCCTTTGATCAGAGAGAACAATGCTGTTACTTTTAATGCGTTAACCAGCCAAACAGCATCCACTCCCATTTATGACTCCAGCAATCACAACGAAGCAAAGTATTCCAGGTATGAACTACTTGCCAGAAATGATAGTAAGGATTCATTTAGTCAATACGTTTGTATTTGAAACATTTCTAGGTGTCAGGCACTAAAGTTACAATGGAGCAAAAACAGACATAGTCACCGATATTCTGTTATTGTCCTTTGAAAGATGAAGTAGTGAATTAAGTACTAAAGCCAAATGTGTTCAATTATAAACAAGAGTAATTGTTATGAAGAAAAGGAGCATGGCATTATGTAGGTTAAAAATCAGGAAAACTGGCCAAAGGCATAGATCATGGGGGCTTCTCTAAGATCTGAAGGGTGGTGTGGTGTTCTCAAGGGGAGAGTGAGGGGAGGGAGTGTCAGGCAGAGGGCACCACCCGTCAGGGCCTGACGATAGAGAGGGAGTAGCATGATCCAGGTACAGACTGGAGGAAAGTGTGACAGGAGGTGAAAGGGTGAAAGGACAGTGGTATTCTGTGTGTAATATGATGGAGATGCACGCAGGGTCCAACCAGGTAGGACTCTTAGAACATTAACGTAATGTTCTTTATACAAATAGCAAGACGTCGTCAAGGATTTTTGAGTAGAGAATGACATAGTCAAATCCATCTGGAACACACCACGGCGGCTGAAATGTGTAGTACTGCAGGAGGCCGGGTTGAATTGAGAATGGTGACTTAAGGAACTACAGAAGTGGAGTGAGAGCCTAATCCTGTGGTGTTTAATAGCTGAGATGAAGAGGGTTACATACCATGAAGAAAACAGGTAACTATGTAGTCATCCAGTAGAAAGAGAAAAAAACCTCTATGTTCCTGAGAAAGTAAGGGGGAGGGGGAGGGGTAAGAGTCAAAGATGAACTAGAAAGAGACCACAGGAATATCAAGAAATAATTAAGATCTTAAATCTCAGGCTTTAAGCAAGGTTGCAATATCCCCAAATTAGCTGTATTTCTATATACTGGCAACGAACATACCAAAAATAAAATTATGAAAATGATTCTATTTAAATAGCATCAAAAAGAATAAAATACTTAGATAAAAAGTTGACGAGGTAGTTTAAGACTTGTACACTTAAAACTGTAAACAGTGTTGAAAGGAATTAAGGTATAAATGAAAAGATACCCAAGTTCACGGATCTATAGAGATATTACTGTCAAGATAACAACACTCCTTAAACTAATTTATAGATTCAATGTAATTCCTATCAAAATGTCAGCTGGAGTTTTCAGGAAATTGACTGATTCCGAAATTTATATGGAAATGCAAGGAACTCAGAATAGCCAAAACATTCTTAAAAAATAAAAAAACACATCTGGAAGATTCACAATTCCTGATTTCACAACTTACTACAAAACTAGAATAATTCAGACATTGTGGCATTTGCATAAGGACAGACATAGGGAGCAAAGGAATAGAACTGAGAGTCCAGAAATAAATCTTTCCACTTGTGGTCAGTTGATTTTTAACAAAGGTGCCAAGATAATTTGATAGTGAGAAAACCGTATTTTCATCAAATTGTGCTAAGAACTGGATATCTACATGTAAAAGAATTAAACTGGACTTAGCCCACATCATACACAAAAAATTACCTCAAAATAGATCATAGACGTAAGTTGAAGAACTAAAATTATAAAACTCTTAGAAGACAACATAGGAATAAATATTTGTGACTCATGTTAGCAGTGGTTTCTTAGATATGACACCAAAACATAAGTGACAGAATAAAAATAAATAAATCTGACTCCAACAAAATTAAAAAGTTTGTGCTGCAAATGATGCCATCAAGAATGTAAAAAGACATCCCCCAGATACAGAAGAAATCTTGGTCAATCATTTATGGTAAAATTAGATACAAGATGATAAATAGTATGAATACCTATCATCCAGCCAGATATTTGGGAAACAGATCATTTTCAGTTATGCTCTCTCTATAATTATTGTTTTTTTTCTTTGATTCCATTTTTTTTAAAT
The DNA here is from genome assembly GCF_048564905.1 of Vicugna pacos. Lineage (NCBI taxonomy): Eukaryota > Metazoa > Chordata > Mammalia > Artiodactyla > Camelidae > Vicugna > Vicugna pacos. The sequence goes on from NC_133009.1 coordinate 32,079,362, forward strand.
TGAAGTACAGTCAATTACAATGTGCCAGTTTCTGGTGTTCAGCACAATGTCCCAGCCATGCATTTACATACATATATTCATTTTCATATTCTTCTTCGGCTGAAGGGTACTATAAGATACTGAGTGTAGTTCCTTGTGCCATACTGAAGAAATTTGTTTTTTTAATCTATTTTTAATACATAGTGGCTAACATTTGCAAACCTCAAACTCCCAAATTCATCCCAAATTTATCCCTTCAAGCTCAGGCTGATTATATGACTTGTTGGCCAGACAGAAGAAAGAACTGTAAGAGCCACAGCTTATAAAGCTAGAGACAGGTCCGTCAATGGCAAGGTTTCCACTGCCCAGTCGCCCACTAGCCATTATGTGACATCAACTTAAATTTACTTTTTGATAAGCCACAGAATGTCGAGGCAAAGGAAAAGGACATTTTAAAGGTTAGAGTTGTATCACGCCAAAGGACACGTTGGAGGACTTCTGGGTTTTATTTGGAAAAATATAACCAGAGGTTATGACAATGCTATTGTTTCTTTTGTCATTTATTCTACTTTGATATCTGATCTGATTAGGAAAAAGAAAAAGAAGGAAGTAGGTCATGTCTGTTGTCATTTTGCTCTACAGATAAGTCAGAGTAGGAAAAAATCTGACGTAGTATAACAGCATAGGCCACCTAGAACAAGAAATAATCCTGCAATTTCTACATTTTCTTGATAAGTCTTTTGAGTAAAATCTTGGTATAACTCAGCAAACAAAGCAAAGTTAAATTTATATAAACTAGTAGTGTAAAAATCTATTTAGCGTGCTAAGGAACAAATGTTGATTTATTTACTTGTCCATATTCCATTTGTATGAGTTTATTGTGAAATTATTATGTGTCAAGACTTTTACCAGACACTATATCAAAGTATTTACCTTTAAAGAGTTCATAATTCAGCTGGTAAAATAAGTGATGAGAAATCCTTAAATAGTTCTCTAGACCTTTCTGTCATTAGTAAATATCATTTCTTGTTCCTAACATGAGGGGTAATACCAGAGAGAAGGGTTTCTTGAATTAATTCCTGACATCGTCCAGTTGACAGCTTCAAGGGGAACAAAGAATGCTTCTATTTATCTCTGTGATATAAAAAAAAGGATAGAAAAATTAATAAACCCTCCTGACCATCATACCCTGAAGGCAGCAGTCAGGAGGCCTTCTGCCGTGCATAGCAGAACACATCAACGCAAGCCGACTTACACTACAGCAAATGCTGGAATGTTACTTCATGTCATATTATTCAAGTAATAAGAGGTCGAGAGGCAGCAGGTGCTCCAGGGTCAGGCCCTCGGTTCTCTGTCTCTGATACTCTCCAGCTCTGTTCTCCATGGTTCTAGAATCTTCATTTCAGAATTTTTGCTTGTGTTACTATTCTCTTTTCTTCACACTCTTCTCTGTCCTGCAAAACTATTTCTCTTACCCACTGAATCAGCTTCTATATGTAAATGTACAGAGCTGCACTGTCCCATATGGTAGCCACCAGCCACATATCACTACTGAAGTGGAAATTAATTAAAATTTAAAATTCAGGCATATTAGCCACATTTCAAATGCTCAAGAGTCACGTGTGCCAAATGGCTACGATACTGGAAAACACAGATTTATAAACCCTACCAATTATTGTAAAAAACTCTATAGGACACGAGTGGACTAGAATATCACAAACTGTTTCTAAGTGCACAGTTAAGTAAAGCATGCTAATATCTACTGCTTATATATAAAAGTGGAATCCTTCCAGAATATATTCAGTTGCAGGAAGAAGAGCTATTCACCCTCTCTTTTATAAAGATGTTGATTTTTCAATTTCAAAAATATGGAGGACAAGATATTCTGAAAGACAAACAAAATGACAAAACTTCTTTTTTCAAAACAAATAAATTCTGGCCAAATATAATAAATATTCTTTCAATGAATAACTGAGCTTATAAGAAAGAGTTGAGCATGGGAGTCTCCAAGGTACTTGCAGATTTCCCAGTCTTGGAAACCTGAAGACTAGGTTTTTAAGTGCATTTTAATATTAGGCAACAACAATTTTGGTGGTAATCGAACATCGGTATCTCTATATAAACTTGGAACAATTGAATTGAGCTTTTTTATTATTATTGTTTAGGATTTAAAGATTCTCTCAACAATCACTTATGAACTATTGACTGCAACATAGCTGAATATTCATTACCTTTATTTTAATAATTCATTAAAAGTCCAATTAGCATCTGTTTGTAGGATTTTTAGTTTGATGGCAATTGTAAAGTATGCCACATGGAATTTTTGGTCTTTTAAAAAAATGTCTATACTTTTTGTTTTATGATAACGCAAATACCTCATCAAATAGCAAGTCTGCAGGATGGAATCTGGGAATTTACATCGTTCAGCTGTATCCTCAGTAGTCACCAGGGGACATGGAGCTAGACTCTGTGAAATAAACATACTCAATTCTTATGAGGGAAACCAAGCAGAGTCTTTATATAAAACTATATGCTGAGTGTATTTAATCACAAACAATACTATGCGTTTTATAGCACTCTATGGTTTGCAAAGTACACTTTTTTGCATCCAAATTATATGACAACTTTAGAATGCAAGTTGTGCAGGTATATTACCATTACTTTACTTATCAGGAAGCTGGCATGAAGCCCCCTAAGTGTCACATGAGAGACACATCGTATTATGTTCTTTGCAAAATGTGATTCAACATTTTTATCAGATGCACGTAATGCCAGATTTATAGATTTCGTGAGTTCCGTAGGTTCAATTTTTTAATCCAAGAACAGCCAACCATTGGGTAAAACAGAGATAGACACAGTCAGAATCCGAGGATTGAGATGTTCCAGAAACAACCACCCGAAGTCCCTCCCTTGTCTCTGTGTTTTATCAGTTCTGAAACTGCCAACACGTGGACCCTGCGATGAATTAACAATCAAGGCACAATTACAGCATAAACTTGTCTCTGGGCAAATGAAATCTTCCCTGAAAGGAGGAGAGCAAGCCCTGGCCCAATCTCTTAGTAATGTCAACACAAGTTGGCTCTTGTGATCTAATTTCACCTTGAGATACTGAGACAAGAGACCCCGAGGAGCTGAGACCACCGAAGACTTTCGGTAGCAAGCAGGCAAGAGAACGGAGGACACACAGGACAGAGGCAACCTCTGCAGGCCTGCCCAGGAGGAAGTCCCAACTAACTGCTGGGTGCAAGAGAGCGCAGGACATGGTTGCAAGACAATCAATCAATCAATTGCTCAATCAATCAATAAAAAGGCATCATCTGCCAATTTCGCGGTTTTATCACAGACTAATGCTGTTCTCATATCTGGACAGTTAAATCTGCTAAGATAGCTTCTATATTCACTGAAAATGCTAACTTATTTCCTTGTAAAGACTTCCTAAGTCTAAAACTGCACTTATCCTTCCTTTGTGTCCTCAAGAAAGACACATTGCTACTTCTCTAAAATTTCATTCTTCATAACCTGTACTGGATTAAATTTTATCCTGGAGAATTGTATTCTTCTATAAATTACATACTTTTCCAAGACAAAACATCATGAAACATCAGACTCATCCGTGCCTCTCCTTTTTCCTGCCCGCAAATACCATGCTAAGTCCTCTGCATTATATTTCTGTATATACCCTGTCCTACCTTGATCCCCTCATAGGCTACTCTGCTGGGCATCTTTACTTGCCTTTCACCGTATCTGTCTCATCCCTGATTTATTTTATTGTGCAGCTGCCACACTGCCTTTATGACACATAATTTTACTCATGTCATTTCTTCATTCAAAAATCTTGAAAATTTTCCACTGCTCCCTGCCCCAAACTGTATAATTGCAGGCTTGCATTTGACGAGTTTTACAATTAGACAGCCTTACTTTCCCGTTATGTTTACCAGTGTTTCCCCAATCACTATGCTCAGGCTTAACAGAGTGATTTTTTTAAGTGTTTCAAATCTCACACATTTTTTCATAGGATTCAGTACTCCTGGAATGTCTCCTGTGACCTTCTTCTCTTAGTTAATTACTCCTCATGTTTTAAGACCCATCTCAAGTGTCATCTGAAAATGGTGTTTTCCCTGATACCATGAGATTCTTCCTCTGAATTTCCGCAGTCTTGTTTATAGAACATATTACTTTCAGCTTTATATTGTAGTCATTTATTTTTCCCACATACATTAGATAATTCTTCAAGAAGGGTATTTTACTGATATAACTTTTAAATCCTCCACAACGCCCAAAAGGAAATGATGTACCACACAGAAATCAAATAGAGTTTGGTTAAATTTCTAAAACAGTCACCTGTTACATCATAAATAAGTTAATGTTATCAAAGGGATTTCCTTGCAAATCCTCATGACAACAAATGACCTAGACATGTTTTGTTTCATTCATCCATTTGCTAATTCTACATGTTTTGAGGATGGAGTACTGAACAATATAGATGCTGGCCTCAAGAAGGCCAGTCTAGAAGGAAAGACAGAAGGAAAATAAGTCTAATGAGTTGCAATTTATATTATGATACTGAAAGAAATGTAATCAAATTCTGTCAGAAGGCAAAGCACTTATCTTTCCAGACTGCTCACAAATACAACAGTGTCTAGTCTCTGACACCTTTTAAATCAGAACATACACAATATCTCCTTTTTGGAAAAGAATTAATCATCATAATATTCTAAGTCAGTACATAAATAGAGACATTGTTCTTTCTTATCTTTGTCACCCTCTGAGAGATTAACATATTAACCCATTACTAATCTTTTCAAAATGTACATATGCAAAAATGTTATGTCATTTTCCCATGTGTTTGTATTCTGTTGAATGATTACATTTTCATTGTTCTTACCTAAACTAGATTCAGTAACCCTTTGGGAAGAGCTGCAAGCAATGTCAAGAAGTTTTGGTATGTTGATTTTCTTGGTATGCAAAAGTGGCTTGGTGTATTGTTTTATTCGTTGAAATCACTTTTTTTTTCCTTCCAAAAAGAAATCTAAGGGGTCCTGCAACATGTATTTCAGTGGTGTACCCTCAGTTGTCTTTCAATGAGTTGTGCTTGACTAATTTAGAGGGAGGCTAAAAAACTAAAAATGGATCTAAAGATGGAAAAATATTAAGAGTAGGGGCACCTGTGGCACTTTATAAATCATCTAGAACAATATGCAATATTGTTTTATACAATGCACTACTCAGTTGATAGGCTAAGCTACTCTAAGGAAGATGAATGCAATGGCTCAACCAGTTGAGAATTTCACTTATCTCCCACATACCAATCCAGTGATGGGCAGTTAGTCTAGAATCTTGTTCCACAACATCATCCAGTGATCCTAATAGCTTTTCCCTTGCTTCTTAGCCTTGTCACACCCACAATCAAGCCAGTAACAAGACAAGATGAAATTGGAGGACAAATAATGTTTTCATAAAATTATGAGGTAGCAAACTCATTACTTCCAGCTGTAGACCCTTGACCAGTTCCTAGTCACATGGCTGCATCCAACTGCAAAGATACCTGGGAAATGTGCTTAGCAAAAACTCAGGGAGCCCATTAATTAAAAAGAAAAGGAAGGACTGGTTGCTGTGAGGCAACACAATTAGCAGACTCTGCCACACAATTGACATCTCAAAAAAAACAAAAACAAAAACAAAAAACCAACTTAGCTATAGGAAAATACAGCACAGCTCTATAGAGTAAAGTAAATATATTGGGAATTTGAGAGAAAAACAATCCTAATCATAGTTATGTGATGATGGACTCCAAAGCTATTGATTTTTACTGGGGAGAAAGAAGTCGAAGTCACCGAAGCATGCTCTCTGAATCTATCAGTGCAGTAGGGGACTCTGGATAAAAAGATTTATAATGCCATGAGCAATGAGAAGCAGAAGTTAATTTTATCCTTAAAGGAAAACATTTTAAAGTACCGGAAATAGTGATGCACCTTACAATCTTGAAAGGGAGAGAGAGAAAATACACTACGCACATGAAGGAGAGAGCACTGACAGTACATGTTATTCCAAAACTGAAAAAAATTAGATTCTGTAATAATCTTTACACAGCAGTGGATGATATGCTGGCAACAGTTTGTATCAAAGGAAAATTAAGGTATTTGAGAAAACTATAGTTAGCCTTTTGAGCCAATCATGGGTGACTTCCTCAGAAAGTGTGCTTTCAAAATTATTTCCTTAGTGTCAGAGACAAACATTGGGTTTAATGAACCCAAAATCTGAGTTTATTTTTTAAAGACTTGCTAAAGATGACAAGTGTGTAAATCACAGTGCCCTTGGGTAATTACTGGTGTCATTAATACTGTTACAGTCAGTGTTTTGAAGACAAAATGAGTGTAAGCTAAAGAATGTAGTTAGAAATTCAAATCTTATGTTTTCCATTTTTTCTTAATCTAATTTACTCTTAACGTTCGATTAGAAATATATTATGTCTCTAAATATTAGGCAATGATATTAAGGCAATTAAAGTAATATTATCTAGAAATTTCTAAAAACCCATCCTTAAATGGAAAGGAGAAAGTGTACATAAAGAGTAATCATTATGCATTTCAACTGAAGCAATAAAGTTCGCCACTGAAGTTCAAGGACAAAACTTTTGTATCTTGAAGTCGTATTTTTGTTGTTGTTAACTGATGTTTCACCTCCTTAAAACAAAATACAGGATCACCATCCTTTTGAGATCATATAATTCATTTGGCCCACTGTCCATCAGTGTTTCTCTGACTTTTCCAGGAGTTAGAAGTTTCCTCTGAGTTCTTAAACATAAGTTCCTTTGTGAACAGTGGCATCTTTCCAGATAAGCATGAGCAATTGGGACAAGCACCCAGAAATACAGAACAATTTTCCTTCCACAAAGGCAAGGATCTTGCATTATTGTCCTTACCTCCCAATAATCTTGTATTATTATCTTTGACCTCTTCCTTATCATTTTCTCCTGAACTAACCATAATTTGTTCAAAATAATAAGGTTGGATAAGGCAGGGAACTAGCCATTTTGAGCACTTATGAAGTACAGACATGGTGTCAAGGGCTTTGCACATGCTACAGATCTTTTTTCATTTCACTAAATCTTGCCAAGGTAGATATATTAGCGTTCCCTCTTTAACAGCTGAGAGAACCAAGGCTCAGCTTGCTTGAGTTTACACAGGAATTAAATGATGGAGCTGCAATTCTTGATGTAAGTCCATGCAAGTGAAAGAAAAGCAGGAAAGATAACCATATAAACTCAAGCTTTATTTTAAAATTTACATTATTTCTTGCTGGATTTCTTTTTCTTTTTCATATATATATATTTTTAATTTTTATTGAAGTGTAGTCAATTTACAAAGCTAGTTTCAGGTGTACAGCAAAGTGATTCAGGTATACAGATTATATACATTCTTTTCAGATTCTTTTCCATTATATATTATTACAGGAAGTTGACTATAGTTCCCTATGCTACACAGTAGGTCCCTGTTGTTTATCTATTTGATGTATAGTAATGTGTGTCTGTTGATCCTCAACCCCTAATTTATCCCTTCCTACCTTTTCCTCTTTGGTAACTATAGTTTGTTCTCTATGTCCATGAATCTGGTTTTGGTTTATAAATAGAAATTGTATCTTTTTTTAGATTCCACATATAAGTGATATTATATGATATTTGTCTTTCTCTGACTTACTTCACTTAATATGATAATCTCTAGATGCATCCATGTTGCTGCAAATGGCATTAGTTCATTCTTTTTATGGCTGCGTAGTATTCCATTGTATAAATATACCACATCTTCCTTATCCAGTCATCCATGTCTTGGCTATTGTAAACAGTGCTGCTATGAACATTGGGGCGCATGTATCTTTTCATATTAGAGTTCGCTCCAGATACATGCCCAGGAGTGGGATTGCTGGATCACATGGTAAGTCTGTTTTTATTTTTTTAAGGAACCTTCATACTGTCCTCCATAGTGGCTGCACTAATATACATTCCCACCAACAGTGTAGGAGGGTTCCTTTTTTTCCATACCCTCTCCAGCATTTATAGTTTGTGGACTTTTGAATGATGGCCATTCTGACTGGTGTAAGGTGATACTTCACTGTAGTTTTGATTTTCATTTCTCTAATAAATAGCAATATTGAGCATCTTTTCATGTGCCTGTTGGCCATCTGGCTGTCTTCAGAGAAATGTTTCTTCAGGTATTCTGCTCATTTATGGATTGGGTTGTTTGGTTTTTGATATTAATTGCGGGATTTATTAAATTCTGCCTCTATAAACTATGAGCCCTTCATGAGCAGACTATTTTTTGTGAGTTTTTTGATTACTGTTTTTGCTTTGTTTTGTTTTCCAGCAGCAACAATTAGAACACTCAATAGAACATAGTCGGTGTTTGTGAATTTATTTTAAACTGCTGATATTTGAATGTGTTGGAATGTGTACCATTACTTGGAACCATAGAAGAACTGTCCAAATCCCTAACTCTTCCAGTGGGTAATCTGAGGTCCAGAAATGACTGTCCTCTTCAACACTGTTCAACTAGAAATGGCAGAACCAGGATTTGAACTTATGTCTTCTAAAACCAGTGAAATTCCCACCACGTTGTTTTCCTACAGAACATGGCCTCCATAAAGGCAGAAGTTTTAAGCAGTATATTGTTTTATAGTTTCTGCCTGCACTGGTTTAAGAGCATCTCTTCTACTTGGTCTCTGGACTGCCTTTTGCCAGAGAGAAGTTCACCGACTCAAATTTCAGAGAGCTCCAAGAACACATTTTCTTTGACAGGGTCTTGACCATTAAATTACCTTCACTTTTCTTCTGACAAAATTCAAGTTTATTAAGTTTCAGGATGTTGCCCAAGGACCATGGCTAAATATAAGAGAAAGATTTATGCTTATAAACAGTTATTTTTCCTTTATTGTGGAAGAAATCTCAAGAGAAATATCACATAAACCTAGAGAACAAAAAAATGAAAATTTAAAATAAAGTGTGAGTTCTCCTCATAACCCTTCTTAGTTCCATTTTTCATGCATATGTGTATATTATACATAAAGCTTATTTATAAAGATAAATTACACATATATATTTATATAGACTACATATACATGTAACTTGTATAAAATATATACATATATAAGCCCCTTTCTTGCATTTATGTCATGATATATCATCATGAACAAAACCTAGCACTTTATAATTGTGTGTTTAGCTTTTGAGTGGAGAAAAGTAAGAAAATGAACATGAGTTCAGTCTCTGGGCCCAATCACAGTAACATCTACAGTCTGAAAAGGTTTTTAATATTCCCCTTTCTGCCTCTATGTATTTACCAACTCAGAACATTCCTCTAAATAATGTTTTCAGACCATAATATTGAAAAAGTTGAAAGGGACACCCATTAAGCCATTCGTCCCTATAGTACATTACACACGAAATTGGCTACAGCATTACCTACAGAGATGAGAAAGCTTTAGTCAGCAATATTAAAGCCATATTATAGCTCAGATGGACCAGCCTGAAGCTGACTTCCTTAAGCCCTCTGAACTCCAGGTGAAAAATGATCTATGTTCAATTTTAAAAAATAAACAAATGAAAAAGAGGTGAGTTTTGGCCAAGACTAAACCATATAGTTATTTTCCTCTCATTGTTTTTTCCTCCAGTGTTTTTTATATATATATATTCATATATATATATATATTTTTTAATTGAAGTAGAGTCAGTTTACAATGTTGTGTCAACTTCTGGTGTACAGCATAATGCTTCAGTCACACATGGACGGACATACATGTATTTGTTTTCATATTCTTCTTCACCATATTTTTTCCTCCAGTTTTATAGAGACATAATTGACATACAGCACTGTATAAATTTAAGGTGTACAGCATAATGATTTGACTTGCATAGGTCATGAAATGATTATCAGGATAAATTTAGTGAACATTCATCATCTCATATAGACATAAAATTAAAGAAATAAAAAAAAAACTTTCCTGTGATAACTCTCAAGATTTATTCTCTTAACAAGCTCCATTGTACATTACCTCTCTAGTACTTCTTTAATTATAACTGGAAATTCATACATTTTGTCTATCTTCATCAGTTCTCCTCCCCCTCACCCCTACATCTGGTAACCACAAATCTGATCTCTTTTTCTTCGAATTTGTTCACCTTTTTCTGAGTGTCATTGACCTAGAACACTGTGACAGTTCCTGGTATACAAGGCATACAACCCAGTGATTCGATATTCTATACGTTTCAAAACGATCACCATGTTAAGCCTAGACACCACCTGCCACCATACACAGATACCACATCATTACTGACTGTATGCCCCCTGCTGTACGTCTCACACTCATGACTCATTTATTTTGTAACCAGAAGTAGGTACCTCTTAAAGTCCCTCATCTGATCCCTGCCCCCCACCCCCCGACTCCCTCCTCCCTGGCAACCGTCTGCTTGTTCTGTGCCTAGGACTCTGTTTCTCTTTTGTTAGGTTTGTTCATTTGTTTTGTTTTTTAGATTCCACATGTAAGTAAAATCACACAAAATTTCTTTCTTTGTCTGACTGATTTCACTTATTTCTTTCTGTTATTTTAAATATAGAACTTAAGAAAATGATACACTAAACAAACAAACAAACAAAAAAACCAAAAAACACCTGACAGATGAACTGAACCTTAGTGGTGTGTGTGCTACCGAGAGTCAGGCTGGAACAGAGTGAGCATGGAGAAAGGACTGTCACAATCGCATCTTTAAACGTTTTTCTCATAGAAAAGCCTCTGTTTTTCATTATTATTTTATGTACCTATTACACAAAGTGTAAGCAATGTGTAAATATTTGTGGAATTAAGTAATAAATGTCCAAAATATTGTTGAAAAGAAAGAAAGGAGTGGCATCTTTCACAGAATCCTTGGAGAAACCAGGGAAGTTGGCCGTTTCAGTTGTGTCTCGTGATAGGATTCAGGTACCCACCGGGAATTAAATGTCAACTCTTATTGACAGGAAGCAGTAGCAGGTAAGATAATTTCTAATTTGAATTTTTCTCATTGTATATGTATCTTGTACAAACAGCCATAAACCACAGGTATTATGTTGTTTAATGACTTTTATTTAAAAAACAAAAGAAAAAAAACCCATAAAACATGATTTCCTCAACATTAAGACCTAGCAAAAAAAAAGTTTGTTTCTTTTGATAGTCTTTATCAGGCAAAAAACAAAACAAAACAAATTCCATATTCCATTATGTTTCTCTCTTGATGGGATGTCCAAAAGATTTCAGAACTAAGTTTGTGCTTTAAATGACTCTCCTTGGGGCAGGAGCGCTATTCTGTTATTTCACTTCTCCCTCTCCACCACCAGAGTCTTGTCCTTTCACCAACAGATTATGGTAAAAATACTAACGAGTGAATAAGGAAATTCATCTGTGTATCTTATGAAGAGTTTCAAAAAATCCTTTATCTGGAATGGAGTGCTTAATGAAGTGACAATGTATCAGTATTACTCAGTGAACTATTACGAAGCGTAATCACAGTTCAATTTTCGAGCACTGCGCTGGGGCACAGCACTTGAACAGAAAAGTGGAGGAACCACAATTATGTCACAGTGCACATCCTGTGTAAAGCCGCTCAAATCCAGAAAGGTTACTGTCTCTTGCGAGGCCTCCATCAAGAGCCCTTTTAGTCATGACCTTCCTCAAGGCATTGCCGTTTCTGCCTCTATAGTTCTGACGGCTTTTGAACTAATTTATAAAAGCGGAATTAAATTGTAGACTTTTTCGACTAGTTTCTTTCACCTAATGTGTTTGTGAGATGCCTCTGCGTTGCTGCATGTAGTGACAGTTCCTTCTTTCCATTGCTGTAGAGGATTCCTTGCATGAATTCCACTATTAATTTATCCTTCCCATTGTAAGTGGACATGTGGGTTATTTCTAGTGTGTGGTTTGTACAAACAAGTCTGCCAGCGTCACTCTGATGCACATCTTTAAGGACATGTGTGTGTGCCACTCTCTTGGAATTAACAGGTCACTTTTTTTGCACATGTACAGCTTTAAAAGATAATTTGCACACAGTTTTCCAAAATGGTTCTAACAATCTACACTGCCATCCGAGCTGTGTTAGGGGCCTTGCTGCTCCACAGCCTTGCCTACAATTGATACTGCCATTTCTTTTAAAATTTTTTAGTTATTGTGTTGGGGGGTTAAGTTTTAATTTTTATTTCTCTAATGACTCAAATTTGTGGGTATCTTTTAATAGTTTATCAGCCATTAAGATAACTTCTGCTATGAAAGATAACTATCACTTACATGTGGAATCTTAAAAAGTGACACAAATAAACTTATTTACAAAACAGAAAGAAACTCAAGGACACAGAAAACAAACTTGTGGTTACCAGGGGAGTAAAAGGAGTGGGGATAAACTGGGAGTTTGAGACTTGCAGACCCTAACTACTGTACATCAAACAGCTAAACAACAAGGCCCTACTCTATAGCGCAGGGAACCATACTCAGTATCCTGTAATAGCCTACAATGGAAAAGAAGATGAGAAAGATGTGTGTGTCTAGCTGAATCATCCTGCTGTACACCAGAGACTAACACAACATTGTAAATCGACAACAATTTAAAAAAATAAGCACAGAGACAATTGATATTTCCACAGTCTTATGTAAAAAGTGAGCAAAGACATCTGTAAAAGAAACTAAAGATGACCTCTGTTATGAAGTGTGCTTTTTTTAAACATTTTTTATTGATTTATAATCATTTTACAATGTTGTGTCAAATTCCAGTGTTCAGCACAATTTTTCAGTCATTCATGGACATATACACAGTCATTGTCTCATTTTTTTCTCTGTGATTTATCATAACATTTTGTGTATATTTCCCTGTGCTATACAGTGTAATCTTGTTCATCTATTCTACAATTTTGAAATCCCAGTCTATCCCTTCCCACCCTCTACCCCCCCCCCCCCCCCGGTAACCACAAGTCTGTATTCTCTGTCCATGAGTCTATTTCTGTCCTGTATTTATGCTTTGTTTTTGTTTGTTTGTTTGTTTTTGTTTTTGTTTTTTAGATTCCACATATGAGCGATCTCATATGGTATTTTTCTTCCTCTTTCTGGCTTACTTCACTTAGAATGACATTCTCTAGGAGCATCCATGTTGCTGCAAATGGCATTATGTTGTCGCTTTTTATGGCTGAATAGTATTCCATTGTATAAATATACCACCTCTTCTATCCAGTCACCTGTTGATGGACATTTAGGCTGTTTCCATGTTTTGGCTATTGTAAATAGTGCTGCTATGAACATTGGAGTGCAGGTGTCATCCTGAAGTAGATTTCCTTCTGGGTACAAGCCCAGGAGTGGGATTCCTGGGTCATATGGTAAGTCTGTTCCTAGTCTTTTGAGGAATCTCCACACTGTTTTCCACAGTGGCTGCACCAAACTGCATTCCCACCAGCAGTGTAGGAGGGTTCCCCTTTCTCCACAGCCTCTCCAGCATTTGTCATTTGTGGATTTTTGATTGACGGCCATTCTGACTGGTGTGAGGTGATACCTCATTGTAGTTTTGATTTGCATTTCTCTGATAATTAGTGATATTGAGCATTTTTTCATGTGCTTTTTGATCATTTGTATGTCCTGCTTGGAGAATTGCTTGTTTAGGTCTTCTGCCCATTTTTGGATTGGGTTGTTTATTTTTTTCTTATTGAGTCGTATGAGCTGCTTATATATTCTGGAGATCAAGCCTTTGTCGGTTTCACTTGCAAAAATTTTCTCCCATTCCGTAGGTTTTCTTCTTGTTTTACTTCTGGTTTCCTTTGCTGTGCAGAAGCTTGTAAGTTTCATTAGGTCCCATTTGTTTATTCTTGCTTTTATTTCTTCTAGGAGAAAATTTTTGAAATGTATGTCAGATAATGTTTTGCTTATGTTTTCCTCTAGGAGGTTTATTGTATCTTGTCTTATGTTTAAGTCTTTAATCCATTTTGAGTTGATTTTTGTATATGGTGTAAGGGAGTGTCCTAGCTTCATTGTTTTACATGCTGCTGTCCAGTTTTCCCAACACCATTTGCTGAAGAGACTGTCTTTATTCCATTGTATATTCTTGCCTCCTTTGTCGAAGATGAGTTGACCAAAAGTTTGTGGGTTCATTTCTGGGCTCTCTATTCTGTTCCATTGGTCTATATGTCTGTTTTGGTACCAATACCATGCTGTCTTGATGACTGTAGCTCTATAGTATTGTCTGAAGTCTGGGAGAGTTATTCCTCCAGCCTCTTTCTTTCTCTTCAGTAATGCTTTGGCAATTCTAGGTCTTTGATGGTTCCATATAAATATTATTATGATTTGTTCTAGTTCTGTGATATATGTCCTGGGTAATCGGATAGGGATTGCATTAAATCTATAGATTGCCTTGGGCAGTGTGACCATTTTAACAATATTGATTCTTCCAATCCAAGAGCATGGAGTATCTTTCCATTTTTTAAAGTCTTCTTTAATTTCCTTCATCAATGGTTTATAGTCTTCTGTGTATAATTCTTTCACCTCCTTGGTTAGATTTATTCCCAGATATTTTATTACTTTGGGTGCTATTTTAAAGGGGATTGTTTCTTTCCTTTCTTTTTCTGTTGATTTATCGTTAGTGTAAAGAAAGGCAACTGATTTTTGAATGTTAATTTTGTAACCTGCTACCTTGCTGAATTCTTCAATCAGCTCTAGTAGCTTTTGTGTGGACCTTTTAGGGTTTTCTATATATAGTAACATGTCATCAGCATATAATGACACTTTTACCTCTTCTTTTCCAATTTGGATCCCTTTTATTTCTTTCTCTTGCCTGACTGCTGTGGCTAGGACTTCCAGGATTATGTTGAATAGGAGGGGTGATAATGGGCATCCTTGTCTTGTCCCAGATTTTAGTGGGAAGCTTTTGAGTTTTTCACCATTGAGTACTATGCTGGCTGTAGGTTTGTCATATATAGCTTTTATTATGTTGAGATATGTTCCCTCTATACCCACTTTGACGAGAGTTTTTATCATAAATGGGTGTTGAATTTTATCAAATGCTTTTTCTGCATCGATTGAGATGATCCTGTGGTTTTTGTCCTTTCTCTTGTTGATGTGATGTATTACATTGATTGATTTGCGTATGTTGAACCAGCCTTGTGTCCCTGGGATGAACCCCACTTGGTCATGATGTATAATCTTTTTTATGTGTTGTTGGATTCTATTTGCTAAAATTTTGGTGAGGATTTTGGCGTCTATGTTCATCGGTGATATTGGCCTATAATTCTCTTTTTTTGTAGTGTCTTTGCCTGGTTTTGGTATCAGGGTGATGGTGGCTTCATAGAATGAGTTTGGAAGTATACCCTCCTTTTCAATCGTCTGGAAGAGTTTGAGAAGGACTGGTATGAGTTCTTCTTTGTATGTTTGGTAAAATTCCCCGGTGAAGCCATCCGGTCCTGGACTTTTATTTGTAGGGAGGTATGAAGTGTGCTTCTTAACCGTGTTGCCTGTTTTTTTTCAGTTGGGCTGTCTTTTTCTTGATTTATTTATGAGTTCCTTCTATGTTCCGCATGCACATCTTATGTCAGATTCTATATTGCCCATATTGCCTTCCACTCTGTGGCTGGTATTTTCATTCACTCAAGGAGTTTATTGAAAACACACACACAGTGATCTTACACATTGGAAAAAGAGAGCAAAGATCTCTACAGGGTATCAGATAACCACAGGTAAGAAAGAAATCATCTTAAGACCGTGGTATAGAGTGGGATCTCAGTATGTGTGTGTTGAATTAATAAATGACAGCATACATTTCAATTCTGTTCAATAAAATCCTTATCAAAATATCACCTCAATATTTTATTCAATGTAGTAACGGCAGTCTTCTAGGAGAAAAAAATCATGAATGAGGAAAGTTTTGAAGTATCTCAGAGGTTTGAGCGTTTCCCACTGACCAAAGGAGAGATGTGTGGATTACTATTCCTGAAAATTCTGAAGAACTAATAATGTTTTCAAATTATTAGTCCAAGTAAACACGCCATACACTGTTTTACTTTAACATTACATCTAACTGAAGACAATATATTAAAGGAAAAAAAAAACATTGAGAGGATAAAAACACTAAATAGACAAGGGAATGGAACAACAACTGTATCTCATTGGAAGACTTTAGAACGAGACGATTTCATGTCGAATGCAATGTTCACAATTACATCTAACAGGTAGACCATGATGACTACTCAACTACCATACAGTCATGTATATAAAAAAAGCTTTATTTGCAAACTGCCTTGGACAATGTTCCTGGTTTTGTTTTTGAATAAGTTGCCAGAAACCTCAATAAAAATCTCCATTGCAGATATGAATGTGAATAAAACCCTGTACGTGTGAACAGCTGCTCTTGCATTTTGAAAATTGCCTTGTTGGAGGAATAGACATAAATCTATATAAACAAAGCAAGCATTTTAAAAAGTCATTTTAATTTTCTGACTACTTCCTATAGCTCTTAAATATTTCAATAGTTGCAATCAATTAGGGAATCTATTAAAATTTCCTATTGTCAACTTTATCATGTCATAAATATATGTTACTTCTCAAGGTGAAATAATAAAAAGGACCATTTAAGGAATGAGACATTCCTTTAAAGTCAAGCCTTTATACAGCGGCATAAAACACGTACATCTGCAGTCACTTCACTAACATGGTCACCACTGACATCTATTGGCAAAAGTAAGCAGACGAGTTGTGGTTCACTTACAAACTGGGTAGCATTTTTTAAGGGCTCTAGTTTGAACATTAAAAGTTTACTTAGAAATTAATGTTCAGTTATAGCTTTGGTTAAGTTATGTAACAACAGGACTATTTAAAATCTGTTACCCCAAATACTGAAGTTATGTTAGAAGTGGCTTAAATAGCTGTCATCTAATGAGGCAAAAAAAAAAAACTAAAAAGCACCAATTTTGTTGTTATAAAAAAGATTAAACGTGTGGCTGGAGAACAAGTTTCAAATTTGGAAAACTTTATTTGTTAATTTTCCCAAAGATTAGTTAAGCTCGTCAAATATATGGTACTCTTAATTCTTAAAAATAGAAAAGCCAAGGTGTCTTCTGAAATTAGCAAGCTGGTCCGATTATCTTTCATTTCTTTTGCACACTTTTGTGGGCTTTTCACTGTCTTTATTCCATCCTCTTCTCTAACTCCCCCCCCCCACTGAATACCATTTCCTTGACTCTATCCAGCAACCTCTCCCAGTATTTTACAACTTTAAGACAATGAGGTTTTATCAGAGTCTTTACACTAACAAGCATCTGGGTGTAACATCATTGATTTGTATGTTAGGAAAAAGCTTTTACATGTCTCTACATACTAAAAATGTTTTAGCTTCTGTGATTCAAAAGTTAACAAAGACAAAAACCCCAGTTTACCTGGAGTTCTCCACTCAAGTAGCGAGAGAGAAAAAAGTAAAAAAAAAAAACAGGACAGTGGGCCTGATGGTATAAACGCTATTACATCTATGGATTAAATGACACAGGCAGGGGGGCCCCCAATCCTAAGGGTAGAAGACAGGTTGCACCGCATTAATGTGTTAGGTGTGTTAGATGTCGCTTTCAGGTGAGGTTTGACATTTGAGCAAATCAGGTGAAGCGGTAAGTCACCAAGATGGTCAGGGAAGAGATGTCCAGAAAGAAGGACATGCAGCTGAGGAAGAATGAGGTCTGGAAAAACAGAAGGTGGCAACGAGACCCATGTCATTGGAGGGAGCGAGCCAAAGGTCGTGTGAAGGAGACAATGTCAGAGAGGTGACAGGGGACAAATCCTGGGGGACTCAGCTCACTCTAGCGCGCAGCTGTAGCACCAAGTGGGATGGAAATGGGAAGGTCTGAGTGGAGGAGAAATATGATCTGACTTACATGCAGATATTTTAGCAAATATTATATACATATAAACAAAATAAACAGTGAAAATTGATGTGAATCAGTCTTCCCAAATTTTTTTGAGATGGGTTTCTTAATAAAGTACTGAGTGAGAAAAAGATATTTCAGAAATATGTGTAAATGTTTTAGTGTTCAAGTTATAAAGAATTCTAAATCAGACAAAGAGCAGGTGAACTATAAAAAGACAACATGCATTTTTTAATTAATAACATCAGTGCCTTTAAGGAATCCATTTAAGCTGTTTATATGAAAATTCCATCAGTAAAATTAGGGATTAGTTTAATCTACTTAATTTAGGATCTGCAAAACAAACAAACAAAAACTCCTTTGTTTCACTCAAAGGGATCTAACTTTTTGGTGAAATTTCACCGCATGTCAAAGTTTTCAGTAAATCTGATCGCTTCTCACTACTTCCATTGCTGTTACCTTCATTGAAGCTACCATATTTTCTCACCCGAATTATTTCAGTAGATTTTTACCACTTCCAGCTTTTCATTCTATATACAATACCTATAGGGATCTTATTATAATATAGCTTTGATTTTGTCCCTCCTATGTCTTCCCAGCTTACCAGAGAAATGGTAGGAAAAAGGAGAAAAAAAAGAAAAGGGTCACCCTGGTCACCAGGATGAGAAAAGACTGCAGGGGTGAAGACAAGGACGGGGCACAGAGACAAGAGCTGTCATCCAGGGGAGAGAGAACTGCCGCTTGATCAGTGTGGTGGTGATGGACGTGAGTGAGCAAAAGTCAGGTGGTGGATGTATTTTGAAAGTAGAAGCAAAAGAACTTGGTAACTAAATGGAAGAGGAGTGTGAAAGAAAAAAAAGAGTTAAAGGAAAAGTCTACAAAGTCAAAATTATTTCCTCTCTGCAAGTCCCTGAGAAAACTCTAATGAGATAGCTAGAGATTATTCTTTCCTTATTTGCACTTAAATATGTGATAGATTGGTATAATAAAAGACTCTGATAACATTCTGAAATCAAGGACATTGAATTACTTCTTTCATAAGATTTACGGTAGTTGCAAATGAAAAATCTATTATCATCTTTCCAAGTGTATATCAGACACAAAATAAAACACATGATTTCAATTTATGATAATACTAGAGTACTGAATTGTTCCCTGTGAGCATTTGCTAAATCTGTCTTCCAAATGTCCCTTCCTTAAGTCTGCAGACATTTACCATTAGAATCCCAATTCTATTGAACTATGAAATTTCAATTAACAATGTTTCAGTAAAAACATAAGAAGGTTGCCTAATTATTCAGAGTCAACATTATATCCAGATTCAAATCACGAAGGAAGTATGGGTGTTTCATGGCAACACATTTCAAGTCAATAGTGTCTGTAACTCGGACACTTCATTTGTTTCAAAGGCATCCTGCTGGCCAAGTTACCTGACAGCCACCTCTGCATCAGTTCTGATATCCAGATACGCAATCAGCTGCTCCGCACGAGATGCCCTGGTGGCACACTCTCATTTCCTTGTATTTCCTCCAACTCATTTTGTCTATCTAAAAGTGGCCATAAATCCTCTTGCAAGCTTTTGCTCTCTCTACCCACTACGTGCAGACCTTTTTAGGGAAGTTCTAAAAAAAAAAAAAAAAAATTCATCCTACAAAACATTCTTCTGAAGTTTTTGGCAAAATAATTTTTCTTGAAGAAACTTCTTTCCTGTTTCTATTATATTTTTTCTTTGACAATATTGCTTGCTTCAACATTTATCCCAAGTTCACTCTGTTCTTTTTGATCACTGTATTCATTTTAACTTCATGCACTTAAATTATTCAATTCTAAGTGCAGTGATCTTGGAAATAAAAATCCTTTAAAAATACAGCCTATTATTTATTGCACAGAGTAACTCAAAATGAAGACAGCTCTGTTTAAAACTGCTCTTTGTGCGTGCATGAGTGTGCGTGTGTGTGTATTCTTATAAGGAGCTTTAAAAGGTCCTTCTCTTGATTCTGACCTTCCATTTTCAATATCCTTTGCTTCTCACTGGATTGTGAATGCCCTTTTCCTGTGTCTGAAAATCTTTCAACCTTCACCATTCATTCTAAGAATCAGCAATGTGTTATGTTTTTATAGAACCTTTCTTCCAGGGAACAGAGAGTGTTTCATATATATTACCACATTCATCCTTAAAATTTCTCTCACAACACCCACAGCCCCGGCGAAACTATGCCTCGGTTGAAACCTCAATCCGTATCTTTAGTTCTTCCTTCCTTGACTGTCTTTCCTGTAAACTCTGTAAATCACATTTTCAGAATCCTGCATCTGGAGAAAATAAGCATAATTCTATCATTCAAATGACATTTCTTTCTAACCTGGTTCTTAGGATTCACCATTTTTATTTCAAAACTTTACCACCATCGACCTGGTGGGCCTTTGGTACTGAAGTCTTGCCACTCCTCTCTGGAACTTCTCCTTCAGGAAAATGAAATAATTTGACTTGATACCACGTGGTACCTGCTTTCTCAACTGTGTCACTCACATTGCTCTAAATTATAGCTGTGTCCCATTTCAACTTATTTTTTTTTCTACTAATGATGAAAAATTAAAAGTCTAAGTTTTATTTGATTTTTATGTACATGCCAAATATGTGTTTTGAAATGCTGATTCCTTGCTAGTAACAGACAGCATTTGTAAATGTTTACCACGAAGTAGTTGCCTGTATAAATGCTCAGGTCAACTGACTGACGTAATTTTCACTATAGGCATAAAAGCTCAGTCCTACTTCCTATACATTAGAGATAGAAAAACTAAGGTTTTCAAAGGTTAAATAACTTGTCCCAGAGGATTAACATAGAAAGGAGCTGAACATGGACTTGGACCGAAGTAGCCAGAAGATATCACTATTTGCCACTCTACGTCATCTCTACACAACGATCTCAGGTTGAATTTTTTAAAGCAATATTACTTTTCCTCAGAATTCATCAATTATCTATAAAACACTGCATTTCATGGCTAACCCCTGGAATTCAGAAAGTCGCTCTGAAATCTGACCATTTACTTAGACAAGATTGCCAGTACTCAAATGTCAAAGTTTTTTCAGGCTTAAAATAAGCCACTTAATTCTTTAACCAGAATTAAACTAATTAATTACCTTCAATATGTATTTTAAAGTAAAATAAAGCCACTAGGGAGAACTTAAGAGGAGACATTCTACAGAGGATGCGTTTCCTGTTTTTCTGTCCTGAGCTGTCCGGTCCCGCTTTGTTCTTCTTGATGAAACGGCCTGCTCGTGTCAGCCGAAGCTCCTCTGTTACAAACGGCCTGCCTCTTACCTGGCACTGACTTTCCCCTTTGATTTTTCAGTTCTGAGGACTCAGCATTTCCACACGAACTGGCTTCTTCTCATGAAACTCACTTCTCTTGAGTCACTGTATGTAGACCCCTAGGGGCTGAGAACCACATTAAATTAAATTAAATGCTCAGACACTGAGACAGAAGCCAAAATTAAGAGTCAAATTTCAAGGATTGTTTGGGTAAAGCTAACAATTGTGCTCAGCATTTTCCTTTACAGATGTATCACGTTGCTAGTCCTACACTCACAGGGTAAAGTAAAATGCCATGTGCACTACCAAATAAAAGAATATGAATCTCTCTCCCCACGCAATGTAATACTGAAGTAACATTACTCAGTTTGAGGGTATGTGAGAGAGGGAAGAGTTAATTATTTGAACTAAATCCCGAGAGGTTGGTCAAGAGTTAAAAAAAAGTGTGATAAACTAATCTATTTAGCTTTTTATGTAACATCAGTGTTACAGCACACAATATAAACCATATTGCATAAATTAATCTTTAGTGCCTTTAAATGCTTGAATAGGATGGGCATTAAAAATGATACGACAGCTATACCACTGCCAGATTGGGTATCTTATTCCTACAAGGAAGATTCAAAGATCTAGGCAGATGCAGTGCCTATTTCTTCCTCTTTCACCACTTTAAGTACGTCTCTCCAATTTTAGGCTCATTCCTTTTAAAAAAAATACTCTAGTGTGACAATTTCCCTCCAAGTCTCTTTAACTTGATGAAGATGGTGTTTATGCATTAAAAATTATTTCCTAATTAGCTGAAATCATAAAAATGGTATGTAGCTTTTAAGTATTTTATATGTCCTTCAGATAAGCCTTGAATCATTGAAACTAAAGACTATAAGCCATGCAGATGTAAAATAAAAGATGAATTTCCTATGCAAACATTTATACCATATGTTAGCCATGCAAATGCTCCTTTCAGAAGCAGGAAAAAAAGCTTGTTTTTTTTTCTCAAATGAAGCTCGTTCCTCAGAGCACAATTGCAAAGTTGAGATTTACATAGTTTTGACTGAAAAAAATCATTTACATATCACAAGGTAAGTGACTTCACAATGTGAAGACTTCAGGACCCACTGACACTATACGTACCAGACAATTAAAAAACGACACTCAGATAGTTAAGATTATTGCTGAACTTGATTTATTATATACTTAGCAGAAACACCACCCAAATCTTTCAAATTAAAACTAAAATCTAAACATCTTGAGTATGGAATGGATTCAGTGGTGTTTAGATATTAAACTTGACCTCAGAAATAACGCAGTTAGATGAAGATTGTGTACGAAAAAATACGATAGGCAATATGTCAATATAGAAAAGCTTCCACTTGGAAAAAAAATTCATCTAAAAGAAGCACAGATTCTCCCATCCATCTGGTCAACAAAGAAGAAATCAAGGGAGCAAGAAGGAAAGCAATTTTCCCTGCACTGCACTGGTGTGAGTACAGAGATTTAATGTTTGTTATATAAATGAACTTGCTACCAAGACTAAAATGATGACATGCAAAGACAAAAATGCCAAATATTAGATCCTATTCATCAAACTCAGCAAGTTTAGAATCATAAAATGGAAAACTTTTAGTAGGTATTCATTTGGTAACATTTGCACAAAATAATATATTGTCACAGATTGTCAGAGAACTGATAGTCTGCCAAGAAGTCTTTGATTCAAATTTGTAAAAGAGCAAGGTCCACAAAGGACATCAGACTTCACAGGGAGGAAGAAAAGAGGCAAGACGTAGGCTCACAGAACCCACAGAATTTTGGAACTAGAGAAAACGTAAGAAGCTATCTCATCCTTTTCCTTGATGTTTTCAGAAAAGCAACTAGAACAAGTACTAAGTAGACCTTCCTCAAGGGCACGGTGAGCAGGAGGCAGATTACCGTCGTCTCAAGTAATGTATTACATAAAGAAAGTGTGATGTGATATAGAGCACACAAGCAAGTTAAATGTAAAATTATTTTTCCTCTATCTGTATTCATGTATCATTAAATAACTTAAGCAGAACTTCAAAGGATTAAAAGTATTACTTTTACAATGTTTAAAACTTTAGAGATACATTTATCTTAGTATTTTACTATTCTTCAACTTTTTCTTTTTAAAATCATTTTGAAAAACACAGCCTCATGCCATCGTAAATAAAAGTGTAAGTCTTTTAAAATAATGCATTCCTTATAGTTTATATATTTTAACTGGTAATTTAGTAAGATTTTGGTAGTCAGCGTGCACATTATAACTCAAGAAGTGGTGTCACCATATTTGTACCTTTACTATTACATGTACCGTACTAGCATATACGTGCATAGTTACATATTAGTGATTGGTAACATGCTCTAAAATGTATAGCATCAAATGCTGACACCTCTTTCCCTTTGTTTCTAATATGTATCATATTATAAAATATTCATAATTAATTTCCTCATTTATTTGTATTTTAAAGAAACCCATGCCTCGCTATTTCCAGACACTCAAAATATTGCATTATCCAAAAAACATAGTCATTAAACTTAGAAATGTCAAGTATGCTTTTGGGTCTGTGAAGGGGACACTACAATTTTCCATTTGACTTGAAAATAAATCAAGCAGCTACAACATCCTCAAAGTAACATTATTAATTACTTCTGCTAATTACCTCTGAGCCAAGTGCACACTCTGTGGGGCAGAAACAGAGTGGTCTCCTATGTGGTTTGCTTTGAGGGACATCACAGGATCTCACTCCATCAGCCTGTCTCCAACTTCCCCCTGCCCTAGGGCTGGACTCTGACCTTCCTACAGTAACAAGATCTGCCAGACTTTGTGTTGAGCTCAGTTCTTGGTTCTGAACCTTTTGCAACATTGTTCTCTCCTGGGATTGGTCTACGTAGCAGAAAAAAAGGGGAGAAATATTTCTCATGGAAGAGAAACTCCTGTGCCAAACTGAATCTACTTCCCAGTTTTGGCTACACTACATCAGTTCCATCTTTATTGGTGGGATTTGTCATCTGGGAGACATTCTGATACCTGCACTGTTACTGATTCACCATCACGTTCATCACTGCTCAAGCATAGGAGAAAAACTATCTATGGAGAGAATAAGAGAGTTTCTGTTCAACAATATTTAGGAATTTTCAAAATGGTCCTTCCAAGAACTAATAGAGACCCTTAGTAACTCCTTGTCACAATCACCATGAAGACCTGCAGGTCATTTTCACTAAGAGGTAAATGGGAGACAGAAACAATGTTCTAACATCATCTGGGTGTCCATCTGTACACCAACACACACAGGAAGGCCAGGTCCAAACCTTTGGCGTGCAACAGGCTTGGTGATACAAGATCCCGTTTCCAACTAATTTATCAATTTAGTTTTGATGTTTGTTTTCTAGGAAAATGAATCTCCAATTCATTTTTAAAACATATATTTTCTACTCTTGATACCTCCCACAGGTTATTTAACAATAAGAAAACACAGACATATAGAATTTGGCATTTGGAAAGAATTTCACACAAACCTTTGCTAAGGCTGACGGTGCCTGTAGTTTGCGAGGAGTTAAACACCTGGCTCATCCAGCCAACTTCCCACAGTCTTTTTATTTATTTATTTAAGTAGATTCATTAAAATGAGACACTGTGGTTTATTAAGAAAAACATGAGCTTTGGGGGCCGACCAATATTGGTTGAACTTCAGACTCTGTTGATGAGCAGTGATGAGAATTCAGGCTGCTTTTCTAATTTGTTAGAAGAGAGTGATTTTAGCTACTTCAAAGGGCACCTAAGTGGGTAGAGTTAATTACTGAACATAAAATTTCTGCTACCGTGCCTGACACGTGGTAGACACTTAACAACTGCCGGTTCCCCTGCCACTTCAGTCTTAACTAGATGCATACAACACGGTATTTTCAGCTCTTTCATTGCACACTATGTACCTTATTATAATGCTAATAGTTTAGACTGCTGTATCAACCACTGAGTTATTCTGTTTAAGCTAAGTATTAAAGGCTAGTGTAGTCCTTCCAGAAAGAGCCATTTGGACTGGATTACACAAGATGGCTTTGAAATCAGAACAGTCCACTGGAGATGCTGGGAGCACTGGGGGAGTCTGGGGGTGGAGTACCCGCATTCTAATCCCAGCCATGCAATCCTGGTGAGACTGTGCAACTCTCCAAGCCTCCGTCTCCTCATCTGAAAACCGGTGATGGAGGGGAGTCAAAGGAGGATGCTCAGTTGAGCTGTACCTGTGGCTGCTGGGAGCTGGAAGCATTTGATTATAGGGCAGTTGGGGGGGGTAAAGTGTATTACAGAGCAACATGTTTGGGTCTTTTAAAAAAGCATAAAACTGAAGAGAGACATTAAGAAACAGGATGAAATATAGCACAAACATCATTTAGTTATTTAAATTGAAGTATATGCATACATATAGCAATACACGTTTTGCAAGAGTATATGCCCATGCAATGTTTCACATTTCAATGATCGCATAAGAGGTGGAGAATCAGAGGACAATATACAGTAGAAGCTCAGTAAATGCTAATTCTGTAGCATAAAAAATGTAAAGGAAAGAATGTGTGAGAATGTGTAGTCATGCTTCAAGTTTTTCTGGTAAAAAAAAAAAACCACTGGTAATCTAAAACAGGGCTACAAATGATGGATTTTTAAAACTCAGAACAAGGTATTTATAATTTACTATACTGTTATTTTAATTTCCTTCTATGACATTAGCAGTTTCAGGAAAAAATGAGAATAAGGAAACAGCACGAGAGCAAATAAAGCCAATTTAGAATTAGCTAATTAACTAAAAATATTGAAAAATTCTTTTTCAGCTTGGCTGATCTCAAATTAATCATTTGTATGCTTTTAAATCTGGCTAGCAAAAAAAAAATCAGAAAGGCTAATTACAAAGCTTAAGGATTTACAAAGGTTTTAATCTCCACGTCTTTTTGTAAAGCTTGCAATTAGCATATTTTCAAAGAATAGACCATACAACAGGTAATATTATCATGACTCGGTCTTGAATTCATCTAATTATCTTTTAAAAATGAAATCTAATATAATGCAGAAAACTTCTAATATTTAAATTCCAAGCTAAGCTTTGCATCTTTAAAATAAGTATATTGAAGTTTATTAATAAAATCAAGTCAATATTTATAACATTATTTTATTGTTAAATTGAGCTTTCTATTAAACCCATTTTTCTACTAAGCAC
This sequence comes from Vicugna pacos, assembly GCF_048564905.1. Lineage (NCBI taxonomy): Eukaryota > Metazoa > Chordata > Mammalia > Artiodactyla > Camelidae > Vicugna > Vicugna pacos. The sequence continues at coordinate 32,105,771 of NC_133009.1, forward strand.
TTATTTAGAAGAGGAAAGAACAATACACCTTGATTTTCCAGAAGAAATGAACTCTTTTAAACTGTCCATCAACTAATGAAACCACTAATTTAATTACTTTCCTCATTCTCAAGAATATAAAATGCTCTAATTTATCATTAGTGTTGTTATGACAAATGCCTGATAAACTTATGATTTGACATTATGGCTGAATTTTCACTGGAACTAGTGGAAAGGTTTGTGATGTGAGACTTTTCTAATCCCAAGGCATACTGATAAAACCCAGCTCCAATAAACAAAAATCATCCTTGGCCTTGCTGTTTTCTAGCTACAACTTTAGGTATTAAACATTAAAAATATAAATAAGAAAGTTATTGACACTTTATAAGAAGGAGTAAATCCTAATTGATTTTCTTTTTATGCCTCACTATTGCTTTTTTATGAATTATTTACATATTCAAATATAAACATGATGATAAATTAAAATATGTACTGTACGACTGCATAATTAGTATAAATCAAAATATTTTCTCCATAATACTACCTACACACACTGATATAGAAATAAGAGCCCTCAGCTGAGGATAATGTGCTTTCTGAGTATGTTTTTCATTTTTAGTACTTGAACAAACCCCTCATTTTCAGCAGCACATTATATTATCTTGGAATGGAAAATTTAACTCCATAAAACAACAAAAACACAAATCCACATCCACAAACTCTTTCCCTCCTCCACACAGAGATTATAGCATGCAAATCTTTTGTTAACATCTCATTTTTAAAAAGGAATTTAATGCAGGTTTTTCTTATGATGTCCTTGGAACCACACAATATGTTCCCAGGAAATTAAAAGTGGAACAGCTAATCCAATATCCTGCCCTTGCAGGGGTCTACATCTGATGCTTCCAGGGAGGTTGACAACACACAGACAGTCCCCCAGCTTCCTATGTAGATGAGCCAGCCAGAGAGTTGTTTGCCCCTTTAGATTCATTTGAATCTAGAAACCTGACATTCAGATACTTAAGGTCAATCATAAGTTTTGTGGCAGCTGAAGAAAAGCCTATCATGACAAGACAGTAATCAAGACTAGTTACTCTGAGTGTCTTTTCCCGTCCTCACACGGGTATCTCCTTCAAATGCACAAAGCGTCTCTTAAGAAGACATTTGTAGAATTGCAGTCCTAGTCAATGGTACATATACTTTTATTTTTTCTTCAAATATCTTCCCACTTTGGACTTGGAACAATCTGATCATTATCTATGAATCAATAAATATTATTCGCAAACAAACTAGGGATTGAAATGTTGGCTTGCAATGATTCATTTTGCTCCTTTATTCATTGCCACCTTCACATTACATCTGCTGAATCAATTGTCCTCAAGGCGTTTCCCGGTTTCCCAGGGCCTCCCACCAATGCCATACCCAGCCTGGCCCGGATCCCACACTAGAGCCGACACTCCAACACCCCAACATGCTCTACCTAAATTTTGCTGCCTACTGTCCTATTCTGCATTCATTTCTGCAGAGTATAAACAGTGATTGGCTCATTCATCTAATAAACTGTCTTAAGTTTTCAATAACTGCATTTAATTTTCTTTATCAAAATAAGTGTTGTCTAAGGGCACTGTAGCATTCTGAGATGGGTCCTGGAAGAGAAAAAGGAAATCAATGGGAAACCAGATGAAATCTGAATACATTTTGGAGTTTAGTTAACAGTAATATGACAATGCTGGTTTCTTAGTTTTGATAAACATACCATGAAATGTAGTGTGTTAAGGGGGGGGCAGAATAGATGAGGGGTCTAGAATGGACTCTGTATTAGCTTTGCAACTTCTCTGTAGAACTAAAACTAGTGCAAAGTAAAGAGTTTATTTTAAAAAACAAGTATTGCATTTTAAAACAAGACTTCAGTTGATTAACACAAAGAATGAGGAAGATGGAAATTTCAGATACAGTGATGGTTCTGCAAAGAGAGATATTTGAGAAAGAGAAACTCCAGTCACTCCTCGCTTTACCTTTTAGGGGCAGCTGCCTGTCTCTGCCTTTGCATAAAGGTTGGCTGTGAAGGAAATTGCACTGATTTGCATGACATCTGGTCAGGCACCGACATCATCTCAGATTTACTTTTCAGAAAGATTAACTGTACTGCTTCATGGAGCATGGCCTTTAGAAGTCAAGAGGACACCAGGTGAACAGTGTACAAATATCAGACAAAAGCTGTCCTGAACTAATGAAAACAAAGAGAACGTAAAATGATGAATCAACAGACAGCACGAGACTACTGTATATAAAATAGATAAATAACAAGGTCCTACTGTATGCTCAGGGAACTATATTCAGTATCCTGCAATTAACTATAATGAAAAAGAAAATACATACACGTATAACTGAGTCACTAGGCAGCACATCAGAAACTAGCACAACACTGTAAATCAACTAAACTTCAATAAAAAAGAAATTTGAAAAAAAAACTACAGAGGATGTGAGAGAGAGGACTTCCAGACTGCTTTTGCTCAGGCCACCGAGTAAATAACAGAAAAACTGACCGAAAAAGAAATTACAAAAAAGAGAGCCACTTAGACAGAGGACCAAGATGATAAGTATGCACAGACTTCAAAGTCTACGGAAATTTTATTAGAGAAGCAGCTCAGGAGAAAAGGCCAAGCTACAAATGAAGGTTTGAAAATCATCAGCCTTAATGTGGTGTGGAGGAATTTTTTGAAGATTATTCAAACAGTTACTGGGATGATGCAATTAGAATGCCCATTCAGAACAGAAGAAAGTCAACTGTCAAGTCAGAGAAACGCACAGCCTAGGATCAGACACCAAGTTCTTTATTAGAGAAGATTCATAGCCTAAGGCTATGGAATTTATACAAAAAAGTGTAGCTTGTAGGGAAAGACTGATTGTTAAAAGCCAATTCTGCCTCATGTAAATGATTATATTATGTTTCATTATTCACTCCTAATAAATACCACAAATGATAAAGAAAGGCAAGTACATAGATAAATACAAATTGAAAGGAACCACATGCAATAGGTATTGTTTCCAGAGACACATGTACATTTCTCTGTAAGTCATAGTGTCAAAAATTAGCACACAGAGTATTCTTTAATAGTAAAAGTACCATGAGTCTTGTGACCAACTCTATATAGTTTCATTTTGGTTAAAATGAAGTTGGTAAAACCCTAGGATGATGATGAATTCTACGAGAATAATTTTACAATTATTCTACTTAAATCATTTTCTCCCTAGGAGAGTTTTCACCTCACTTTGATTATTAGTCTACATTTGGTATAATTTTCCCCTTACTTAGGTTTCTTTGTGAAAGAGATCTATTTCACAGAAGGATAAGACATTAGTAGTTGCACTTAACAGTGATTTCATGTTGTACTGGTTGTGAAATCGAACTAAAAGTCAAAAACATGATATGCTGTTCCCTTTGGAATAGTTTTTCACCTTGATGTGAATTTCACACTGGGAAAATAGAAATAATGAGTATGTCACACTTGGAAGTCTACACATAAAAAACCAAAAGTATTCACAGAGGGATATATATTTATAAAATTTTTAACTTGTATAAGAATCTCTAGCCACACAAAAAAATATACTGGCTCCATCTATATTAGTTAAAAACTACTTATCTCTTTTAACTTGAATGTTGAAAAATAAGTTATATCAAATCTCACCAAAGGTAAGCCTACAAAATCTATCCTATGCCAACAAATGTCTTAGTCACAAGGTAATCATTCAGCAACTGCCCCGAAATAATAGGAAACTAATGTTTCTAAGAACAGACTGAGAAAGTGAGACTTCTTAAGCTATGAAAAATCACTTCCCAAGAGAACAAGAAGACAAGTAACAAGTCACAAACTGCGAAAAAATACTTGGAGAAGACACATCTGATAAAAGGCTGTTACCCAAAATACATGAAGAACTCTTAAAAATTAATAAGAAAACAACCTGACTAATAACTAGACAAAGATCTTAACAGACACCTCACCAAAGAAGACAAACAGATGGCAAATACATATAAGAAAGATATTCCACACCATATGTCATCCAGGAAATGCAAATAACACGAGATACCACTACACACCTACTAGAATGGCCAAAATCCAGAACACTGACAACAAATGCTGGCAAGGACGCGAAGCAGCAGGAACACCCATTCTTTGCCGGTAGGAATGCAAAATGGTGCAACACTTTGGAAGACAGTTTGGTGGTTCTTACAAAACTGATTCGCTTAGCATACAATCCAGCCCTTGGGCTCCTTGGTATTTAGCCAAAGGGGTTAAAAACATACCCATACCAAAATCTGTGTACGAATATTTGTATCAGCTTTCTTTATAATTGCCAAAACTTGGAAGCAGCCGTGATGTCCTTCGGTAGGTGAATATGTAAATCAACTGCGATACATTCAAACAGTGAAGTGTTATTCAGTACTGAAAAGAAATGAACTATGAAGCCATGAAAAGACATGGAGGAAACTTAAACACATATTACTAATTGGAAGAAGCCAGTTTGAAAAGACTATCTACTACATGAATTCAAATATATAACATTCTGCAAAAGACAAAACTATGGAGGTAGAAAAAAAGATTGGTGGCTGCTAGGAGTTGGGGTTGGGGGGAGGGTGTGGGAGAGAACAGGCAGAGCACAGAAAACTTTCAGGGCAGTGAAAATACTCTATGTGATGCCATGATAATGGATACATGCCATTTTACATTTGTCCAAACCCATAGAATGTTCAACACCAGTAGGGAACCCTAAGATAAATCATGGATTTTGGGTGGTTTTGTTTTATCAGTGTAGATTTTTCAGATATCATTTGTACCAACTGTCCCACTCTGGTGGGTGATGTTGACAATGGGGGAAGCCATGCATATGTGCGGCAGAGGGTATATGGGAAATCTCAGTACCTTCCTCTCAGTTTTGCTGTGAACTTAAAACGACTCTTAAAAAATAATGTTTTTCAAAAAAAACATTTGTGATAGCAGGGATAAAATTTCCCTCTTCTCTCTGTCTTTAACTTGCACTATTCCTGTGAATAAAGACGTTCTAGCTTGTATATCTTACTATTATACTTTAAAAATGTCTTGTGATGCCAAAAGAATTTTGCTTTGATTAACTGGAGACAGATCCTGAAGGAAGAATATGGATTTTTTTAGGTTATTTTGTGAAAAAGAAAGAATATCCTATGGGAGACTGTAACTTTATTTATTACATTGTAGAAATAAAATATGGCTAGTCTGCAGCTAATCATTAATACTAAAAGGTATGTATCCTATAACTATTACGACTCAAGCATAAAAAATTTAGAATGACTTGTCTACATGGACTGACAAATCTGGGTAAGCTCTGTGGGACTGGATTAGAAAAATGCGAGGCATGACCTTAAAGTGATGGTATTCCTCTTTATGTTGTATCATTTGATGAGACAAACCTTATCTTAAAATACAGTTATAAGATAAACAATGGTGTTGTACCCAGGCTACTGGACTGGATAGGGAAAGGAAGAAGCCAAGCTAGTCTCCCCCAAAACTTTTAGACAAACCTGGGTTCCAATGTTAACTCTGTTTGCTAGTTTTATGAACTAAGTGAGTCAATTTCCATACTTAAAGAAAAAGGAGCCAGTTATCTATCTCAGTGTTCACTTTGAGATGATTAATTGAAATAATTTTCTAAGTACTCAAATATATGTGTGTGCTTATTATTTTTAAGTTGTACTGGCTAATCAAGCAAAATCAACCAAGAAGGTTGTTATTTACTTTGATGAGTAAAACCCAAATAATTGGCAGTGTGAATAATCCATATGCAAAAATGAAATATAATTTTCTCAATTTTAGAAAGTGAAAGCATACACAATGATACAGTTCTGTTAAAATTAACACTAATTTCACATGCAGGATGTACTAACTCCATTTATAACATGCATACAACTGCTTTTTCAAATACAGCATTCCTCCTAAGTTTTGAAAGTCGCATTTAGATGTACCTACCCATCATTCAGGTCAATAAAGACATCAAATGTACCAGCCACTTGCTCAGAGCAGGTGAGTAACACCAATAAATAGATGTACATATGTGCATAATACCAACACAGTAGAAAGTGAAGTCAACAAAGCTTTCCAAAAAGTTCTAGCAGACACAAGGCTCTAGTCCCCATTGGTCTGTTTTAGAGTATTATCAAGGATGGCAGGAGAACCAAAATATGCTTTGTCTTCTGATGAAATGTTTACTACAACGGCTCCTTTAGCAATGTCAACAATTTCTTTCAAAAATAGAATCTCTGGAAACACATTAACTCTTTCAATATGCACTAAATAATAGGGGTATTATTAAACTTCTTAGGAAGCTGTTACAAGTCAGCCAAATAGCCTTAATAAGCAGGTAGATATGTGTGTTACCAAATGGTAAAGGGCACTGTGTGAAAAGAAACAAGGTGAAAAAAAAAAAAAAAAAGAGCAGTGCCCAGGAAAGTGCCTATAGCCTTGCAGAAGACATCAGGAGGAGCAGGGACGTCACAACACTCGAACCACAAGCAGACTATACAATGTGCAGATTGTATAAAGCAGATCTAGAAAGCAGGAAATTAAAAAGTAAAGAATGCTGAATCTCAAAAATATATGAAATAAGGACTATTGTATTTTTGAAGGGAAAGTAAAAGTATCTTACAAGAATTTGCTATCCGGAAATCAGTTTTATTAAATAGTTAACTGAGTACTTAGTGCATATGGAAAATCAGTTATAACCTCAAAATGACGACATGAGGAAAAATCATCATGACAAAAAATTGAAATTCTGGCTTCATCATTTGTAGCAATAGAGTATTTAAAATTCCTTATGAGATGTGTATTATTTTTAAGTCTCATTGCCTGATCAAGTGAAAACCAAGAAGGCTGTCTTTACTTTGATGAGCAAAATGCAAGTAATTGCCAATATGACTATATTCCATATGCAAAATAAAATACAATACTCTCAAAGTAAAAAAAAATGAACACATACACAATGATGCAGGCCTACTGAAATTAACACTAATTTCATATTATGATTATATACATATTACGTAATTTTTTATTATGAACTCAACTTATAAAATTGGAGGTAAAAGAACTGGAGACAAAAGTTAAACACAGATGGTTATCACTTACCTGAAATTAGTTGGTTTCATTATTTGTAATTTAAGTGCTTAGTAAGTTCCGTGAATAATTTGTCTCTATGTTTTTCTCTTGAATCAGACATATTTACAAGTTGCAAATAAGAGTTTCAACCAAATAAGCCATTCTTTATGCTATGGCACTTTATCACTTCCTTCAATCAGAATGGCATATATGTAAAAAATAATAAAAACTCATGGTACAAAAAGTTTGGGGAAATGCTACTGATGTAAGTGCAAATTGGTAAAAAGTTTCAAATGGGCAGTTTGACAGTAAGTATCAAGATATATAAATTATGCATAAAATTTGATGCAGCAATCTCATTTCTAGGAAGTTACACTGATATAGCGACATATGTGTAAAACATGTACACACAAAAATACTCATCACAGTATTACCTTCAATAGTGAAAAAGGGAAAACAGGCCACACTTTATAGAGGACTGATTAAATAAATCATGAAATAATTTGCAGACACTAGCTACTATGCTCAAGAAGTATGTTTATCGATATGGAAAGATTAAAATTTGATACTAATAGGCTGTCATACTTCATAATATACACATGATTAAATTTAATTGACTTGTGAAGCATTATATGATTTTAGATGAATTCAAATAGATCAACGCTTACAATAATTCCATGAGCCACTTTTGTCTCCTTTTAAACAGAGATTCAGAGAAGTTAATGGCAATCAGAGTCATGCAGATAAAAGTTGTCTGATCTAATAAATCACAAATTTAATATTAACAAATGGACATTTAGTGACTTAATATCACCAGGTCTAATTGGAAATAAATGATTTAGCCCCTCGCTAAATTCAGTGAAAAAAAGTAGATATCGGGCACCCAAATTATATAGGACTGACCCATTAGTGTGAGCACAAAATCCAATTCCTTATTCTCTTTTTCCCCTTGGATATATGTTAGCTTTGTGATGAACACAAACTGTACATCATTCCATTGTTAATTTTGCCTCTCAAGGCCATTACCCTGAGATTAACCAGGTCTCCTACAAGTATCAAAGCAACATTGTGACTGTTTCTGATTCTGAGTGTCCATTTCTGAAAAGAATAAAACACGGAAATGTCTTTTATGTGCTGACTACTGTTAGGAGGAAAAAGAGGTATCTATGCAAACTGCAACTTACATAAGAAAAACATCCCTGCTACCCTGACTTGAAGCAAATATTTCTGAGGAATTAAAGTTTTAAGGCAACGTCATGGACTATCTAAAGGAGACGGATGTTTCTCAAATGAGGTGTGTCGTGCAATTAGTGTAAAACTGTAGTCAAATCTTTGTGCTATAATCTTTCTGCCTGAGGCCGTAATACAAATGAGGAAAGGTGGTCAGCAGAGACAGGAGAGAGCACAAAACTGAATCTTTCCCAAACTCCCCAAATCTACACATACAGGATAAGACATTCCTCGCCTTTCCCACATGATGAACAGGACTAGGAGAGGAGTTTATTTTATTAACAGAGGTATTCTAATTCAATGATAGATTCCACCTTGCAGATAGGTTCATGGCAAGTTAAAGCCATGTTGCCTTGAAAATCTCCCCAGCAGCTGAGGGAAGAAGGAAAGTGTTAGTTATTTTTTATTCTGTTCTATTGAATTCTATTCTTACATCCAATGTTAGTAATAGTACATGTCAACCAGTTTTGTTGTTAGGTATCAAGTAGAATGCTAGGTACAGAGAAGAACTTCAGAGCTGAAATGAAAACCAAACTTATCCTCATGAATAAAAATCTAGGAGAGACAGTAGAAGCACCCCACGCAGAACGCGATTATGCGTTCTGCAGAGGCTGCGGACGCTCATTGGAACGAGATCACTTGCAGCTCTGAGGATCCCAGACAGGAAAGGACGCAAACCAAACTTGAGTCATGGACGGAATTTAGAAAATTAAAGATGGTGAGATTTAAGCCATTTCAGAGGGAGGTTAAAGTATGGGCAAAGGTACCCAATGAATAAATTAAAGTGGAGAAAAAGAGTTTTCCTAAAGCACAATCTACTTTGAGACACTAAAATCAAGAGAATCAGACTGAAACCAGGCTGTGGAAGATGTTGAAAGTCAACCTAAAAGGATTACACATAATCTACGAATAGAGAGACATCTAAGGTCTTAGGACAGAAAATAGTGAGATTCTAACTGTTTTCTGTAAGACTCTTTCTTCTAAGATGTGTAGGATGGGTTGGAGAGAAAATAATCCGGAGACAGCACAATCAGTTCAGACAGACGTGTTGGTTTAGTTGGTTACGTGAGTAATGTCGGCAGACTTGGAAGCTACACATAAACGTGAGAGATGTTTAAATGAGATCTGATAATATATTACCTTTGTGTGATGTAACATTGATGATGACTATTGAGTTTACATCTGAGACACTGAGAGCACAGCTGAGTCATAATCAAATACTGAAGAATGAATGATGGAAGATGGAAAATGAAGAATTCATTTTTTTGACATATTGAATTGATGAGCTGAGGGATAACCAGGATGGAGGTGTGTAACGATTGGCAATGGGGCACCGAGACTTATTTTGGTAATTAATTGAGTGGTTATAACATAGCAGAGTGTACTGATTCCTATATATAGTTATAACTAATAGTTATGGTGGATGTATACAGTTTGGCAGTGCCACCTAGAACACTTACAGTAGAGCACATGTAGCCCTGGGTAGACAGGATTTCTGTATTCCTGTTTAATCTAGCTGCATGGAGCTGTGCAAACTTTGCACAATTTACTTTCTCCCTTCTTCCTGGACCAAAAAGGTATAGGTGATCTGATAAAAATTTTACTACTTTAAATAAAAGTGGGTGTGTATAATTTAAACTGGTTTTTTCAGCTTTATTGAAATATAATAGACAGGAAGGAATTGTGTACGTTTAAAGTATACAACTTGGTGTTTTGATATAGGTCTACATTGTGAAATAATCACCACAGTCAAGCAAATTAACATAACCAGCATGGCATACAGTTTCCAGTTTCTTCCTTTGTGGGTCTGTGTGGTGAGAACATTAAGAGCCTATGCTCCAGCAGACTGTAAGCACACAATTCTGACTGTAGTCACCATGCTGTGCATTAGCTCTCCAGCACAAAGTCATCTTACATAACTGAAACTTTGTAACTTTTGACAAACACCCCCCATTTCCACCTTGTGTCCACCCCTGGCAACCACCATACTATCCACTGCTTCTACGAGTCTGACTATTTCAGACGCCACATATAAATGAGACCATACAGTATTTGCCTTTCTGTGTCTGGCTTATGTCACTTAGCACAATGCCATCAAGGTTCACCCATAGTCACAAATAGTAGGATTTTCTTCTTTTTTAAAGAAATATATTAGAATATCATTCAGTCTTAATATATATGCATATATATGTATCGCATTCTCTGTTCATTCATCCATCAACAGACATTTAGATTGCTTCCATAGCTTGGCTATTATGAATAATGATGCAATGAATATGAAAGTGCAGATACTTCTTTGAAATCAAGATTTAATGCCCTGTGGATATATATCTGGATCATATGACAGTTCTATTTTTAATTTTGAGGAAACTTCCTACTGTTTTCCATAGTGGCTGTACCAATTTACATACCTGTCAACAGTGTACAAGGTTCCCTTTTCTCCACATCCTCATCAACACCTGTTATCTTTTGCGTTTTGGGAATAGCCATCCTAACAGGTGTGAGATGATAGTTCACTGTGGTTTTGATTTTCATTTCCCTTACGATTAGTGATGTTTAGCACCTTTCATATACTTGTTGGCCATTTATAGGGCAAGCACAGGGGAAGACGGAGTGAAGGGTATCTGGGACCTCTCTGTTCTATCTTTATCATTTCCTGTGAATCCATCATTATGTCAAAATACAAAGCTATAAAAAGTAAAATTAAACATATTGTATGACTTAAAATATAACTCAAAGCTGTATCACTGATCTTATGGAAAGAGTGAACTACTTTAACATATGGCTCCCTAAACATGCTGTGGTTACAAAAAGACGGATTTCCTGTATATGGAGCATCGCTTCCGAGTCTGCATGTCCTTTGCTAATCTAGGCTCTATTTTAAAACAGAAAACTTCCCATCAGAAGTGTAGTAGAAAACACACTTATATTTAGTGAGCTCTGAGCTTCAATCCAAGATCCAGCAGTTATTCATTTACAAAGTTCACTACTTGTGTAACCGTATGTAAAAATATTAATGCATTTCCTGAGCTTCCATTTATAATCTTTAAAAAGTAGATAATAATAGTGATTGTGTGGCTTTGTGGTCCAGATAAAACACAATTTATGAAATGACTTCGACTAACATTCTTCCATTTTAGTGTTAGAACTGAATCTATATTGGGAAGAACTTACATCCCTCCACAGAACAATGAGTATAACCTACATTTATGACTGTCATAAAAGGCCATCTAACACGTGCTTTTTTTTCTAATTTAGAAACTTTATCAAATAAAGAGAACAAGTAATGTTTAAATTATGCTGGAATATAAGCAGGAGAACTAGGACTCCCCCCACATCCCTCACCCCCAGCCCGCAAAAAAAAAGAAAAAATTAGGGAAAGACAAATGCTGAAGAGGGAAAAGATGTTTGAATAAAGAATGAGTTAAATTCTGAACAGACACAAGGAGATAATACATGGTGATTACCAGTGTGTGTATTTAGCTAACCAAGTAATAAAGGCATGAAGTGTGTGAAATCACACTGTTACAACTGCAAAAGAAGATGTGCTCTGTACCTACCCCTTCACTTTCTTTCCCTTCTCCCACCAAGACTGGGTTGACACCAGAGTAGCACTTTCAAAATAAATCATAAATCATTATGTCAGTGCAAAACTTGAAAGTTTGCTAATGAGATTGCCTAAATCCTATTTAAGTTGTATTTCATAAACTCTTCCAATTAAATATTTATGACCATATCTGGACTTTCAAATAACAGTATTCAGATATGATCTTGAAGAAACGTGTTCACTATATCATTCTCACGCACGTCTTCCATAAAATAACAATGTCACAGTCATCAGAATAACACCTGAAACTTTTGTTCTTTTAAATTTACGACAAATACCTTCACAGCAAAGGATGCATATAATTTGAGATTTTAAATCACGCGCAAGGAGAGAATATAGGTTTCGGAATCAGTTAAGCCTGTATTTGAATCCTTGCTCTGTCACCTAAACCAAGTGACATTTGGAAAGAAAGAACTGATTTTTTTAGCTTGTTTCCTCATGTACAATGAGAATCTTAGAACTTGTATGGGAATGAACTTGAACACTCTGTGTAAAGCTATATATACTATCTGGCATATAGCAGAGGCTTACTAATGGCAATCACTTTCATAATTATTTTATATATTAGCCTCCTCCTCATTGCTACCTGTGGGTTCATTAGCACTGTCAGTATGCCCCTTAGTTTTACATATTGGTTCCTACCATATCCACCTCACTTTATTCTGTTCACAAACATTCAGTGGGCATTCTTGGAGCGCGAGTTACTAAGCCATGTGCTGTGAAATGCCCACGACTACGACTCTGCCTCACACAAGAAAGGACGACTGGGACACAGGGTCACACGTAGGAAACAGGTGATTAGTATATTGCGGTACTACCAGCTGAAGGTGACTGACAGGATGATTTTTTTTTTTGAGAACACCAAAGGCTTCTAAGTAAAGGCAATTTTTTAAGCTACGCTCTAGACATATTTCAGAAGACAAAAAAATGGATAGAGAATTCCAAGTAGAAACAATTCCATGAAGAACAGTGGTTAGATTGCAGGGGGAATACAGGAAGTCAGTTTGTCTAAAGGAAAAAAAAATCTGTGATTTAGAGAAATGGTTTACACACTGCTAAGCTAAGAACTGTGGACTTACTGGATAAGCAATGGGATACCAGTGCTCAGGAAAGTGTATTCACTGTAATAGCGTTTAGGTTAACAGCTCCATATAACATCCTTCTGTGTAAAGCATACTGTCTAAAAATCAATTGATTGAAAATTAATGTACGAATGACATTTCTGAATTTCCTGTAGCCAGTCTATAAGTCAGGCCTAAGCACCACTGATCAGAAGATTAAAAGGCTCAAGTAGTCAAAGAATGATAAATTCAATGGAAGACGCTGCTCCTGTCTGATTCCCAGCAGTGCACATACTTGATGACTTCCTGCCTACTTTATAATGTTGAAAAGAGAGTTCTTCCAGCAATAATCTGCAAATTAAGAGGAAACCTATTCAACCTGTCAAAAAAATTAAATGGTTGGATATCTCTAGGTACCCAGTCAGATATTTTACTAACACTTGCTACAAAGAGTGAATGGTTTTTCATTGCCTTTGTTCCTTCCCCATTCTAGCAAAGTAAATTTCACAAGTTTAAAAGTTAAAATACATACATATATATGTATATACTCACATATATACTATATATGAAAGCAAATTATTATGCAAAGGGAAATACAAGGTTATGAAGACAACAAATAAAAATAATCTTGCTACAGGTTGAGGGAGAAAGTTGACTGGTTTGGTGAGAATTTTTTTTGCCCTTTTCCTTTTTTATTTTGGCTAACTGATAAGTACGCTGGATCAAGTTATCCCTAAGCAGGAATTTGAATCTGGCTGTAATAAGAGAATTAAATAAACTTTAATTTATATCACTGTTGGGATAATTGATTCTAGTAATACACAATGAAAGAAACGGAACCAGTGCCTTATAAAATCATACTAGATATTGTATGCTATGTTTGAAATACACTTGGATATAACAGAGTTTCAATTTAGACATTCATAGCGTGAATTTGTGTTTCACCCTTTCTTTTTGGGGATTAATGCCATCAAATATAAGGAGCACTTTAGCATCTTCTTTCTATTGTGTATTTGAAAATTAAAATGTACAGAGAATCATTCTTCTCATCACATCAAAATTCTGTTACTCAGACTGGTACTCCCTACTAAAATGTCTTAAATATTCTGCTGGGTCATAAAAAGTGACCAAAATATTTTCAGCCAAAAGATGTACACAGATTTCAGTTGAAATATTCTTTTAAAAGTTACAGTACTTAGCTTTATTAACATCTCCCATGACTGCTACCCTGCCTTACGTATGTTTGCATTGATTACTGAAATCTCAGGCAGTAAGGAAAGGGAAGTTCAGCTCAGGGGAAAAGTCAGAGAGAGGCTGCGTGTACAAGATGGCAACACAGAAATCTGAAACATGGTTATTTTTCTCTACATTGTTAAAAAATACACAGCCAGAGTAAAGAAAAAGCACAAGGAGCCGATTAATAACAAATATTATAAAGACTGTGCAATTATAATGTAGTGGTAAACATTCTTTACCAAAGGAAAAAAAAGCTGATGTTTTGATTTGGGTAATACATGTAGCTTTATTCATTTCTATCATCTAGTCAAGTTTAATCCTAATTAATTAACTTAGGTATATGAATCATTAAAACGTGAAATGGTATTTAAACTTTAAAATGTGAGAGACATTTCTGCTTGGATCAGAAGCTTGGTAAACTAAAGACTTCACTTCATGGAGGCAGATGTTTGACTCTATCGGTGACTTGGTATTCTGAGATAACAACAAAAAAAGTACATGTAGGACCTACAATCATGAGATGTGACGAGCAAGTAATGTGGCTGATTTGTCAGCCATCACTGACTTGGACACCCAAATGAGCATGCTATTTCTAAGCAGCTACTATGGGAGATCAGACATATCTCAGTGGTGATAACAGTGCTCAATATGTTGCAAACTTCTCCTTTAGAATGCTCTCAGGAATGACGGATGAAGCATGCAAGACTCAGGCTCATTGCTTTATAAACTGCGCCTCATACAGCAGCAACATGGGGCAAAGCAGAGCTGAAATATACAATTTTCTCCTCTCTCGTTTACAAAAAGAAACTCAATTATCTCTCAATGCTCAATTATTCAGTTCCCAAATAAACTGCATTTATAAGCCTATTATTTAAAGCCAGAAAGACAATTGTAAAAATAATACAAAAATCATCATCCTTCCTTTCCCCTTATAATTTGAACAGGAACATAGTATAAACTAGTAAGCCAACTTTTTTGTAAGCTGCTTCTCTCACCTGATCTCACTCTTCATGCTTCTATTTGCTCTTCTCGTGACCACCTCAGCCAATTCCAGTATTTTATTTCTCCTCAGTCTTAACCTCACTTAGTCACCTGACGTTCTTGTTCACCCTTTCCCCTCCAAAATCCCATGAACAGTGTTCTTGAAGGAAACTCCATACCAGTCTACATCCTTAGTCTTTCTCTGACTTACTGTGCTATGTCTTCTTCCCTAGTTTAGGTAAGTGTTTCTCTACATTCAGAATTACTAAATTGTTTAAACAATGAATAAATGAATGAATGAATAAATAAATAGTTAAGCTCTTGGTTCTCTGCTCTCTTTTTCTGTGCTATTTCTCTTATTAAAGTAAATTTTACAGGTTTAACTGCCACCACTACTCAAATATTATGTCCCGCTTCTCAGCCTCACTCCACCCATCACCTTCTAGCTATGTAACTGTGACCACGTTATTTAACTTCTCTGAGTCTTGGTTTTCTCATATGTAAAGTGACGACAAAAATATTGTTTATCTCATGGCGTAATGACTAGAGAAATCACAGTTAGGAAGCTTCCGATACATTTTAAATGTTGAATTATTTTTAAATATTGTTCTTTTTCCCAGATCCTTCATGACATCCTCACTTGGATGTCACAAAAATCAATTTAGCGTATTTTTTAATGTAAACATTTTCTAGAACTTGCACCAAAATAAAATGTTATGCTTTCACTAAGGTTAAATTATGCAAGTACCCAGTGTTAAATTATTTAATTATTTTTCTCCTACCTTGAGTAGTGAGGTGTAGACAGCAATAGTTTTCCTAGGTTAACAGAGAGGCTTCGGATAGACACAGAAGCTCTGCATTTTCTTGGGGCATGTTGTCAAAACGCTGTGACCTTTGACTGTAAAGTTCATCAACCCATGTCAACATTCTGCATTATCTCTAAGCTTTCTTTTACCTAGTGACTTCCCCAAACGTGCTTTTCTTATTTTATTGCCATGATTACCATTGGGAACACCATTCTTTTGGGCTATCAGGTTTGAAATCTGGTCCTTTGACCCTCTCTATCCCACCCCTTCTACCCAGGCACCACACGACCAGTGCTCACTTTTCCATCCCTCTCTGATCGCCCTTGTCCAAACCATTGTCATCTCATACGTGGACCACTATACTCTACTTCTAACTCTCCCACCGGCCTTCTTCCTCATTTTTAAATCATTCCACAATACAGCCTCATCATTTTCCAAAATCATCAATTTCATACTGCCTGATTAAAATTTTATATTCCTATCATGTCCATCATATTGTACACCTGTAATTTATTACACAAAGTAAACTATCAAAAATTTGTATCCTTACACAGACACCGCCATTGATTGACAGTAGTGTTGTCTGTAAGAGTCCCATGCTACATGTTAACTATGGTTTTCTGAATGTCAAATAAGGGGAAAGGATATGAAACAAACACGTACAAGTAGCACTACGTAAGATGCTTTGTCTTGGTATATTTCCATTTAGTTTCACACAATAACCTGCGAAAAAAATACTGTCTCCATTTCAGCAGTAAAGAGGCTCAGAGAGGTCAAGATTACTGTTCAGCAGGAAGCATCCACCCTTCTATACAAACTCACTGCTCTGCCTATTTTATTCCACTCCTATCTTCTTTTCAGTCATGTTTTAAAGACTCAGGTTCCTTGGATTAATTAGCTGCCCATTGCTACCACCTATTTAGTGGTTTAGAACAATACAAATTTGTTATCTTAGAGTCCAGGAGGTCAGAAGTCCAAAATGAGTTTTACTGGACTAAAATCAAAGTGTCGGCAGGGCTGGTTGCTTCTGGAGGCTCTGAGAGGAAAATCTGTTTTTCTGCCCTTTTCAGCCTCCAGAAGCTTCCTGAATCTCTTGGCTCTTTCCCCTTCCTCAGGTCACTCCAATATCTTTCTTTTGTGCTCACGTATTTTACTATGTGCTTTAACACCCCTGTCCCCTCTTACACTGGGCCCATCTGACTAATCTAGAACACCAACATCCCTTTGTGTGTAGGGTGATACATTCACAGGTTCTGGACATTAGGACCCGGTCACCTTTGGGGGCATCATTCAGCCCCCACCAGGCATTTGCTCTGATAATGGAGCCTGCATGCCCTGAAACTAAGAGCTGGTGATAATGAGATGGCCCAACAATACTTGCATACGGCCATCCTTCCTCAGGATGTACTGAATGCAACGAAGAACCACGCAGTCTCTGAAGACAGTTTATTTACTCACCTGCTTGTTTATTATGAACTTCCAATCTGGTAAATAAAATTCAATTCTATTCTTCCTGAACAATTAAAAGAAGCTTGGAAGGAACAGGAAGCACACATTAAACAAATAACAACTGTGTGTGTCCAAGGAGGTAAGAGAAAGAGTGTATTAGCATCTGCACTGAACTCAACATAGAATTATCAATTTTTGTTTTAAACTTTTAATGTAAAATAAGTCTATGCCTGGCTAATATTTTTTTAACTGACTTAACATGGTTTTTTACAATGAGGGTCTTTAAAATTGGACAGTTTATTTTTCTAAAATGCACCATGTTCAAGCATCTATCATAAAGTGAGCACTACATTATCCTCCTTCAGCAAAACAAGGCGAAACATGTTTAATGACTCCATTTTTGCATATCATAAGCACATGACTTAATGGTGCTTGAATTAACCAAATGAACTGGTCTAACTGACAGCTTCCCTTTCTAACGATACACTGACTTTTTAGGTCATCTCTTCAATTTCTAAGAGTCCCATTAGCCCAGGACCACTTGCAGAGGAAGCATCCTCTGGCATTTCTGTAGATCAGCGAAATGGGGTTGTTTCAATGCTAACTCAGGGAGAAGCAGATTTTCTGCTGTCTTCCAACTCCTTTCTTTCTTCCACCCAGAAAATTGTCAATCTTTCAGGAGGGTTTAATTGACACCACGGGTCATGAATATATACCAGTAGGATTTTACTGCTGAAGAACTCCGTTGCGTTGACATGAGAGCTTGATGAAGCGTGGGTGGTACATGCACAAAACTTTTGACTACAAATAAAAATACCAATATAAGGCCTTTATGGTGATAAATATATTCAAGTATTATTTTCTCAAACATCAGCATTGCATAAAGAAATATTGGCACAAAATGCCTTGGGCTGCATAGTTAAATAGAGAAATGCGTGTTATTAAGCTGCAATAAATGCACACGTTTTTTTAAAAGAAGTATGATGCCTTGTGCTAGAATATTTCAGTCCAAGAATAAAACCGTAAAAATCCTTAAACATATGCAGTAAAACTGAGTATGAAAAAGTCTTCCTTAGACTTCCCAAAAATCAAAGAACAAAGGGAAAACAATGATCTCTGAGACAGAGTAAAGACCTAAAGGTGAATACTGAATTTCATCTAATGTTTTTTCCTGAGTTGATTTACCCCATGAGAACAATAGTTACCCTGTAAGCAGATACATATGAACTTTAGAAACCAAACTTTCAAATGGAATTCTTTTCAGTTATGCCACAGACACAAGGAAATGTCGCACTTACTCAAGAGTTATTTGTTACTTAGAAGTTTAAGTGATCTGACCACTGAAAAGTTAACAAAATGAAACAAGCCAAGAATAGCATGATTAAAGAATGCCAATTTGTAACCCAGGGGATAGTTATTTGCATACTAATTGTAATGTTGCTGCTGTTACATTCCCTTCAGCCTGAAGATCAGTCAGAAAGAGAAACGCGGCGTCATCCGTGACAGTCAGACAGTGGAACGAAAAATGCCAGTGAAGTGAGTTGTTGTTTAAAGCTATTTTTATCTCAGAAGATGTACAAGTGAAACACTTGAGTCTTCATTAGTCTCCATGTTTTGTTTCCTTCATTTATGATAAATATGCTAATTGTCTTTCCCCCTGATTTATTTTTTTCTCCTTTCTCCATTGCACTCTTCGTCTTTTCTGAAATATGTCAATGATGCATGGCTTGCTCTTACAGTCAGTTCTTTCTGCTTGCTAAGATCCAGGAAGGTGACAAAGTGGAAAAAAACCTCTGAGCTCTCTTTATCTGAAGATTTTCCAAAGTATTAAAATTCGAGTTAAAGGCATATGATATATACGATCCTTGCAAAAAGTATTCTTTGTTGCAACATTGACTGAGAAATGTGAAAACAGGTATTAAGTGCCGGGTAAGGCAGCAGTTGTCACTTCCCCGAGCGCGCGGGCTCCTCGCGCGCATCCCCCGTTCTCCGGCTCGCCGCTAATTGAGTGTGGCGAGCTCATTTGTGGGAGCCCGCATTTTCTCATGCAGTACAACTGGTCCTAGCTGGCGCAATTAGCAAGATAACTGGTAGCTTTCACGCAGTTCCCATCTGGCCTGGTTCTTCGGACACAGAATGTGGGGACTGCTGGTCTTGATGGCACTCGTTTAATGAGGGAAACAGGAAAGAAGTCAGCCAAAACCCCATTCAGTACTAAGTGCGATTTTGGCTCGAGATACATCGTGAATTTTCACGACAAATCAAAAGCACAAAAAAAGTAACTCTGATGGTGCATCACAACTTGAACCGGAAATAAACGCGCTCGCACAAAGGGGAAGAGCTCTGTAAAGTTACAACTAAAATCTGAATAAAAGGGAAAAAGAGAGAAAGAGAGAGAGAAATGAGGGAGGGAGTGACATAGTTTCCATTTATTTAAGGTAACATGTGTCAAGTAAAATTCAAATCAGTTTGTTTTTCAATCAAGCTACCCTTTTATCTCCCAACTTTAATTCTATAGATTTTTCTTAACATTCATACAGTTGCATTTAGAAAAACGTACAACATATTTCTCAGTCACATCTAATACCATGTCCTATTTTCATTTGATAATGTACAAAATCTAAGAATCGCTGTCTTCTGAAAAATTGTAGTAATTTCTACTCAGCAGAAAGTTAACTGTTATTTAGAGGAAATATTTGTGTGAAGTGTAGTAATCCTATTACACAAAAAGCACTCTAAAAGTTATGTAAAACATTTTTTATAGATGTTCCAAAACATGAACAAAGTGTAAGCGTATGTATGTTGACTCAACCGTTCTAGGAAGAATTGAGGAATCTGGTTTACAAGCAGACAAACCTGTGTTTGAATTCTAACTGCCCATTAATACGTGTGTGATATTAACCAGTTACTAGCATGTCTGTGCCTCCTTACCCCTGGGTAACGTGGGATTAAAACGACTGTCATTTTCAGGATTCAGTGAGGTAAGTATATGACATGTTTAGCACAGTGTGGTATAGATTGTAAACATTCAATACATTGTTGTGCATTTTAATGCTATTATAAAAATTAGCTTTCAGTTTATTCATATATAGCAGTAAGTTACTCTTCCACAGAATTATACAAATCAACCCCAAATGAAAACATTTAAACATTAAATTCACATTGTTTCTTAATAGTTGCATTTCACCTAATCTCTGAAAAGTTATGTACTGTGTTACCACCAATCCTTCCATCATATCAGATAGTCAAGATTGAAGCTTTCGAGTCAGATTTGAAATCTATTAGAAAACAGTGAGCTGTGGGCATTCCAGGCATTACTACATGCCAGCAGGGGTATGTACTTCTCCCAGAGGCTTGAAGGGCGACTTTCCCCTTTAAAACCATGTTACCATTTGGCGGACCTTAAATAATGCTAGCATATCCTGGTATCTCTAATTCCATTACCTCTAATATTCTGTATCTAAGGAGTATCTGGAATACTTCAGTATATCTAATTCAAAACAGTAGGACTGTTCTTTTGCCCTTGATTCTACACCATCTCTCAGACTTTGCTCTCATCTTTCTGGGTTTTTTTTTTTTCCCCAACTGTTTTCCTACCTTATTGAAGATGGTAAGAATAGCTTCCATTCACTTGAACACTTGCATTCCAAAGACACTCCTCTGTATCCAATAAGTTCTTCACTGAATATTCCTTTTGCTTTTGGCTTATGCCAGCTTTTGGCTTATGCCGTCAGAATGGATGTTGTCCATTTCCTCCAATTTCACATGCTCAGGGGCAAGAGTGAGCTCCGTGGTCTGTCGCTGCTCAGGGATGTTTCCACGCCATTTCCCCTCTTTCCTCACCCAGAACACACTTTGAAGCTAAGGCAGTTCAGCTATATCTTGAATAACCTTATCAGTGTCATCTCCCAGCTGCCTGAAAGCCACAATACCCTGTTGCATGAAGGCTTTCGTGCCTGCCTCTATTTGGGGTCTGGCCATTCATTCACAATTTATTTACATGTTCAACAAATATTTCTTGAAACAGACACTCTGTTCTTGGTGCTGGAAGACAATGTTTTTTTCCCTGTCATCAGAGAACTCACATACTAATGGAGGAGCCTATGTTCATCCTTGAATGAATTTTGCCTAGATTCTGTTTCTCAGGGTTTTGGGTTTTGTTTTTTGCTTGTTTGTTTTTTGGTTTTTTTTTTTCTGATGGCTGTTCCTCATTCAGAAGGGGTTTACTATACGGCCAGACTTGGAGTCCAACTCTTCTCTGCCTTATTCATTAACATATATTCCACATGAACTGAGTAGAAATTTGAATACCATGCCAACTTTAGTCTACAAATAGAGACAGCACTTTAAACATGTGCATTTTAAGAGATTCTATGATAATCTTTGCACTGTTTGATAGAATTTTTAATATTTGATAAGGCCTAATATTTGAGTCATATATGAAGTAGAACATAACTGTAATACAGGAACAGGTTTTATAGCACACACAAGCTCTTCAATGCAAAATGAAGTCTAGGATTGGGTCCTGTTCTCCATTTATGAAAAATCGAAACTGAACACTCTATGTATTTTTAAATGTTCACTTGAGTGAAAAACCACCATTTCAAAATGGCTTTACAGGAAACCTTGTGTCCCAAAGATTTAGTCGATCAAGGGAGAAGGGAAAATCATCTGCCCACCACTGGGGAAGGAAATAAAAGACATAGGAGATAGGAAGTAAAACTAATGGGAGATGGTAAAATAATTTCTCCATCACATACCCCACCCCCGTACCCCATGTAGCCTCCAAGAGAACAGACTTCACTGTCTGAAAATACAACCACAACTGCAACAGCAGAAGGGAGCACAGGCAATGTCAACACAAGTAACAAAAACTGCGGAAAAGGTACAGGAAGTAACAGAATACAAAAGCATAGAAATTGCTTCACACCAGCATCGCTCACACTAGCCTATTTCAGATTAGTCGCCTTGATATGCAAATATAAAATTTTCTAAGAATGACGGGATGTGAGACTATTTCATTATCAATCATTTTAACAGAAACCTTCAATTAGATCATTCCTTTCCGTGACTAAGTCCTCTGCACAGCACAGAGCCGTCATCCGCGATTTTTTTTCTGGGCAGCAGAGGCTTTCCATGGATGGGGGCAGATTTCTGCAGGATCTTTGTTTATTATGGGGAATAATGCATGATATATTTACATCTCAAAAAGTTTCTATCTTAAACCTGATTTATTATTTCTACATCACATTCTCCAAAGTATACCTTCTTCAGAAGACTGAAGTCAATAAATCTTTCGACCGCTTCGGAGAAGATGTTACTCTGTCCTGACAGATTCTTAGATTTAAATAAATCAACCCAGAGCTGGAAACATACTAGTCTAAAGAGAAATAAAGGCTGTCTCAGAGTGGGGGAAGGAATTCTCAAAATACTATAAATAAGCTTTTTCAAGATCATCCCATGTTAGAGATCCTTAACCAAGACTTTTAAAAACTTTCTTGAGATGCATAATTATGAAATGGACAATTCTGTATAATGTGGAAACACAGAAAATAGTTCTTCCACCACTACTGCTGAAAATAGTTCATCATCACTACTGCTATCATGGTGACTTTTCAGGAATAGACTAGAGTGATGCCACACAAACTAACAGAATCGGGAAGAAATTCACCCTACTATATAGAACGATGAGTAATCTCTCTGGCGCGCCTTTATGAGAGCCCAGGAATTTGCAAACATTGTTCACAATGTTGGCTAGAATAATAAATAATTTGCTCATGTCAAATTGCATCTCGCTTTGCTTTGCTACTGCTGTACACTGTGGAAAAATATTATATAATTCTTGTTGACCTTTTGCAGTTTAATTAATGATGCAAAGCTCACTTAAATGACGTAATTCAACAAGTACATGTAACTCAAATATTACTACAGGTTACAGAAGAAAAAGATCACAATGCTATTGTCAAGGGCAGATGTTGTTTCCACAGGTCACCAACAGCAGAGGCAGTGGCGTGGTCTGAAAATATGGACACGCTTTTAACCAGCCAAGGTAAGACCCCACTAATAAAAGGTTTAAAAATACAATGATTAAAAGTAAATCATTAAATTCTGAAAGTTGTAGACATGTTACAAAGTATGAGTTTGATCAATATTGGAAGTATAAGATTCCCAAAAGCCACACAAAGTTACACATGTTTAAATGGACTTAGGCTGGACCTAAAATAAGGTACGATTATAGGAACTCCAAACAGTAAAACATAAAGAAAACCCCCAATATAAGTGATAAACTTGTCATTTCCTTAGACTCATTATCATTTGATATGTATCATGACTACCTTTGCTACAAATGAAAAGAAATGCACGAACTATTGAAAAGTTGAAAATTTAAATAAATCACTTGTTTCCCATGTCCTATAGGCTAAAATATAGTCTAAGTATTTACTTCAACTGAGTTGTTCTTATTTTAGTGAATATAAAAACATCTAAATGTATGTGTATTTATTAATATGTACATTGTGGCTGTATATTTATTGTTGATATCATGACTTAAAAAGATAATCTTGGTCAGTTATAAATAAAATAGCCCAGAATTTAAGACAAAATAGTCACTTACAAAGATATCTAGAACTTCAGTTTTCATCATAAATAATCCTGCTTTGCAACATGTCTCACACGAAATAGACATGACATTATACACACATAGAAAATGTTGAAAATGCAGTACTATTTGTTCTAATCAAATGGAATTTCCACTTTAAATGTATAAAGTATGAGAATATTAGAAAAGTTTAGAACATGATAAAGCTGAATAAATTCTTCACAACTGCTTATTTGTATGATAGAGTTAGATTGAATTAGATGAAATTACACTCCGATTCTATGATTCTGAAATAACTAATTCCTAAAGCACAGACATAAAATAATCCGCAATACTCCTAGAAGCCAACTAAACACATGTTAAAGATGCCAAGAATGTGGGATTGTGTTTTGTAAGTTCTGGATGGCATGTTTCTTTTTTCCTTAAATACGTAAGTGGCAAGATAGACGAGGTTTGCTAAGGGCTTCAGGAGAGCGTCTCTGCAGGAGGTAACTTGGCTGGCTCCCTGGGGGCCAGGGGCTCTGGGGACAGCATCACAGAACAGGGCACGGGAGGTGTTGTGAGGAAGGCAAGTGCTTCCATCTGCAAACCTCCTGGGCTTTTATACCTCATGCCCACATAAAGTAGAAACGTCCTAGGTTCATTTGCAAAGCTGATTGGTGTTTGCTTTTTGTGATACCAGAGAAATAGCTCTCATATTTTTTAATGTTTTAAAGACCATATTCACCATACTATCTACTCGTTTTGTGACCTGAGCATATGCCTGGCGGGTACTGGGCACAGATCCAAGTGTTGGTTCCACCACCTACTGTGACTTGCTCCACCTGTCACCCCTGCAGCACCCAACCGGTAGCCACTCCCCACTACGGAGAGCACCCTCGGATAATATCATTGTGACTATATGCAGCATATTCTTCCAAAGTCCCCTGACATCTTTTGAACATTCAGATTGCATGTACAGAAATAGAAAGTAGTTCAACAACAGTGTGTCCAAGACAGAGACAACTGCCCCAGCTTCTGTTGTTTATTCTGTTCCCTTGTATCCTACACAGAACAATGGGAGGAGAAAAGACCCTGATAGTCGTTAGTTCAATGTGGCCCTTCATCAACAAGGCAGGATGGGAGAAAACGTAACAGTTTCTTGATGTCTAACTTCCCAGCTCTCTGGGATGCATGCAGCTAATCCTCACTGGGAAAAAACTTCCTACGCCTTAGTGACACATACAAAATAGTGCCAGGTAGGACTCTACAATATTCTTTCAGCATTACTAAAGCATACTTTAACTTATATATAAAATAGATTTTAGTATAAATTCTATTTGGACCTCTCGAATCCACCATTGTTTGGACCAAATTCATGGAAAATTTTAATTGTGCTATTAACAGAATTTTTATAACCCGAATTTGTGTCACAGAAGCTTCTCAGATATATTTTTAAATATAAGAAACATGCAGTTAATTGAATTTTTATAGTGCTCACAAATTAACCACATCTGCACTCTCCAGTATGTCTACTGAGAATTTTAATTGGTACCTGATAACCTTTCACAACGACTTGTTATTTCAACTCTATTTCAAATAATTAAAAAAATGGTTAAATCTATTTTTAATCCAGTGTTTTAGACACTTTCATCTTGCTGCATAAAGCCCATTTCTCTTTTCTTTCACTAACCTTCACTTTGCTTCCTTCCTGCAGCAACAACTACAGACTAACTCAGGCCCCTTTTTCGTATACTTTTCTCGGATCATTCCTTTTTTTTCCTCCTAGTCCATGTTTCCTTTCCCCTGATTCCCCATAAATTTATTTCTCCCTGCTTGGCAACTTGAAGAGTCCGCTCCCAGCACACAGCCGGGGAAGAGCTGCTTTGAGCGCAGGCAGTGGGGCCCTCACGGCAGGTGGAGGAGGAAACCACCACCGTTTGGAGGGCAAAGCCCTCCCAGTACCAAGCCTGCCGACGGTGTCTCCTCCTCTGAGATACACTCTTGCTTAGGAACACATACTGTGGTCAGCAGGTGCCAAGTGTGAAACATCAACTTAAAGTCCCGTTTTAGTTCAGTCAGGTGCGGGAATTTGATGATGATGATTCTAACCTACCTAAGTAGAGGCGCACTCTTAACCATCCTTAGCCCTGAAAGATTTAGAAAAATTACCCTCTCAAAGGAGCTCTAGGTATATTCCAAAGAAGAGTATCTCAGGGCACACTGTGATGAGGAAAGTAGAGAAAGGAAGAGTCTAAACAGATGGTCACAAACTTAAATATTTATGGGAGCAAGGAATAATAAATGGGTAAATTTGGTTGAAAATAAGATAACAGGAAGAGGTGGGAGCAATGGGAATCCCAGATTTCAAAGGTTACCTGTTGCTATTCAATTTAAAAAATCTTAATTGCAGAAGTATAGATATAAATATTTAATGTTTATGACTACTGATCCAAAATACAGTTCTCTAAAGCTAAAAAATAAAGTACATAAGTGTTTTATTTAGAGGGATGACAATATTTGCTACTGAATACTCAAATGCTCACACTATCCAAGGTTCTAGTTTTGGCCTTATTACTGCACTGTGTGATATACAAGTTTTTCTCACATATTTTATAGCCGGTCTAGATGCTTTTCGAACATTCCTAAAATCAGAGTTTAGTGAAGAAAATGTTGAGTTCTGGCTTGCCTGTGAAGACTTTAAGAAAACGGAATGTACAGAAAAAATTGCTTCCAAAGCCAGGATGATTTATTCTGAATTCATTGAAGCTGATGCCCCGAAAGAGGTGAGTGAAATATTCCACGACAGTGAATCTTCATCCATTAACAAATCTGCTCCCTGGTGAAAGACGCTAAGTCCATCTCAAGGGAAATTAAATTGTCACTAGGTTCTCAAACAGAAAATGTCTGTAAATACCAACAGAAGTTCCTTAAGATGACCCTCTGGTACTGATTCAGCAAATATTTTAAGCACTTCTATGTGCTTAAACGTTTCTGTTTTCTGCGCACAACAGGCAGGCTCTTAAAAACAGTGTCTAACATCTCAAATTAAACAGCTCTACAGCTAACCCTACAGAAATCTCACTTAAATGTGCTGCTGGATTTAAAATTCACTTTCATTTTTCCTTTTGTAAACCAGGAGGTCAGTTTGGAATAGTTTTCTTGAGTAAAATTTTTTAAATTAAAATATCTATGTGAGGGAAAAAACTACTAACCACAGTATAAATTCTTTACATTTAATATTTTGGAGGCCCACATAATAGCATATAATGATGTCTCAGCTTCTAAAAGAGGGGTTCGCCTACCGTCATCTCTTGGTGGGTTGCTGGGCGGCACTCCGCAGGCCTACAGGGCCTGTGCCCGCCCAGCCTGGAGACGCAGGTAGGAGCCCCGAGTCAGAGACAGAGACGTCAGTCGTTTAGTGGACGGGGAGCCCCCCTGTCGGCAGCGAGGTCCTGCAGCGACTCCCCAGCGTGCGGTGGACCGCAGCGGAGGACGCGGTGCCAGGCTTGGCTCCCCGGGGTCAGGGGGAGGTTAGCGGTTATATCGGAAGTGACGTCAGGGTGCCGCGTTGGTTACCAGGGAAACCCGCAGAGGGACACGCCCTTCACGCCCGTTTGATGAGAACAAGCACCAGCTGGGGCCTGGGGCTGGCGCGTAGGAAGGCCAGGCAGGTGAGCGCTGCAGGTGAAGCAGGCACTGGTCCAGCAGGGGATGTGCAGAGGGCAAGAGCACAGCCGTCTTGAGCGGCCTGACCCTACGACGGTGAAAATGAGCCAAAGACGTGAGGCATTGTCTCCAGTGGTCAGGACCCACCTATGCTGCTTTAAGATCAGGAAAATAGAAAACCTGAAATGACACTGAGAATAGTCCCCCAAAAAGTGTTCAATGTGTGTAACATTCCATTTATTTTTGACTTAATATCCAGAACCACACCACGATCATCTCTGCATATCCCTTAAATGCTTAACTTCAAAGTTTAAGCTATTTATATTTAAAAACTGTTTTGGTTCCTCATTGAACATAACATACAAGCAAAGAGTTTTAATGATAAGCAGCAAACGGGAAGCTACATTAAACTTCTGGCACCAAACATAAACTACTAGTACAAGACGTCATCTTTCCCTACAGAGTTGAAACACTGATATCCTCCTAAGTGACAGTTAACTGTATTTTCTAATCCGAAATTAAAATTCATGGTATGAGAAGTTACTGTGCTTATGAAGACAGAGGACAGAATAGATGAAAGGCAAACACTTTCCGAAAACCTAGGGCATAAAGTTGCCGTATCAACAGTACAAGTTTTAGATGAACATTAATTACTGCTGTATGTATTGGCAGAGCACAACATTGTAGACATAAGAAGCACTGAAACTTAGCCTGGAATTCAAAAGGGGAAAGAGAAAATGACTTAACTCCTGTGGACCTATTTCAACACTCATTTATCAGTCACTATCTAAGAATCAATAAATAATTCTGGAAAACTGAAACTGTAGTATATAAGATTTGTCACGTTGATTAATGTGTCATTCCCTAAAAGTCTTTGAAATCAGCTCTAAAAGTATCCTATTTTCTGTAGTATTAGTTTGAAAGCCAGATTTTTTTTTCTTCTTTATGAATCCATCTACTTAATAATGATTATTTTAGGATAACCTTCTCAAGCATTATGTATGAAAAAATCTTCTAATAAGAAAGGTAATCTCTTAATTATAGCTGAATTCAAAGTTATGATATATAATAAATTATCAATATTGACAAAAGAGGTTTGCCTATTTTCCTCTTTCCTTCCAAAATAATTTTATGAGGTAATAATTTTAAACAATACAATTACTATTTTAGGATATAAAACTTTCATAGTTTTTAATAATTTGTCCATCTAATTAATCTTTACTACATAAAACATAATTAAATTTATGGCTGATTTTCAAATAGTAGATTATATTGCCTCCTTGAAGTATCTAAAAATGTTATTTTTAGATATGACAAAATTCTCATTGAAAGCAAAGTGTATTTCTACATTTGAAATAGTCATTATCTTTCCTATTATTTGCCATTAATTATTTCCAATTTAAATTACTAATGGGCATTTGTCTCTTATTTACCAATTGCAGTCTTCAAGGTATCTATAATTCTTCAGTTATATATTAAATATAATCCAACTCTTAGTATGTTACTTCATTAAATTAATTTTTTGAGTGAAGTCAATGAAGTCAGAGTAAAAGGAGAGACTGACATGTGATAAAACCAGTCAAATACACAATAAGCAATATATTAATTTAATAATTTGAAGTTGTTATTAGCACAGTGGAAAAGAGTGAGCTAAGTCTTTCTGGAGAGTTGAAGGGATGGTTTTGCAGGGTAGTTCACATGAAAAAGATATGTCATGAAAAAATAAGTAATATTTATCAAGAGAGCAAATGAAGAAAGAATATCTCAGACTGAGGGCACAGGTGTAGTAGGGATGAACAAAGCCCCCTAGTGTTCTCCAGAAATCACAAGCATGTTGATATTGCTGATGAGGAGGAGGCGGTTACGGCTGGATAGGCAGCAGGAGAGATAAAGAAAGGCTGGGAAGAGGTCTGGATTTATCTGGTAGGCAGACTTAACAAGACAAGGTGATATATTTCATATGGAGGTTGGAAAATATGATTGTCATAAGCAGAAAATTAATTCAAGAATGAGATTTCATGAGAGTATTCTCCATTTTTTATACTCAGTCATAGCTGTATAACTGATTCTTACAAAGGAGCAAAATTATAACCAATTTCCTTGACAGAAAACCCCAAAATAGAGTACAATGACAAAGTCATGTTATCCAGATGTCTATTAAATTCCATTTACTTTCTTTTCAACTTTTTATGTCTTTATTTCCTATCTATAAAATTGCTAACATGACAGTATGTTTAATTGATGCAATCACACAATTTACAATTAGACTATACTAAATTTACCAAATGACCCCTGTTGATAGACTGACATTACTAATGGTTCTCAGTTTCCTATTCTAATAGGCAAAACTGCCCACAGCATTGGAACTTCCAGGTCTCTATGAGAGATGGTAATAACCCCAATGGACCTCATGCCCTCTACTTTACAGTGTTACATTCTCTGGTTTCTACACTAATAGAGAGTTTGTGTGACGTAGTGGAAAACCTAAAGGTTAGAGTTAACAGATTCAGATCCTGTGACCTCTTTCATCCCTCTGGGCCTCAGTTTCCTCATCTGTAAAAAATCATATAACAACCACAAAGGACAGATGACAATGATAAACAAGACCATGTGTCTAGGGTTTACATCATGCTGAACAGTTTTTAAAAAGTTTAATCCTTTTCTTTCTTTACACAAGTCACTGTAAGTACCACTAAATCACCCTGAAAACAACCATTAACTTCTAAGAACATTTGAGGACAAGCAACTTTAAAAGACTTGACAAATACATATACGTGAACAGATATTAGAAAAACACGTTAGCAAATCACTAGTTTCAGACAGAAAGAGCTACTCATTCAATGGATTGTACCTAGACATTTTCAGAGGAAGATACTGCAGAAAAAAAAATTAGTTATGAACCAGGTATTTTGACTAAGTGATTTGAAAATAAGAAAACTATTAGATAAGCAATATATATTTTAAAGTGTCCTTACTTTGCACACAGTAAGAACCACTGAGTGGCAAAGAAAACAATTCTTGTATTTATTCTTCCTTTAATTTGGACTACTAGTTTCATAATATTTGGAAATTTTGAGGAGATAATATTATTACTTGGTTTCAAAAGAATGTAAATCTTCCAAAAATTAAAATAATATTTTCATAGTCAGCTAAGACACTGTTTTAAATATTTATATTTCTATCATTTATATATATTGTATTTACATCATTGCTCCCTTATATTAAAAAGAAAATTGGTTAGGATGGAAAATATGTGATTAAAGAGAAAACATTTATCTTGATTGTCATTCTGTGAGATCAGAAATCATTCCAAGTTATAATACAGTGTAATATTTTAAAATTATATAAATTCAACTTAATATTATGACCAATCCAGGAACAAATCCAATAGCAGTTTTTTAAATAAAAAAAATGTTAATACAAAATATTTGATTCTTAAATGTATTTATTCAATGTGAGGACATCATAACTCATAAAACAGAAGAAATTATTGTCAGAAAGCAAAAGATATCTTAATGGGACTTTGCAGGACACTGTTTAAATATCTGTGTCTGGGTTTTTTGCATTTATTTTTAATGCAGTATAATATTATTTATTGACTCATATTTGATTTCACTTCAACAAATGCTTATTCTGTGCCTACTATTCACTTTCCCAAGATAAATTCCCCCCATGAAAGGGAAGCCCAGTCTAAGCAAGAGAACAGGTAATAAACACATACAGATAATGCAATATGTTGTGTGAACTCAGCAGCTTGATAAGAAAATGCAAGAAAATACAATAGGTTGAAACTATGGTTTGGCTCAAAAGAAACTTTCCTTCTCAGGTTAAAAAATGAAATTTATAGAACTAAGAAAAAACAGCAAAGCAATAAATGATTAAGTGCAAAAATTTTTTAAATAGCAGATGAAATGGTTTGCATTATACCTAAAATGATATAATGATTGAAAAGTATTGGGGCAGGACATTGAGAGAAGGCCTGTATTTTAAATAAGGTTAGTTTTAAGCTGAGTCTTGAGGGAAGAAATAGATTGACGTATTATTAGTAGTGGGAAGCCCATGGGCATCTGCAGGCATTTCCTGATATTACTATAAAGCCAATTTTGTATTCTCCACTTTATATCCGTATTTTCTTTGCATTTTTCAGTGCCACTTCCCCAATGTGCTGATGTTATTTTCGGTCTTAGTCCTGCCCCACAACTTGCTGCTGGCCCACCGTGTCCCCTCAGCGATAGAATCACCTCCAGATACAATGTTTGCTGATTATTAATTTCCTAAGTTTTTACACACTGATCAATAGTTAGGTGTCTATTATATACCAAGCACCATGTTGGTGCAGCTAACAAAAAAAGACAGTCAGAGTCTCTGAATAAATGAAGCTAACCCCCTTGGTGGGAAGATTCTAGCATAGGAAATAGAGAATTATAATAAACTTT
The DNA here is from genome assembly GCF_048564905.1 of Vicugna pacos. Lineage (NCBI taxonomy): Eukaryota > Metazoa > Chordata > Mammalia > Artiodactyla > Camelidae > Vicugna > Vicugna pacos. The sequence goes on from NC_133009.1 coordinate 32,137,926, forward strand.
CATGAGTGTCGTGATCGGGAAGGAAATACAGGTGATGTGGTAGCATCAACAGGAAAATCCAAGTTGAAGGCGTCAGGAAATGTAGCTCAGAAGAATCAGTAAGCTTTGATCAGAAGTTTGAGCTTGGGGGGAGGGTAGAGCTCAGCGGTAGAGTGTGTGCTGAGCATGCTGGGTTCAATCCCCAGTGCCTCCATTAATACATAAACCTAATTACCTCCCCTGAGAATTTTTTAAAAATTAAAAAAAAATTAAAAAATAAAAAGAAATTTGAGTATAGAAGGAACTAAGACAAAACGGGAGGAGGGAAGGACAACAGGGGAGGAAGACGACAGATGAGTCAACCAGAGGACCAGCCAGGGCCCAGAAGGTTAGTCCAGGACTAGCCTAACACTGTGAGTCTCAGCGTGTCGCTCTCCTGCACCCCTGTGATGTTTGCATTCTTGTTTATTTCATCTTAAAGGGATCGCTTATAAAGGAAGAGAAAGAGAAAGAAGGTAGGAGTGAGGGAGAGGATGAGGAGGAAGAAGAGAGGGAAAGACAAGGGAGCAGAGCTGAAGAAACTAGAAGCAACAACTGCCCAGTGCCCTCACATGGACGACCTGATCTGATCACCACATTCGCTCCTAGGGAGGCATGACGCTCATCCACGTTGTACAGGTGAAAAATGAACTGAGACTTAGAGGAAAAATGATGAGCCCTGCAGTCATTAAGAGACACAGATCACAAGGAGAGAGGTCTTCCATCCATGCTTTTACATTTCAAATTCTTTTTTCTAGATCTAAGACTAGTTTCAAGGTTCATGACACAGCCTGGGAACCTTGATGTTTATGCTAAAGGCGAAAGCATACAATTAACTTCTCACAAAGATTTCTATCAAAAGCTTTCTTTCTTTTCTCATATTCTCTCTAATTTGTATAACTTTTTAAACTATAAAGCAAAAAAAAAAAAAGTGGCAGGAATATTTCCTCTAATAACCTGCAGTATCACCGTGGCCCTCTGAAAAAACGACGGCTGCGTTTTCTACTCGAGAACAAAATGCCCAGGGGTTTTTTGAATTTCCACAGGTCCCTGCGCCACTGAAATTAATCTTGGATTAGCATATCGGGGTGGGTGAAGGAAACTGTGAGTCTAACTCCTTTTCAGCTGCCCCACATAGCATTTGCTACCTATATCTATTTTTAGCAATCCGTGTACATTATGCTTTTATGCATTATGATGGCATACATTTGATTTTTTTTTCCTTTTCTCTTGCCCAGTTTAACATGTTAGTTCCATGTTCTTCATTTCTGCCTTTAAAACCAATCCCAACAAAAGAGTCCTGTCCTGTGCAGGGTAATTCCATCTCCATGTTACAAACTTGGCTCTTTTCAACTGTAATAGCCACCCTTGAGAATATATTTCAGGATGTTCGTCCACCTTTAATGATGCCAAAAACGCAGTAAGACTGGAGGTGCTAGTGGTGATTAAATAGACTCATGTAACCAAAAACATGATTATAGGCAGCTTCCGTTTGAATAGTAATTTTTAAGCTTGGTTGTGAATGAGGTCTAGGAAGCTGCCTGCCCCATTTGAGGAAGGCGTTTTACATATGCATGCGCACACTTCTTGCATAATGACAGTTTCCAGCTTCGCTATACATTCTAAATGAGGAAAAGGCCACCTAATTTGAATGTGAGAGCTCAACTGAAAACTTTTCATTCAAATTATGTAAAAATACATAAAGCACTGTTTAGGGTCACAGGAAAGCCAAAAGGTACAGTTAAAAATGTATTCTTCCTGCTAAAATAATTTGTTGGAAGCCAAAAGAATTTAAAACTGCTGGTGTAGAAAAGAATTGGCATGCATAACTTGAACATATCAAAATCACCTGAGTATTATTAAAATACCCCTGGCTCGTTATAATAAAACCGTTTTTAAACAGCTACCACGAACATCATTCAGAAGGCAGTCATATTAATGCAATGGATTGTCGTCAATGTCAGCTGTGTCAAGGCCTTTTCAAAACTGACAGGGTTTAAAAGCCGCTAAACAGTCGTGATGACATCTCAGCTGTCATTCCGTAAGAATCACAATCCTGAGTCTTGTTTTCTGAGACTGGCAGTGCTGTGGTCTCAGAAATCTAAGATAATTCGTGACCTTTTGAAAAATAAGCAGATTAAATGTATTTCTCAGCACCTTTGAAACTTGAGTGTATCCATAGAAACAGAATGCAAGTGGCTATTCGTGTCAGTAAATAATACAGATATAACTCTGTTTATTTCATCAACTGATATACCACTGAGCCCATTCTCTGAACCCACAAGTTTGAGATACGGAGCCAAACTTTGTAATTCCCAAGTGCTCAGAGAGCCTTGAGACCATGTAGCTGGAAGGTCTGCCTCGGTAGAGGGTTACCTCCTAACAGTGGCCCCGCCTTCAATCCACTCCAAGATCATCACCTCCTCTGCTGTACTTTTTGAGATAGAAACGTAGCAATGAATGGATATGGATGAATCTTCCAGTAGAACCCAACCAAAAATCAAGTTTGAGATGAGTGCAAAGTTGGGGCTGCAGTTCGCAAACACGTGCTCAAAAGTGATTATATTAAAGGAATGTGTGTCTCAAAATATATAATGAGGCCTGATATTTTCACTTTTTTCTTGACACTGAAAGTTCAGGGGAGTCAAGAAGACAAGACAAGGCACTTTGGGCAGACAGTTCTCAAAGCTCACCAGGACAGACTCCTGAGGAGCACTTCACAACATGATCACCTCTCCTAACTGACACACTGTGTTCAGTTGGCTTCCAGAACTGGGTTTCCTCCTCTTAGTGACTACTCTGTGCTGTTTCTACTCATGACCCAGCACACACCATCCTGAGGGGAGGTGGTCCTCACCTATTTGCTGCTCGGTGGTCTCTTCCAGTCTTATGGCTTTAAAAGGGCATCTCAAACTTAAACTCAAATCTGAGTCCTGATTCTCTGCTCAGAACTTTCTTCTCCCTGAGCCTTTGCAGCCGAGTTCCTGGCCACTCCACTATTCTATTCTCTCTGGCTAAATAATCAACACTCACCCTTGATTCTTTTCTTCTGTTTATACATTATATCCAGTCCATCAACACTTGCTATCATCTCATTCTTCAGAATATTTCTAAACACCATTTTTAAAGGTATTGTTCCTTGTCCTAGCCCATAAATATTCAATCATAAGCTCCACCCATTCTACTTTCTAAATATCTCTGAAATCTATGCATTTGCCCCCATTCTCTGTGACATGACCCAGCCTGATCCACCATCATTGACCACCTGAGTTTCTGGTATGACTTCCTAATTTTTCTTCCCTTTATCCACACCTAGTTATTATACCACACAGCAGCCAGTGATATGTTTTTTTCAAACACGTGTTTACATCAGTCCCTTACTTAAAATTCCCCTTTTGCTCTCAGGTTAAGTAAAAATCATTTACCAAGACCTACAGAAGTTTGTGTGATTGGACCTTCATGCCTCTCCAGGCTGTGGCCCTTGTTTCCCTGAAAACCCACTGGGCTTCCTTCTGTTTTCCCTCCCTGAACAAGTCCCTTTCTTCACCTTCTCTACTCATAATAATACTTTGAGGATCAGCTTAAACTCTCATTTCTTGCAGAAAGTATTTTTTTTTTCAGAAGGTATATTTTTCCCTTTGAATTATTTTCTCAAAATCTGTCTTCTTGATTGACTTTCAACTTAACCATCTTTATATCATCAAACCTGAGCACAATTCAATGAAATACTTTAAATGAATAAATTCTAGAAATGACTACCAAAAACCAACTACTTCTTCAGATGAGTTTTTGTTTTGTTTTTCCAGAAAAAAGGGGTAATAATACTCTCATAGTCGTCTGCGTGACACCAAGTAGCTGTATGAAGACTGAGACTTAGCACAACTTAGCAGTAACAGTTGTAAACGTTAGTTATTATTATCTACTATCATTGCTATTATTATTATTATAAAATAATCATCTTTAAGTATCCTTATGATTATTTCTGAGTTAATGCCATTGCTCAAATATTTTGAAATGGGAGAGACAAAGTCAACAAGGAAAAAAATCCAGGGAGAGAAGAAGACTTGGGACAGACATTAGATGATGCTTATCTGCTTTGCTCATGTTTGGAGGGACATGTAGGAAAAAAAAAAGAATTCATGAAAGAAATAAGGAAAAGATAGCAGATAAAAGACATATTGACTAATTCCTTGTCACAAACTACTGAATTTCCTTGGTAGTGACAAATCTTTCTCTGATGATCAGACTGAATACTTAACAGTAACAGAAACCACTGTATCCAAACCTGTTTAAGCAAGAAGTCAAATTTCTTAAGATTTTTAAATCAAAATAATATATGACGATAAGGAAATGATAGTGACTTTCCTTCTGTGATCAGGGAAGGCTTCTTGGAGGCTATTCAATTTAAGCTAAATCATCAGGGATTGAGGATAATCTGCACAGAATAAAATTTTGGAGGCAAGAGGGATTTCAGATGGTGAAACAGCATAAACAGGGCTTTAAATGCAAGATTCATTTTGGGAACAGAAAGTAGGCCAGCTTTATGGACAGCACCGAAGATACGTAGGAGATGATTTCAAAACAACACATGGAAGTCCAGGTGTGAGGAAGCTCTAATGATGGGGTAAGATGTTTAAATTTTATGTTATAGTAAGTAATGCATTGCCAGCTGAATATTCAAACAATGAAAGTGATGTTTTGGTGAAACTGATCTAGTAACGGTGTCCACAGTGTTTAGAAAGGAAAGACATTGTAAGAAGAGGCATCAGGTAAGAGGTAAATTCCATGGTTTAGGGGAAGTGATAGGTTATGGGAGATTAAACTGGAGACACAGGAGTGAGAATGAAAAAGAGCATGTGAAACTACAAAATAAAAGGTGAATAAGGAAAGCATATATATATAGAGAGAGAGACAGAGACAGAGAGACAGAGAGATCAGAGGGAAAAAGAGATGTCAGAGATGATTCTTACATTTTGAGCTTGAACAACTTGGAGAAAAATAATGACATTTATACAAATAATGTGGGTGTGATATTTTGTCACTGACATTAAACTGAACTGCCAAGTCACATCATAATACTACTGATCATCTCCTGGGAACGGTATCTCTGCTCATCACTTAGCAATCAAAAGCTGATGTTGGCAGCTCCTTGGTAGGGAAACAGGCAAATCGGAAAAAATGGGATGGATAAGTCAGAAGTACAATCTCAATATATTGAACAAATAATATTGATTATCAGTATCAGACTAAAATGGAATTGTTCTGTTTAAAATTTTAACATGACTTGTAACAAATGTAGAAACTTTTTTCACTTTATTTATACAACATATATTTATTGAGTCCTTGACACTGCACAAAACATGGTGAGGGACGGGTGAAATGTAAATATTGTGGAAGTAACACAAAGTCTTTTGAGAAGTCAGACAAGGGAAAAAAAATCTGCAAGTAAACTTCACAACGCAGATGGTATTTGAATGTAGCCTTAAGGACACAAAAGACTGTGAAAGACTTAGCTGAGCAGGAGTGGCTTTCAGCTTAGTGAGGACAGCATGGGAAAATGTCCATTGCTGAGAAAGTACAAGGAACTTGACGGGAGGAGAGGACATGTATACGTTTGGATCATATTGCAAAGGCCATGAATGCCAAGGTGATGGCTTTGGGCTTTTTAAATAGGGAATGAGGAGTTACTGCAGAGGTTCAGCTGTGACTGAAATAACAGAATAGTAATAGAAGCCAGCACTCAGAGGCCCCGGTATCAGTGAATGAATGCCTGAGGGAGTGAACTTGCTATATTCATCATTACGGGGAATATAAAGTTAAGCAAATTGCAGACGAGGCCATTACAGCATGAACCACAAAGTTAAAGAAGAGAGCAAGCAACGCATTTTCCCATATCCTCATATCCCCACAACACAAGGCAGGATTCACAAAACAGACTGGACTCCACGCTTACCAGCCACTCCCAGATCTTGACAACACCCGCCGCTCACTGGTCCCCGCCATGAGGGAGGCACTGTCCTAGGTCCACGATGTGTTGTTATGCCGCTTCCCTGCTCAAAGCTCTCCAGTGTCTTCCCGTTGCTTCCAGTAGAAAAGCGAGAGGCCCTCGCCACAGGAGACAGGCCTACAGGACTCGGCCTGAGTCTCCTCTTCCAGCCTGACCACAGGAACTTTCTTGCTCACACCGTCCAAGCACAGGGGTTCTGCAGAACGTAACCGATTCTTTGCTGCGTCAGGGACTCCGCCTTTGCCGTATTTTGCCAGAAATGTTCTTCCTCGGATTCTCAGAGAACTGGCTTCTTCTCATCCTTCAAGTTCACATTTAAAATAATACTATTTATTTAGTGCTGGGTGGTCTCTCCCCAGATACAGAAAGCATCCGGCACATAACAGACGCCTAAATATTTGTGGAATCAGTGAACGTACTGGTCATCTCACTTTAATTCTTTTAACAACTCAGTCGAGAACTGCCTAGCTTAGAGACGAAAGAAGCTGAGCTTGGAAACATGAAAGTAACTCACCTCTGGTCACAAGCTCAGAAGTTTTAGAGCGCAGACTTGAAAAGTATCCTAAAATGTTCCCACTACTCCACACCATCTTCCTGTACAAAGAAGCAGAAACTGATCCCAGATTTTGAGGCCTTCAAGGAAGTTGCAGTATTTGATCTGGAACTTTGCTGGAGGACGGAGAGGATGATCAGAAAAACAAAAGGGCAGGTGTATCCTGGGATCCCTGAGGAGCTGAAATCCCTAAAGAAAGAAAACATCAGTGAGCAAATAGTGGCCTTTGATGATTCTTTTCAAAATGAATTTTTTCTTCTGTTCTTCTTCCTAGAATAATAATACTGAAATAGTTTGACGTGACTTATCTCATTTAGTCTTTAGGGCACTTTAAGATAGATGCTTTTACCATTCCCTTTTAGACCACGGAAATTGAAGATTGAAGGAAACTACAAAACTTGCTTTACTCATCTGAATAGCAAGTAGGCGGCTGAGGAGAGATTTGATTGAAGGTCTGCCTGCCTGTATTTTAACTTCAATTCAATAAGCATAAGTGGTCACTTACAGTCTTTTACCAGACCCCCAAATTCTGGCATTTTTAAAGTCTTCCCCATTTTGCCAAAAGACATTTTAATTCTATTCAACAAATACTTATTGATGGCTTACTTTGGGGTAGATAGTCTGCTAAGTGCCAAAAAATAAACTGATGGATAAGACGAATCTAGCACCTGCCTTTGGTGAGATTTGAATTTTAAGATTCAGATCTCTTTTGCACTTCATGAATATCTTCAGCTGAAGTGAAACAACTTGGATATGAAATTTTCTGCTCCTCAGAATATAGCCTGGAATTGGGGGAGAAACTGAAGAAATATCTCCACAAAGTTTGGGGCATTTGCAGGTGAATGGTGTGTTCCAGCATAACAGATCTCTATGAGACCTTGCTGAGAACACTCTGTGTGGGAGTGTTATGGGGACAAGGATGTATGCACACACACATATATGTATATTATGTGGGAGGCATGGGGGTCTGTGAACTGGGGGGGGCGCTGTTATTTGGTACATTTTGGCAAACAAGAAGAACAAATTAGAATGAAAAGCAACATTCTGGGAAACAACACGAGGAGGTACGGAGGATGGGGATGGGTGATGGAAGCAACCTAGTCAATTCTAATTACTATCCTGTCTGTGGAAATCACATATTAGATACTAAGGTCAAAGTACTAGAAAGAAATAAAGGATGGGTGGGAAAAGAGATTTACAATCATAAAATATCTTGTTTGCCTTTTCACTTTGCCATTTTTCATAATCTGAAAATAAGGTCTGACCTCTCTTCTCTATCAATGCCAACATTCTCGACCTAGGAAAAGTAATTAAACCAAGCACGTGTTCTGCATTTCAGAAAATGAACACTGACTTTCTGTTGCTTTGCATCGGATTAACTTTGTGTTTAGAAAAAAATTCAAATCATTTGTGTATCTGTCATCGGTACAAAACACGCACTCTTTGATTAAACTAAACTAATGCTGTGCAATTTATTTCCACAGATTAACATTGACTTCAGTACCAGGGACCTCATCTCAAAGAACATTTCAGAACCAACTCTCAGATGCTTTGATGAGGCTCAGAAGTTAATCTACAGTCTCATGGCCAAGGATTCTTTCCCTCGATTTCTAAAGTCAGAAATTTATAAGCAACTGGTAAATAGCAAACAGGTTGGCAATCATAAAAAATGGCTCCCTTTCCTGTAAAGAAGGTAAATGACAATCGCGTTATAATTGGGGGAAAACAAGTGTTAGCATAGATTAACTCTTCATGACTATACTTCAAGGCTAGAATGTTTTAAATATTCAACCACAACATAAGTTTTTTTTAGGATTTAGAGAACATGTCTTACTCCAATAGGCAAATAATATTTTATATATGAAGTCTGAATGTCTAAGTTATTTGTTTGGAATGCATTTATTTTACCAGGTACTTAAAAATCTCCTACTGGGAGAACACAAAGGAAGTTTATGGAAATATAATACACTCTTAAACCATAAGTGAATACTCCTATGACATTACAAATTCAAGAAACTATATATCTTCATGTTGCTGAGTGGGAGTCTGTTTAGCATCATATACATGATTTTAAATACCACTTGTGTTATTCAATACCTCACTTCTGTAAAAAGAGAAATTCTGAACCAAAACATAACCCTTCATTTAGCATATTCAACTACTTCTTTTCAACCAGGATCTGCTACATAACAATGTGGTGGTTATCAAAACTACTATGGCCTTCAGGTTAATGAAAAAGAAAAATGGCAAATATATATATAATTGATCAAACTGTCAAAATATATCAATTGGTTTAATTCAATGGCATCACATAGGCATGTATGGAAAAGGCCCTGAGGGTGGAGATGATTGATTTTCTTAGAGCAATAAAAATACAAAGGAAAGAGGAGAAGCAAGGAGTATGGCTAAGTCCTTACACGGTGAACTGCACAGCAGTAACTGTCCCATGAAATGAAAAACTGCTGCAACATCGCCTCCTCAAGTGTGTGGAGCTGAGTATCCACTCATCCTTCAGCCTAGGGACTTGTTTATAGAACTCAAAGAAATTTTAAAATGCACTTATTTTTAGCTGTTCCTAAAATTGCTTCTTTTTACATGTAAATGTCCCACGATCAGTAAGAATAACTTCATGTCGATATGAGAAACTGTAAAGAGTCAATAGATCTTTCATGCTTCCATTTCATTTTCTGAGATTTGTTTAACTTTGTTGATATCTCTATTTTGCAGGTTATTTAAACATTAAAAATGGAGGAAAAATAGCATAATTTATTTTGTTTCCATAGACTACCTATTTGATAGACAAAATTTTGCCTCCTTTTTGTCTGGAAAAATAAACACTTAAACACATGCAAATGGAACTGTCCCTGTACACTTGCAAATTCTTTAAAGGAAGACCATACGAACTGGTCGTGAAGTATTCAGTGCATCTTAAGGTGCACTTAATAGAAAAGAGTTATTTCCTTTTGAACATTTCTTCTGAAGATTCCAGCCTTAATGTAGTCCCTATTTAAATAGGAAATTTAAAAATTATTCCTACAGATGAAAAAGACTTTGAAAGACAAAGGGGACTTTAGAAATGAAAACCACATCTTTCCTTTTAGACATGAAAAGACAAAAAAAAAATCTCGGTTAGTACCTAAGGTCACACACTGGTAAGTGGCAGAGCTGGCAGGAACATGGTCTTCCCACGGTGCCACAGCCAGCTGCTTGTTCCCACAACAGCAGAGTCATCGCCTTCCCAATTAAAACTGCGCCGCAGCCTGGGAGTCTAATGTTCTACGTGTCCTCAAATACCCAGGCGCTGTTCCTTTCATCGAATGTTGGAATTGTCCTTTCACAGTCAGTTTGCAAACTCCTTCTTGTTAGTGTAGACTAAGACCTCATGTTCCACGACTGCCTCTTCTCCAAGGACACAGAGGAGTCGCAAATCAAACTTTCATCACCTAGAAGCAGACGATTGCCAGTGCGTGAAAAATACAGTAGGTGTCTAAATGATCTGTTAAAAACATTGGATGTTGAATGGCCCCTAATAGATCCCTACCAAAGACCCTCAATAGCAAAACTTCCCTCATCTCCTCAACTCAGTCCCCTTCCCAAACTATAATGATGGATTTCCTGACTTAACAGAACAGAAAAGAAAACAATTGCAAGTTTTTGGAATAAAAATAATTTCAGGTTTTTGGACCACTTGGTGTTAAGGAATTTCAGGAAAATATCAGACGTGCATCTTTCAGATGCTGTTCTCTATCTCTTTCACTCCATATGTTACTTTATTTCATCAGTTATCACTGATAAGTGATTTTGTAGATGGGATTTTTAAATAAAAATTGACTTGTGAAAAAATGAATAACAACATTAACGTTCCTGGTAACATACTTAAATATTTAATAATTGTGTAATGCCACTTTCTAAAAATATTTACATCAGCTTTAAGATGTGATTATGCTTATATTAAAAACTAAACTAAGCACTAACAAAATGACAAGATAGTGACATAGATATGATCTTCAAATTATAAGGAGGGTTTTTCCGAGCATAGTGTTTTCCACTTTCTGACACTTCCTACAAAATATATTTTAAAGCAATTTATACTTGACCTGAATTTGATAAGACCCAAAGAAATTAAACGATATATATATTCCAAATAGAATATATATTCTGGAATATATATTTGGAATATATATTCCAAAAAGAATTTGAGCTTCTTTAACAATCCAACATGGAGTCACAATCCATCAGTTAATCTAAAATTCTTTTGAATTCATTTAAATATCAAATAGTGGTAATTTATCAGTAATGAGTACTGATTCCTAAAAGTTTATGAAAATAGTTTCTTATACTTGCATCAGAAGGATCTATTTCAGCCTCAAAATATAATCAGATTTTTTTAAACACTATATTACAAAAATCTAAAACCTTTAGGGCATTAAAAGCATAAGCTAGTGTCAAACTTTATTTTCCCAAACTTTTGTTTTAGTCTGTGTATATTCAGAATTCATTCTATTCACCATCGTTGCTTTACCTTTTCCTAGATTTTTTTCTAATTTTGTGTGATGTAGTAACTATGTCTATCCATAATATTCCTGATTAGAGGAGACGTTGACAGAATAAAAGCAAAGAAATTTGTTTTTCTATTTCCTTTCCAATATCATTTCCAATAAGCTTGGTACCATCTTGGCTTTTAAACAATAGTAGTTTTCTGGCCCATAACTTTGGAGGGCAATCTGGATTTATTTTCTGGAATTTCAAGGAAACTTCAAATCCATTATCCTAGACTTGAGGTTTAGATTAAATGGACCTTCTCGTTGTTTAAATGGAAGCTGATCAGCTAATCTTCCCAATCATATAGACCATGTTCTAACATAAGTAACCAATATGAGTCGTTGTCAGAAAACTAAAAAGATCCAGTCCAAAAAAAAAAAAGAAAAGAAGTCTCTTTAAAAACAAAAACAGACAATTGAGCCTCAGTGTCAGTAGCTTTCGCACATTTATTTCTTATGCAAAACTTCCCTCTCCAGCCTTCACCCACACTATCCCTACAGAAGAGTGTCACCCCAGCTATACCTAGCATGGGCCTGATCTGCTGCCCAGCGACACAGTCATGTAATTTACTTCACGGTGACGCCAATTAGTTTAAAGTGAACTCTTTTCACAACGATGTGAAACTGGTGGGATGATGTCGCAGCAGTAGTCAGTTAGTAGATGAATAGAGTCACTCACTCTGGGTCCCTCCTATTCTATCAGAGTTGCCATTTCATTTTCATGGGGAAGGGGTGGGAATGAGTATTAAGGAATAACTATTTACTTTGGCTACACCATTTCAGAGGAATTTTATGTTTTATTAAAAATATTATTTATAGTGTGCATTTGAATATAAAATACATATGCATAATTAATCTTAATAATGAACAGATACTGGTGTGTTTCAAAAGTATAATACAGAATGTGGGAAAATCAGATTTTTTAAATAACCTAATTTCTTTAAGAAACCACATCATTTTTTTCCTCTTTATTTCATTTAAGATCCAAAAACAGAACTGGATGTCTAGTAGAGGAAAAAAAATGAAGTTTAATAGGGTTATTGTTTAGCCTTGAATATTGAATATTTATGCCTTGTGTTATATTCAGATAAAAGTCATCTATGAATATTTCTGAAAAAAGAAAACTGTCTTGTTAAGTTCACATCTTTTTCTTGGGTGATTGTTTATTTCTGGATATCTCACATAAAGTATCTTTTCATCAACTTACATTTTTTATAGATAAGAATTCTGAAGCAATTAATTTTTTTTACAAATATGGTGTAGTTTCTTTATTCTAATACTTTTGTTCTTTTTGTGCATTAGGGAAAATAAGTTGTAATGTTTGGGTAATTAATTTTGTGACTGATGATGGCTTAGATATAAAATACAATAAATATCTGGCTCTTTTTAAAAATTAAGAAGAAAAAAATTAAATGTCCTAAAGGAGGTATATTACATATTTTTACATTTGTTTCACATAGATTTTAATTAAAATGTCTTATTTTTAGAGTATCACTTTAGGTCTTCATGAAGTAAATATTTTTGTCAATAACGCCTTTGAATTATTGTTTTTGTTCTGCTTTCCAAATACGTCATGTTTACCACAAAGACATAATCATGAATCAAAATCACACGACCAGTTTTCCTCACTTCTTATAAACAAGAAAGATAGGGGAGATTCCTATTATGTAGTAGACAAAAATAGATTTTAAAATTAACCATTCAAAGCAGTGTTGTTTAATGTCTGAACATGAATCTTTTATGGGATCATACCAAAATCCACTATTAAAAACCAGGAGCACTTCAAGGGGGATGTAAATGTTGAATTTATGATGGAGCTACTAAAAATTTGCTTTTAAAGCACTGTTTATTGTCTAACAATTCTATAGATTCTATTATTGGATTTTCTTTTTTTGTTAGAAGCAGTGCTTTAAAATGAATAAATAAGCCCCAACACTAGAAAGTTAAAGATTGATTGGAAACTTCAAACCATGAGCCTTCACTGTGTTTTAAGCCAGATAAAAGTCATTCTCTCAAATGTAGTTTTTATATTAAATGGCAGAAGCCAATGAAGAGTAAAAAGTATCGTTACATAGTGGCTTGAAGTAAACTTAGAATTTCTTTGAGAAATCTAAGGTTATACATATATGTGAACACATACATACATCCATTTAGGGAACTGTTTCTGTTTAAGTTTCTGTCTTGTGAAAGCATTACCTACTTATTTCAAGTGGTTATTTTTAAGCCCATATAAATTGTGTTTCATGACACGTTCATTTCAAACAAGAATAAAGCCTCAGAAAAAACAAAATGCAAGCAAGTGTTAATCAAATTAGACCTATTTTTCTAAATCAATAGCTTTGAAGAAAGAGGATAAATAGAAGCAAAATACATTCAGTTTCTCATTCTGCAATTAAAATTGAAATGTAGTCATTAGCCCTGAAACATAAATGAGCATTTCTTAAGTCAATGTTGAAAGACTATAACAGTATAAGAGTTTGATAACCACTGTCTGATCAGTTGAGTTTTAAGAATTTTTCATTGAATTTATTCTGAGGTAATTAATATGAAAAACGCAAAAGATTTTTTAAAAGTCTAACTGGAAAGACAGCAGAATCTGGACAGCAGCTTAAAGTATTTTCACAGAGAAGAGAAAGCTTTTTCCTTTGCGTATAATACACGATTAAAAGAACTAGGCCATGAACGTTAACTGCAGGCTAACGTATACAGAGGATGAATGTTGATGATTAATATCACTGTACATAAAATATGCAAATGTAAAGACATAGACTAATTGAAAGGGGTTAGCTGAGACTTAGAAAAGACAGGCTGTGCACTAACAAGTGAAAAACACAGTGGCCATTTATTTACCAGAGATGAGAGCAGGGAGCACGTGGGTGAGCACAGTCAAGAGAGGTCTGGGAAAGAAACAGCGCAGGTCACCTGTGATTGGCTTAACAAATGGAAGGAAGGTGGATTGTCAAGATTTGGGCCTTGGAAAAATGGTAGAATCATGCTAAAACGCATAGGAAATCTTGCAGAAGAGTAAATGACTGACTCAAAGACCATGACTCAGGTTTATGTTAAAGGAATTCCATTTCACAAGTGAAGCTGTCGAACTGCCCGTGTCCTGTGGCTTAGAAGGATGTAAAGGAAGCACATGCTTGTCCTTCTGCTGCGTGAGTAGTACAGACGCCTGAGTCCCCTACTCTCCAATGAAACAGCCGTCTCTCATTATTAACCCCTGGTCTAGCTGTACCATGATTCATACTCCTCACCACCAAGCATCATGAAAATGGTGTCTGCACTTTGTCTTCACTTGCTCATCTTAAATTCATGACTTAGTACAATGACAGCTTGTACTTGTCATTAGCACTCACTTTTCACCAAAATTGCATGACTGTTTGAGATAAATCTAGTGACCAGCTCTCAGCCCACTCATGATGGCCCTTCTGTGGAACTGAAAACTACTAACCACTTCTTTCTGAAAACTCGACTCACGTGGTCTCTATGACACCTTTTCCCACTAGCTGCTCCTTTTCCATCTGCTTCGAGGACTCCTCTTCCACTGCCTGCTCCTTAGTTTTCCAAATTTAGGTTTCCATTCTCGTTCTCCTTCCCCACCCCTCGGTGCACTCTCCCCAGGGCTTCCTCACCCCCAGTCTCCATCACTGCAAGTACTCTGACTCCCGGAGGGATTCAGGTCCTGTGAGGTCTGAAGCTTATATGATATAGAAGACCTTCTTTACGAAAAGGAATACAGAACTCTGAATGTGAAATTTGTTTAAAAAGTGAACACATATTTGAACAAAAAAATGATTTTTTAAAAGGCTGACAAATACCAAATATCACAGAAGCCAAAAAAGAAACACATTTTCATTAACTGTCTGACACACCTCCATACTTCACTCCATTTTCATTGATTATCTTAGAATATTATATAGAGAATAGAAAGATAAATCGGTCTTTCATCTGGCATGGTTAGTCAGATATTCCTTATTACTGATAGTTGGAATGAATGCAGAAAACATGAGACTTCTCACACAGATGAACTCACTGTGTGTAATACTATTAGAGATCTGTGTCCTGCGAATTCGGGGGAATTCAGATAACTTCATTTCTTGAATTCCCTTTGAAAATAAGAAACATGATGCATTTATAATCATGTGTTTCATTATCAAATATATTCGTATAAGAAAAGAGCTGCTGTTTTGATCAAGCACTAATAAAAAGCCATATCTTCCACTCAAAGGCTTTCACATCTGGGTGACTAGAAGAACTTTTCATAAAACGTCTTGTGGTTCCATCCATTCAGATTTTATTTCTCCTCTGTGACCCACGTGTTTCTATGCCAGGCAACCTGGGACACAGCCCTGCCCCTTCACATCCTAAGGTCAGGTGAGTTGGCACTGGGGACCATACACGTGTGTCTGAAAGCCTTTCCTGAGCCAGGATGGCTAGCACCAGGGTTGTAAACCTCCCACACACTTGATTCTAAACCTAAACTAGTCTCTCCTCCACACCTTTCAGTCGGAGCGCCCCACACTCACCCAGCCACCGTCGAGAAGGAGAGTGCAGGGAAGAGAAGTCAGAGGGAAGGGCAGCAGCCATAGACAGCAGAGGCTGAGATAGCTCATGGTGCACATTTTACAAAAGTATATGACCCTGTCCCTCCCAGAGTCATGCAAGTGAGGGGGACCGGGTTTGTCTAATCCAGATGGACATCCCCATCTGCCTGCTACACAAACATCTCATCATCGAAAATGATGTGCCCTTCGGGCAGTAAGACCTCTGATATCCTCTAGCATTCCTTCCCTTACCAGCCACTCATCACCGAGATGCCTAAGCCTGAAATCAATGAGTCATCTGAACGTTTCTCCTTCAGCCTCAGGTCTAATTAATTGGTAGATGCTGCTGATTTGGTGGGTTCCCATCACCACGATCACCGCTGTACATCAGAGCCCCATAGTTTCCTCTGCCTTTCCAACAGCCATCTAACTGGCACCCCCTTTGTTGGTCTTAACACATTGTGATCCACTTTTGTATTTTGTCAGAGCTTTCTGAATGGAAAGTCACCCTCTTACCTAAACCTTTAATGGACACTCATTTCCAAACTTCTTAGTCGTGCATGCCAACCCCTTCATAACATAGCTCCTGTGTTCTTTTTGAGCCTCACCTCGCATCTACTATCTACTCCTCATCTCTACACCACCTACATCCCAATAATATGAAATATTTTAACTGGCTACACCATGATCAAGTATATGTACCTTTGCTCCTTCTGCCAGAAATCTCACCCCTTGAACAACTTGGTTAAACTCTGGCCTTTTGAATTCCTTTCCAAGATGTCTTTTTTCACCACTGACATCACTCTTTATCTCTTTAACCTTTAATCAAGGCTCACCAGATAAATCAATTTTGTACCTTTATTAGGGTATGAATCATATATTATAATTTATATTCACATTCACTTTTAAAAAATACATTAATTTGGTATACAATGCTCTCACTGGAGGGGACTGTGATGGGTTTAAGTTTGTCTTTTGACAACATACTGATACCTTGTTAAATGTTCCATGAGAGCTGATAATAATCCAAGTGTCCTATGAAGGCAGAAGCTGTGTAACATTCATAAACTCAGATTTTTTAAATCTCAGAGATCAAATCTGCTTAAACATCTTTGTGCTTTTTAAGCTCCTTATTTGACTGCATCAACACCTTGTTCAACAGGATCAGGACCAGTTAAAGTGGGGAATCACAAAAATAAATACAGAAGTAAATAAGTAAGTAGTATCTAATCTAGTCACCTGGTGACTGAGATTTTCACCCCAGTTAATTCCCATTAGCCCTAATCCCCACCTAAGAAGAAGATGTAACTACCCCGTTATTACTATATCACACAAAAGGTAATAAGCTTTCTGGTTGTTATGAGCCATGAACACGGAGATGTTCACATTTAACAGAGGGGCTTGCAAGGAGCACTGGTGTTTAAAAACTGTGCACTTCCAAGCAGAAGCCCAGTCACAGCCACGCACGTCAGCCTTTGGCCACTGCTTCACCCAGACTCAACTGCATGGCGATTACTTAGCAATTCATCTTTGTTGAGTCTTATCAAAGCCTTCAGTGTAGTCTTCATTAAATTCACTCTCTCTTCCCGCCACTGATTTTATTTGTTTATTATTTGATTGAATCATTCACTAACAATAAGCAAGACTTACATACAGAAAAAAGGGAAAAAAATCACTGTCTCTTGATAAACATACAACTCTTGGTCTGAGGAGATGAGCACTAGCTCCAAAGATTCAGTATTGCAGACATCAGACAGGATGTTAAAAAAAAAAAAAAACAGAGAACGTGGAATAACTTAGAGATGCCTTTGATTGGAGTTCTGTTAAGAGAATACCTAGACTGGCTTCCACGATGAGAAATACAGGAAAATCCACACTTAGTTACCAACATCATGCTGTATTAAAACACTGAGAGAACTGATAGCTAGACAGGGAAGATGGAGGTGGCTCATTTATTGTCAAAGCTTACATTTCTAAGAGTTTAAAATATCATTCAAATGCAAATATAAAATAAATACATATTGACAAAATCATTTGACTTCTTAATAAGGGAACCAGCAGGATATTAAAGCTGTTTTGAAAGAGAATGAGAGACACTGGACTACTTACAGTCAACTGAAGATGCTGAAATAGAATTACAAAGTTATATGTGAAATGAATTCATGTTCTGGAGGGTGCCACAGCCACATGCTTTAGGACTGTCTTTCCTACCAGACACAAATCTATTGCCTCCACACTGGACAAAATTCATTTGCAACTTATCAATCTATAAGCTGTCATCTACCTTTTAAGTCCTGATCAACAGTAACTAGTAAATCACACAATGGTTCATTCCCCCAGAGCAGGGATTGGCAAATGATTTTTGTAAAGTGCCTGATAGTAAATATTTTAGTATTTGTGTGCCATGTAAAATCTCTGTCACATATTAGTCTTAGTTTCCTTTTTTTCTTTTTCCACTTTTTAGGAATATAAAATCCATACTTAGTTCAAAGGCTGAACAAACAGGCCCTTGGGCAGATCTCACCTGTGGACCATAATTTGCCAACTCACTTCCCTAGACAATATAATAATCCTTGAATGAACCAGTTGCACAAGGCTCTAGTGTGACACCAAAAAAAAAAAAAAAAAGTCTTCCCTTGCCTGTTTTCCAAGTTTTGGGTAATTGGCTAATCCGAGAAATGAAGAAGCAGAGGCAGAAAGGGTTAATTAGCCCAAAGCTGTAAAGCAAGGTGCGTAACTGGGACTGGAGCTGGACTTCAGTGCCCTGTTCTCTCGTCTGTCTAAATCATGTACCTGCATACGGTACCTACACACACACACACACACACACACACACAAAATGACACAGTTTTAATGAACTATTTTTTAAAAGACTTTGTTTTACTTACTTATTCTATATTGTGATGCATAAGATGGTTAATAAATTCAGCTGACGTTGTTTTCCATGTTGCTACATTAGGTAGTTGCAATCACAGTCTATTCTACGTGCAAACTGTCAATGCCAGTCAAAGAATCAAAAATGAGAGACGAGAAAAGAACCCAGAAGGAAGGAATAAAAAGGAATGAAGAAACTCTGACTAGGAAATGCCAAAAAGATGTTTTATCCCTTCAAGAGAGTTGACAGGGTCCAGTAGGGAAAATGGAAGCCATTCTGGGTAGGTTAACGAGAGGGAGCTGGATACACGGAACTAATTATTAAAGTGATGGGTGAGCTGAACAGCTAAGCAGAGGATGGTGGTGAAACCCGGAGACTAACATCAGCAGCAGCACTGCTGTTTTAGGGCAGGAGGTACATCAGAGGAGGGGGTGTTAAGGCCTCAAGAATCGGAAGTGTCTGTCAGGGCCAGAACACCGTGTGAGGGTTGACCGGCGGTAGATGGAACCACAGAAGGCAGGCTACACTTGGAGGCAAGAAGGCACAGTCACTGATGGAGACACCACCCAGGACGGGGGTTGGGGGAACGCATTCTGGAGTCTCCCTGCCCCCTCCGCCCACCAATCCCTGTCTGTAGCGCCACAAGCCAACCCTTCTAGTGTGTAAAAAAGAAGAAGAAGAAAGTAAGGTAAATATGGAAATAGAAGTAGGGAAGAAACAAGAACCAAAGAGGAATGAAGAAGGAGAAAGCACAGTGCACAACAGAGCACGCTTGTTCTCGAGAGGAAGCTTCATCGCTGCACGGTGGACGTTACCAGCCCCTAACAGGCCTCCCAAGGTAATCTGTGAAAGACAGGGTGTTAAAAACAGGGAAACAAAAAACTATACAATATACAAAACCCACTAATCTCAAACACATTTATCACTATGAACAATTATCAGACACTATTAAAAAAATCTAAACTTGCATGAGAAAGAACACTATTATATCTCACTGAATTTGCATTTTCAGATAATTCTAAATCTAAAGCATAACAAAATTATTGTGCTGAATTACATTTCATCTACAGCATGAAATAAAAGATATTTAAATCCAAGTAAAGTGCTTAATGAAAAAAATTTATTTTATGCAATACATCTATTATGAAACTATATTTGAGTTATTTAAAACTGTTGTTTAAATTAGGCTTCTGAAGTATTTTAAGAGAATGCTACCAAACTTATAAACAATTACAATTGTTCCTTGAATTTAAAATAATATTCAGCAGAATATTTGAATGTGAACAAACATAGGGAGTTTTTTTAAGCATGAGTACTTCAGAAAACATGCCTTGGGGGGAAAAATTTCTTGGGGACATGAAATACAAGAAAATAATTGAGGAATTTCATGAGGAAAGTACTGGAAAATTTTTAGCTGTAAAACTCTTTTAATTTAAGATCACTTCTTTCTCAAGATGAAAATGTTACGCTTAGAAAAGTCTCAACTTTTCAACGAAACATGCAGGCTGTCAAGAGCTATGCAATACATTATGTAAATTTAATTTTACCCTCGTTGTAACACTGAATAAATGCACATATAGTGTCATAATGAAGCATTTCTTCTTAGTACTATTTTAAACTTACCATATAATTCAGCCATCAGTTAAAGTGTCGTTTAATATATTTTATAAGTATTTGTTAAAACCAAAGGTTTAATTAATTAATTCTATATCACAATGCTTAAAATAATATATCTTACCTTACTGTTCTCACTTACTGGAAGGATCTGAGATGTTATCCTATTTTCAGGCTAATAAGTGAGCCTGCTACAACTCCACAGATGCTAGCAGAAAACACAGGACTCCTGAATATGAAACAAAAGATGTTATTAGTCACAGCAGTAACAGTAACCAAAGTATCAGGGCCCTCGAGTCCCACCTCCCACAGGGCAATGTGCAGAGGGCCAGGTGACACCTGCTTATTCAATGGCTTGTGTTACATACTCATTGGTTTGCATTACAAGAGGGCAAACCTCAGCTTAGGGAACCTGAATCTTTATAATGGGCAGTAGACATGCCTACTGTTTTCTAAGGCTATTTGCAACACAAACATTCTCAGAAAATTAAAGCAGAACAAAAGTAGCCTGTGCCTCTGCAAGATGGGCAGAAATGTGAGGGGCCATGGTTCCCTGCAACAACAATGCAAAGACTCTCAACAACCACCCAAAGGCTGGAAAATAACTAGCCTTACCACAGGGAACATGGGGAAAATGCTGAGGCATCTTTGTTCTGTGGATGGTGAACGCAGAGCTGCACTTGAACTTGCAGGAAGCCCTTCCCTGAGAGCGGGGGCAATGATCAACAGAGAAAAGGTAACAGTCACCTTCTTTAGAGAAGATGCTCTCCATAAAAATATGGCAAAGTCTATTCCTTCGGAGGAGATGAACTTCTCTCTTGGGAAGCTCTTCAGCAAGCTCCCTGCAAATGGTTAAGAGAAGTGCCCTGGAAAAGAGGCCTATACTTTCTAAAGATGGTAATACTTGGAGTTAAACAGATTGCATTTAAAATAAGTGTCACAAGTGAGATGACTCAACTGAAACTTCACTGCTCCCCGATCTGCTGTTTGCTGTCTTCTAAAAAGAAGTCATCGTTTCAGATCTCAAACGCACCATATATAGTCTCCGTGTGCCACAACCCTGGGGCTCCGTGCTTCAGTTATGCAACACTGCGGCGGGACAACGCTGCCCTCTTGGAGTGAGCTTCAGCTCCTGTGCTGCTCGAGTCCTGAAGGCCCTTTGAGTAGACATCAAAGCAACCATTCCATGTCTGTTTAAATCAATGTATGTCTGTTGGGAGTAATGCTGAATTCTGGTGCTACACACATTTTAAAAATAATTAAACACATTTTCCACTCCAAGTGGCACAGGATACCTCCTTATCAATCCACTCACTCATCAAGTACACAGATATAATTTATGCATGCACTAAATAAAATATATAGTAAGAGGTTTAAGGAAAACCATAATCATAATGATGCATTAAAATAACTTACTTTCTTTTCTTTATTGGTCTCCTCTTTAAAATTTATACTATCTCTACTCTAACCCTCACAAAAATCTCCACAAAGTAGGGAAATATCTTAAGTAATTCATATACTGTTGTATAATACTATAATATAAAAGTTTAAGGCTGTGCACCAGACTGCTTGTAATAAGAGTATTTTATTTTGCTTATTGTTTTGCTATTCTTTCCTGCAGCGTTTTTACTCTTATCTACCTAATCTACTGTTGGAATGTAAGGATAATCCAAGTTGACAAGAGAATGCAAACAAGATAACGTAAAAAAGCAGTTACTGTTCCAATTCATCCATCCATCCATCTACCCATTTATTTGGTCATCTATACAATCCTTTCAACCATTAATTAATTCAGTAGATAACTAATTCTTGAGTTGCTACATAACTGTGGTTGATAGAAAAGCGTGTGAGGAGGGACTTTGAATGGGTTATATAACATGTTACTTTCACTGATCACATTATAGGGAAATTGTTACAGGAACACAATAATAGAAGGCCATGTATGGGAGTCAGCTGGGATGGGGCAGAGAGTTTAAGAAAGTGAGAAAGAGTGTGTGTGTGTGAATGTGTGTGTGTGTGTATCTGTTTGGAACAGGAAGAGTCTTAGAGGAAAATCTAAGTTATAAGGTAGGCTTAAACCAATCCTATAAAGCTACCGGACAGCATGACAGGATATGAAAATTATGCCAAGGACAAAAACGAGAGAGTGAGAGAGAGAGAAAGCATATGAGTTCAGAAAATCTCAACACCCAGACAGCTCCAGAACTGAGTGACCCATCTTCAGCCCTGTCCGGTCTCGGTTACTGGTCTCCTCACTTCTGAGCTGAACCTGAAAGCGGAGACACCTGCAGCCCTAGAGATCCTACCACTCCTCTCCCCAGCCAGCACCTGCTAAGACGGGATTGTAGGTGTAGCACAAAGGAGGAACAGAACATCCCCTTCTGACTTTGCTTTGTTGCCTGCTGACTGCAACCAGTCACAGGTATTCATAGTCACACCTTCCAGAAACATTCACTGAATACTTGCTATGAGGTATGCAACATGCGAGTCTCCAGGGGCACAAAAAGGAAAGGGCGGCGAGGACAGCCGCCTCCTCGGAAAGGACGGCTGAGCAAGGAGAGGAAACTAAAAGAGCACAGTAATATTTTCTATTAAAGGGAAAGGACAGGGCTCACGGGAGGATGTATCAGAGTCTCTGACAGCGTGGAAGCTCAGGTACAGCCTCCAACGGGCATCTAAGATTCTGTGCGCACAACAGAGGAGAAAGCTAGTCAAAAGGTTTAAGCAACAAAGTAACAAAATTAAAATTTTTCTTTAGAAAGATAAATGTCTAGAGTGTTCACATGCCTTGGAAATGACCAAAACTCCTGCTTCAAATCATCTTATATATGTAATGCTTATAATGCAGGGATGGTCACCCAAATACTCTATTTCTTCAGTGTCTTTTCCACACACAAGTTACAAGCAACTTTAGGACAGGTAACTTTCCTTTCACCGAGCAGTGAGACAGTGCTTCACACACAGTAAACACATTTCAAATACTCCTGTGATATCTAATCCAAACCCAGAAAACGCAACAACTGAAGCTGGCAGTGTCTGTTCTGTAAACAATAAATACGTTCATTCCAAACCCTAAAAGTGGTTACAAAAAATGGTTAACACAATTATAAGCACCTTGATTTTGTAAGACTTTCTTATTCCATATGCCACAGAATTTTAAAATTATGCCAAAGTTTGACTAAAATTCTGTAACCAGTTCCTTAAAAATATCAACTAGCCTCCTTCTTGCCTATTTCCTTGGTCTGTCCCCTAGGAGTGGGGTTCGCAGACGGGAAAACCACTAACACTTCTCACACCTTAAACTTTCACAGGAACCTCTCCGGCTAATCTTCAGGTGGGATTCCCAGTGGGACCCACATACGTATTTTACAATGAGACCAACTTCCTGTCTGATCAATCCACATCAAAATTCATACCATTAGGGGGGAAATTTTACCTCTAAACTTTAACCCAGTTCAAAGTCTAAATATGGGAGGAAGTGAAAGAGTACCTTTCACAATCCCCCACAGAAGGCGGGTAGCCAATTAGGCTTCAGGCTGAGAGCCAGGGCCTTGCGGTCTGGCCCTTACAGAACTCACAGCCGTAGCTTCAGGGACTCCTTTGTCCAGAGCAGGGTTTCAATCCCACACTAATCTCAGTGACACTTTACCCTAATGCACTCAACCCAAGAGAGGGCACATCTACCTTCAGAATATTGCCGTATTTTTTAAGATTGATTTTCAATTAATTTTCTTCTCTGAATTTTAACATATTCCCTGGTCTTTGCTATTTATTTAGTTTCTGATAAACAAGATTAATGCTGGAGAAGAATACCTGTGGGAAAAGGTGAGCACAAAAGTATCATCATAAAACTCAAAATGCACAATTTAATAAAATTCAGAACTCGCTACACAGTTATTTTTTGAATCACACACACACAAAAAAGACTCCTTTCCTCTAATTTAGAAAATATTCCAAAAACTGTCAGTTATAGAAATCTCAAATAATCTGAAGGCGAGTATATTTTATGTCCCCACCTTTGCAAAGGTAGGGATTTCTATTACTAGTCCTCTCCTAGTTTTTTTTTTCAGGATCCTCACAACTAAGATTTTTCAGGATATATTATCCATCTAATAGTGACAGGAGTAAAATTGCAAACCTGCGCCTGACCCACTCTCTTTTCAGATTTATTTTTATAAATAAGTGAGTTGCTATGCCTCCCAGTCACCATGACAGCTTTCGGCAGCACTGAAAACACACCCTTTCCCTCTGACCCTCTAGTCCTCCTCAGATTCCACAATTTGCATTGAAAATAAACGAATCCTTAATGATATTCCTATTCCAACCTTCTGCAAGTGGGTTTGCATCCAGGTTCCTGGTGGAGTGTGAGTAATTTCCATTCTGCTTTCATTTGCCATAGAAACAAGCAAAGGCAACGCACAGGAAATGATGGAATCTGGAGGCCATTTTTTTCCTCTTCGGTGGTATTACTAATTTCTTGACTTCCTTTCATTTTTCTTTAGTTCTAGGAACACAAATGATAGGCAAGAAATTTTCTAAAACATCATTCAAAATTACCACCTTTCACGAAAAAGATTGTATGTGAATTGGGACAGGAAGAATATATGTAAATGAGAGAAATATAGAAAAAAGACAAGCATCAATGCCCAGACAGGTAGAAAGGATAAAAAGAAAAGAAAAGAGAAAGGCAATTATGTAAGTACTTTACCAATGACGCTGATAAAGAATGTAATGGATTCTACCTCGCATTCTTTGATATAAGCTTCGTCACAATCTAGTCACGTGTCACATTCATGCATACTATACCCTGGCAGTTTTCTCTGTGATGGTCCTAAGGTTTCTGATTCTCTAAAGTTGTGTGAACGTGTGAAAAGAGAAAAGAGGGCAGAAAAGGAAGGGACATTATGGAAATTATTTTAAATCAGATCTCTTTAAGCTCTAGTTTAATTAAATAAATAACATTATGAGTAAATGCATAGGACAATGAGAAAAAGAGGTTTAAAAACAGATACATATAAAAATTTTCTACTAAGCAATTAATCATGGTAGAGAGCTTCAAGAACATTGAGCAAATCTACAGAGGAGAAGAAAGCTACACACTTTTCAGAACTTCAGTCCAGGGCTGCGAGGGCTGCCATAACAGAGTACCATGAGCTGGCTGGCTTAAACAACAGGAACATATTGTCTCACGGTCTGGGAGGCTAGAAGTCTGAAATCAAGATGTGGCAGGGTGGTTCCACCTGAGGGACAGGAGGGAAGGATCTGCTCCGAGTGCCTATTGTTGGTTTGTTGGTGGCCGTCTTCATGTTCACATGGCATTCTTCCCGTATGTGAGCCTATGTCCAAATGTCCCCGTTTACAGGGACACCAGTCATACCGAATCAGGAGCCCACTCCACTCCATCATGACCTTATCTTAGCTAATTACACCTGCCCCAATTCTATTGCTAAGTCAGGTCATATTCTGAGGTGCTGAGGATTAGGACTTCGACCTATGAGATCTGGGTGGTACACAATTCGACCCGTAACAGGTACGAGGTTCTTTTAAAGGGAAGAATATGCTAGCAGACAGCCAACACGAATTAATTGTTTTTGTTTTAATGTTAGCTGAGTGAGTAACAAAAGAAAAGTATTTCTTATAATTCACATAACACTAATCAGACAAAAGCAAAATTTTAAATTCTATACAAATAAAATAAATGTAAATTAACAACACTGATTTATCATGACAGAAATGTCATTTTGCTGCAGCCAAATCATGGTTAGAATGTGAATGTGCGTTTGGTAGCTACAATGTTGGTTCTTTTGATTTCTATATGGGCCCTGAATGAGGCCATCTTCCCTCTAACTGTCTCTGAGCTTCCAAGAGCAGCTGCGATCTCAGCAGTATACAGCTTCACCCTTCAAGGAATCAAGTATAACTGAGCTACGAAACAATATCATCTCTTGCCCTGCGCCTCTCTTGAGGTGTTCATGTAATATTGGATTTCCCTAATTAAATAATCTGTGTATTCATTCCTTTACCCTCAACCACTGTTCCTCCTTCTCTTCAACTATGTCCAAACTTTTCCACCTTTGGAAGGGACTTTAGGCTTGGCCGCTCTGCTGGTCTAGCAAGTATACCCCTCAGTCCACCCCATTCACACAGGGTAAGGTTACGTGGGTGCCGAACAAGTGGGCCCCCCTGACCAGCAGGCAGTACAGCTGCACGCACGGTCATCCCAGTTCTGCCAGATGGGCGAGGGCGCAACCCTCCTTGGCAGGCTCTTTGGAATTTAAAGGCACAGTTACAGCTCCTTGCTTGGACTCATTGTCTCTGTCTTCGGCAGGTGGATTTGCAGCCCTGGTCCTGTGACCACCACATTATGCAGGAAAAAGAAAGCTGAGGTGATGTGCAGAAGAAAGAAAGGGAAAGAAGGTACAGTCATACCTCCTCCACCCCCTCTTCCCCAGACCGACCAGAAAAACCAACGGTCCCTCCAGTGGGGACCCTCCTTCAGTCCCATTCACGCTGAGTGTGAGCAAACACGCATAAATGTGTAAGCCACACTTGCTTCACAATTTCCATAATTATGGAATTTTATATTCCAAAATTTCATTTTAATTGAAATTAAAAGTGTGAGGCAATGTGCTCTTTATTGAAAACCAAACCAAGCCAAACCAAACCAAACCTTTGTCCCATACAGTGGTCACAGGCTCCGAGCACTACCATTTCACCACCAAACTGTGCAGAGAGGACACTGGTCACTTCCTTCATACGTGTCTCACCAAGTCCAGGGCACTCTTCTTTACTGTGACTTCTATTACAGAACAACACAGAACATCTTGTACTGAGGAGACCTGACTGGTCAATTCAACAAGAACAGAAATCATTCAAGTCATGTCAGACATTCATTAAATATTAGACATGCCACATGACACCTCATAACTGTAAGTCAGTAATTTCATTAAGATAACCACATGGCATAAAACAGTGGCCGCAGACTTGGAAATAATGGAACATTAAGGAAAATATTTAATAGCCGTCTAAAGGTGACCTTCCTTATTGCACATTTGGCAGGTGAACCAAGACAATAACACCCTCAGCTAATGACCAAATGTGAGCATTATTCACATGCTGATATTTGCAAATATGGTTCAGATAATTGCCACAAGCCATTGAGAGTACACACTGTCAGGCATTAGTGTACTTGACCCTAAGCATTTAGAGAAATGTTCTGCTTTTTGAAAATGTAACTGGCTAAGATTGTAGCCATCTGTAACTAAAGTACAGTTGTGCTCTTTGAAAATGAAAGTACAGGTCTGTGCATTGCTATAGATTAATAGTGTTAACCCATTTCACGAGAAATTTTAAAATAATGGAAACCTCAAAAGATTGTAAAGTTCAGTTAATAATGGCAAAATGGCAAAGTTGGCAAGCTTAATGAATTACAGCAGACTTTTGACCAACATGGGTTTGTACTGTCCTGGTCCACTTATGGGCAGGTTTTTTTCAAATAAACATACAGTTGTCCCACAGTATTCTTGGGCTTGGCATCCATGGATTCACCAAACCATAGATCAAAATTTCCATCCAAGGTTGGCTGAATCCACGGATGTGAAATCCATGGATATGGAGGGTCAACAATGGGACTTGAGCATCTGAGAATCTCAGCATATGTGGGAGCTATTGGAACCAATCCCCCATGGACACGAGCGATGAGATTATAACGTCTGCTCAAGCCTTAGCCTCCCTTGTAGGCAGTGCTTTTGCAGATACATAGAAACACCCACCTCTAAACTTTGACAGTATTGTGTGATCCAAGCTGTTGTTCATATACGTAGGAACTTCTACAGATGATTAGGGTTACCACTTGGCTACTATTTTAACATAAAATAATATAAATCTTCAAAAAATTCCAGCAATATTATTCAAGCATTCATAAAGTGGCAATGATAGTGATTAAAATCAGTAACTATGGAATGGAATTTTTTAATATGAAAAAAAACCTTCTGTGAAGGTAGGCAAAGAACCAGCATGATTCACTGTCCTGTTAATCTGAGAACGTGCACTCTTGTTGCCTCAGAACCTCCTTGGAGCTGCCTGGATATAATCTGAAATGACACCCTCCCTCCTCCCACCGCTCAGTACACAGAGGGCAGGGAGAGACCAAAGGAAGAGGCAGGTCACCCCAAATTGGTAGGTGGAAGGTTTAATAAACAAAGGAATTTGCATGAGGCTTGTCTTGAGCAGCTGTAAGATGAGCTGATCTCCGTACCCACCTGCCAGAATCTTGAAAGTTTATATAGAGACCTTAACAGAGTTCAGTTGTGTACTCACCCTAATAGCTTCAACACCATGTTTCTATTTCAAGGCTGTATCCTTGGAGCAGCTTCTGGGAGCGGGAAAGCAAGTAGATACAAGTTCCAAGAACAGGAGAGGGGGTCGGGAAGCCTCCAACGCCAGGGGCCAGCTGGCAGGTCAGTAGAGGTCATGTCTTTTTGACAGCCTCCTCCAACATCTCTGTGACCTGTTGGAAGTAAAGCTGAGAAAATAAATATACCATTAAGCCAGGCACACCTTTAAACTAGCCAAAATCATAACATTCCAGGCAAGAAAAATAGAGAAAATACAAGCAAATTGTTGGCATGTGGTTACAAGATGAACTTGTCCTTGTAAAGGGCATGAGTTTAGTCCTAAGGGAAATTAAACACATTTGATGACCATGGGGCCTTAACATTCTCTGCAGCTTGACTTAACTTTAGACTCGAGGCCCCTGACCTTGTTTTTCTTAGAGCATTCACTCGAGAAAACTTGTGATGGTAAATGTTTTTTCATTTGAGAAGTATATGTTCTTTTCAAAGCCTCTTGTCATTTTATAACCAGAAAAATCTTTCGCAAGGACCTAGGAGCCCTTGAATGTAAACATCATGGAAGACAACACCCTTCTCTCCCAGGCTCAGTGGGCAGGGAGGAGTCTAACCTCCCTGGACACTTTGCTCCAAGTAGTGAAACTTCCTCTTGTCATGACGATAGGAGAAAGTTTACTTCTCCTTTGGTGAAGGTCAATTAGCAAACACATGCTCCCACCCCAGCTCTTAAAAACTCCTGCCCTTTGTTTTGGGGGAGCTGATATCCAGACTTGGTCTGTCTGTGCTGGCTTCCATATTGCTGGAAATAGTATCAGAAAAAATCAGCTTCTCTCTGCACATCTTGTCTGGTGCAATTTTTTTTTTTTAACAGGTGAGAGTTGAGGAATACTGCTCCTCACACAAAATGTGGCCTCTCTATGCTGTGGTGGCGGGAGACGGAAAATGAGCAGATAATACAAGGTGCCAGAAAATGGTTTTGGAAGATAATGGAATGTCTGATTCTCAAGGATTTAACCTGTCAGCACCAGATGAAAAAAATAGGGGGAGAGGTTACTAAAGGAAGGTTGTAGCTAATATATTCTTATTCCATAATTCTGGAAGCTGTCATGTCTCCACCCTCCACAGTGGAAGGAGTACATTCAATGGTAACAGGATTTATATACAAGAGGAGAGAAAGAACACTGGGAGAAGAGGACCAGGACAGCATTCATCAGGAGGGCAGAGTCTTTGAGGCTTGTATGGAGGCTGAGAGCAGGACGGACTTCAGGGCAGACCACCAACATGGCACCTCTTCAATTTTACTAAAGGGGAAAGAGCGGGGAAGAAATTGCTTTTTCCCATTAGTCAATATTGGATGTTTCTTAATTTATGTTCCATACAAAGAATTAATCACATATGATTATCTGAATCAGATGTTCTTGGAAGTCAATGAGTTGCAAATTTAGAGACTAAATCAAGACATTCATTCCAAGTAAACAGCTCTGCTGTAGTCTCTTTCAGTTTTAGGATCTCAGCGGATTTCTGCTGCCATGTTCAGGGGACTGCCAGTCTGCAAGTGTGGGACCTGGTGAGTGAGGCGCCACTAGTTTCTCTGGGCAGCTTCCATGTGTCTTTGAAAAAGAAAGAGGCCATCAGGGGTCTGATGGAGAGCATTGTCTGCTTTGTACTCAGTGGTGCTGTCTTTTCAGTGGACACGAGGCAGTTCCTAGCTCGGCACTTCTGCTGAGAGCCCTGTACAGAAACCTGAATTCACAAGCCTCCTGTTCTTAATTTATTCCTTGTCGACCAGACTCTCCAGATGACTGCTTTCTACACTGACTCTGAGTCTCGGGACAAACTAAGGTAAACTGGGCCAGAAGAAGGAGGACGAGGAGGAGGAACAAAAGAAGGAACAGAAGAAAATAAGGAGGAGGGTGAGGGAAAGGAGAAGTCATTAGTATTCAGCTCCCAGCCGAAAGAAAAACGTCCTCAGTATATCCTGAAGAGATCTGAAATCCCTAATCTAAACGGGGAGAGTTTAAGGCCTGCACAGAGAAGGAAGACTTCCCCACACTTAAGCAATACAGATGTAACTGCAGAGCTAACGTATTCATCCAGCAGATCTTCACTGACACCCAGCGTGTCCCAGCACCGAGTCGGCAGAGGAGGCGCAGAAGAGGAGGCGAACCAAACTCTGCCAACCTACGGCGTCCACTCTCCCGGGGCAAAAACGGTCAACTGATCAATGTAACAAACAGGAAACCATGAAATGGCAATACTTGCCAGGGGAAAATTAAAATAGGGCGACTTGATAGAATTGCTCATGTTATTTTTATAATTAGATTTGAAGGCCTAACAGAGGTGGAGATGCTTAAGCTAAGAACACAAGAAGGCACTCATTTGAAGATCAAGAGCGCAGCTGGAGTGAACCCTGAGGCAAAGGGCTCGACTGTAGGAGGGATGAACACACCAGGGGCTAATGCACCAGGGATGAAGTAGGGAGAATCAGATGGGGTGGTGGAGGAGCGTGGGGCGGGGGTGGGGGGGTTCCAAGGATGGGAGGGGCCACGCTTCAAGGAGACCCAGAGAAATAACAGTAACAACTACACTGACTGGTCACACAGTCTTTGTGCCATATAGTATAAGTGTTTTTGCTAAGCCTACAATCAATCAACAATCTACACTTAATCTCACTTTACAGCTTGAAAACTGAAACTTGGAGAGGTTATGTGACCTCATCAAGGCCTCAGAGCAAGTCACTGGCAGACTCAGAATGTGCAATATTGTGTGACTTTCCTGGATCCGATTCCTTGGTGACAGTATGAGAAGACACGAGAAGGGCGTGGGGAACATTCCCTGCTCTCTCCCCGGGCCCCAGGAAGGAGCTCCCGGCCCAGGCTCTGCCCCCCCACCCCCGCCACCTTCCCCCAGGGACTCAGCTCTGTCTTGGGCTTTAGTCGCAGCACAGGTGGAGCTGAAACTCACTCGGAGGCGTCTGCTCCTCCAGACAGCTGTTAGAAGACAGATTCTGCCCTGGGAAAATCATCCTCAGAGGGGCCACTCTTCACTCTTTGAAATTTGCTCCCTAATCATTGATTCACACCCATTAAAAAGAGTAGGAACTTGGAATCTAAGTGCATTTTTAATGTAATCCAAATGTAGAACATTAAAGATTTCTTGTATATATGGTAAACAACATTAACCAGCATATTCAACTAATTAGAACATCCCAGCTCCCCAGTTTGCTGGAAAGCTGTTTGGTAGCATAAACTTATTCTGCCCTTTAGCCCACTTATCCAGGTCACTGCTGCTTCTCCTATTACATACAGAAAATGTAGCTTAAGAAATGCTACAGGACACAGTGAAGGCGAGATGGTACCTTACCACATCAGAATCTGAAAATATTGCAGAGTAACTTTGAAACCACGAGAGTTTCTTTAAAAGCTAGAGCCAGTTGCTGAAAGTAAACTCCTACTTGTGGTGAGTCTGTATAAGAAAAAACCAAATTGCTCTACTTTCCTTCTAAACAGGAAAAACTCATTTATATAAGGAACATTCCACGGATTTTTATTTAACCACACGTATTTGACTGAGTGTGTCTGAAGTACTCCAGCACCTCTTGGTATGTCATCATTCTGAACTCATTTAGGATTCAGTGAAACATCACAGAGCATAATATATTCATTTGGTAACCATTTGGATGTCACATTTATTTCTATAGGTGTTCAATTGTAATTCTACATTTTTGGGCACTCAGGAAAAGCGTTAGCCCTAATTTCTATAGTCGCTCACTGTTAGAATTCGCCCTCTGCATCTAAATCAGCATATTTGCATGTCCAATGTATTCTTAATCTGAGCTTTTGTATTTTAAAGAGTCTCTTTTTCCTGATCATCACGTTTAAATGCAAATTGTTTGATACACTGCCAGTCTGCACAGTTGTGAAGAAATCTTATAAAGCAAGAGATTCCAGAGGTTAGGTAGAGCTGCCTAGCACAAGTTATATGAGCTTGTGTTATTTTTTTATTAAAAAAAAAAAAAGGACATTGTGGCGAAATAATAGAAGCATATTTTTGCCACATTTTTTCCCCCAGTAAAACCCAACCAGGCAGTGTTAAAATATAAATACCCTGTGGGAATTTATCTTACATCTTATGGGTTTTGAGGAAGGCTATCACTCACACAGAATGTGACCTCTTTGGGTTTTAGCAAAGGATGCTGAAAACTAACACAAGAGGTCAGAACACAGTCCTGGAAGTGGGTGGATGCTTCTGAGGTTTAACTGCCAGCACGAGAACAGAAAAGTGGGGGTGAGAAAGATGTGGATGGAAATGTTCTAGCTCTAAAGACAGATACGAAGACAGAGACATTGAATCTAAATTACAATTATGATCTGCTAAACTAATTCTACAGGGTCACAATAAAATATAAACATGTGTGTATGTGATAAAGAATTTCCCATTTTTCATCATGTAGCAATATTGAACAAATCACAATAATTACAACTTATTGAGCTAAACTCAAAAAATACATAAAACATATATAAATATGCATATAAATATGTGTATATTATACCTAGATTAGAATGATTTATTATTGGTTAGGTAACAACATTGTTCTTAATTATAATGTAGTTAACTAAAACTAAGATCTCAAATACATTCAAAAATAAAATCTCCAAAAGGGTACCTCTTCAAAGATGTAAGAGGAATTAAACCCCATTTTACAGAAGACAAAGTAGAGGTAGATCTCTCAATTTGTAATCTAGTGAGCCGATCATAAATAAAATGAGGGCTGACTCTCCCTCTGTATTTTTCTACGGGCTTTAAATCTCACTTGTCTTCAGTTCTCAAAGCCAATATATTCTTTTCAAGCTAAGAAGCAATAAATCATTGCCAAATTAATTTATTCGTGTTTCTCCTTGGCCTTGTGCAAGTGGAATCATAGATGAATGAATGAATTGTAAACAAATCGACGAATACGTAACTACATCAATCCAGGTTAAGATTCTGGCAGCGTCATCAGTACCTATCCAGAAGTACCCACAGCATCCTGCGTTGACACCTGGCTATTCCTTGTGAGGTGACACCACTTTTCTCAAGTGACTCCAACTGAGAATCTCTACTTCCTGAGAACGCTAAAAAGGTCTTAACTGAAAAGTAACTGAAGCGGCATAGCGTCCCTCTTAAACAGCACATCAGTCACCTAGTATAGGAAAAAAATGTGTGACAGTTTAGCATGTAAAATTATACCAGCTGAGACAGAATGTTTTTAAAAAGAGAATTTGTTTTAAGAAGAGTGGGAAGGGTGGACTTTTAAAGAATCGTGGATTCTTTTTTCTGACTACTATTCCTAGCCAAAATGTCTCTGCTTTACCATATGTTCGCAGAACTTATTTTTAATTTTTTAGACTGTAAATTCATCAAATGGCATACAGTTATCACAAGTTCACCTCATTTAATACATGCAAAAAAATTTCATTGAAAGAGTATTTTCTGTGTCAAATTTTTCAGTTAAAGATATTCGAGATTCTACAATGCAGTTTTTCATTTGGAATTTTCCTGACAAATACTATCATTTGGAAGTCCTAAGTGACAGGAGAAGAAAGATGTTTCAAGGAATTTTTCATGTGATGAGAAAAAGCTAGAATTTATTATGACATCTAAGTGCTTCTGAATAACTAAATAGTAAGTGAACTAGATGAAATAAAACATCCATTCTTGTCTTTCAAGAATGAAGTCTCTTCTTTCACCTTGAGACGATGGTCATACCACATGGAAATTTCTAACTTTATTAAATGGAATGCTATTGGGCTTAGATGCTACTTAAAACCACTAAAACTCTCCTGCAGGTGACAGCGCAAAGAGCCTTCCTAGCAAACAGATTTTAACCCCTTGTCTAATGAGATTAACTGGTTTCTCTGTGGGCTGGAGAGATCCATCCAGAATGATTTCTTTTCAGAGGATTCCTGGTTTCTGTGACAACGCTGCAGTCAACTGTGGGTCTGGCAGCCATATAACTGCACAGCTGCAGAATATCAAATGCCTTCCTAATAACACTGACTACATTAGAGTGAACTGAATGTTTCAGAAGTACAGAAAACAGCCAGCCTAAGACTCAGAACATACAATAAATCAAAAAGTACTGTTTAGTTTCAAGACAATAACTTTTGTGTTCTCACGTGGGTTAGTCTAGAAAGCAGACTGACATCTAATTTGTATATTTTATTTATTTACTTATTAATCTATGTGTCTATTCATCTATGTATTTATTCACTTATGTTGGAGGGGATATTTTGGTTTATTAACAAACACAGATAACAAATTTCATCTGAAGGCTAACACTAGATTTTTTCCCTGACGTTAATTGTGCTGTCCTCAATTTATATAGTTGATTCCAAGTCAAAAATTCACTTAGTGTTCCAGAAATTAAGATATTTCTTATTGTTTTCTGTGAACAAAAGAGTAGCCATGTCTGTGTCACCTCTAAATTGTTTAAAATTTCAGCATCTTTTTGCCAACTCTTACTTTGGGGAAGTTGCTACTCTGCCCAAGCTTTTAAACAAATCAACAAGCAATAAAATTTTCTCAATTTCAGGACTTAAATGAGCCAAGATTTCATAAAAGACATATTTAGTCTCTCCCTTGAAAGTAAAAGCTATGAGAACCTTGCGAAAGTGCTTTTTTAAAATAACTGAAAGAATGAATTCTTTCCAGCAGTATTTCCTGAAGCACAAAGCATCCCTCTGAATCAGAATCAGTCATGGCAGAAACAGCCACGGTCTTACCTTCATGGAGCATATGGTCTAGTAATGCTAACGGACATCTGTTTATTTCTTAAATTACTGCGTGCCTATTATGCTTCCTGCACTGTCTGGGTGCTGAGGATTCAGCAGTAAGCCAAACAGATGTCACCTTAGCTCCCAGGGGCTACAACTGCAGCTGGAAGAGGCAACAATAAACAAAGACACTCCTACGTCCGACAGGGATCAGTTCCATGAAAATAATAAGGAAGCAGAGTGAGGTGACAGCAACACACAGATGACAGTGCAGGTAAAGAAAGGGGACATAATCATCAAGGGACTAGTGTAATTTTCACTGCTCTGGCAATACCGAGTTAGACTCCGAGTTTGATGATCGACCGCTGACGGCTTTTAAGCCCTATGTCTCTCACTTTTCCTCTAGTCCCTCATCTGGGCCCCCAGTTAGCAAGCCCCATGCTCTCCTTCCAGTAACATCAGGGCCAAGTTCATATCACACATTGGGAACCCTCACCTCACCCACGCCCTCTCCACAAGACAACCAAAGCCATCTGCCTCTCCCACCTCTCAAGCCATTTTCACACCAACCTGACTGCCCGCCCTGCGTTCCCAGAGCTCCTCTCCACGTGAGTAATACGTTTCTCATGCTCTCATAGTGTATGCATGGTAGCATCGATCCTGGCATCCAGACCGTGGATCTCGCCCTCCAATCGGGCAGCAACAGAACAGCTACTCAGAGTTTACAGTGAGCTCTAGGAATTTAGAAGTGTTTAGTAGTTACCAGTTGGGCTTTTTAGTGTTACCAAATACTTCCATTAAGCAAAAAATACACAGAAAGAGCCACAATCTCAATTGAGAACAGTTCATATGTGGTAGACTCTACCTACCTGGCTTCACATTTGTTGTGGTAATTTCTTGCAAGCCCCTTTAAGTTTTTATGAAATGAGACTAAGTAAATTAACAACTGTACTGGCTTCTTCAAGCAAAACATTCCTATGGAATACTTGCCCCTGTGACAGGAGATGCCCGAGAGGAGAACGAAGTTGCAAACATTTATTCCAGATGCAAAACATTTCAGACAAGGGTCTACTGGTCCTGTTTTGTTTTGCTCTCCAAAGGTTCCTCTTTTGAATTTTTAATCCTTCTGATTATATAAGAAGAAAGCCTAATGTAGGTGCTCACCTGCCTTTACCACTGCTCTATGACGTGTACGAATCTCCCTGTTAACAGGAAGGTTCGCTGTCCGTCCCCTTCAAGTCCGGCACGGTGTGCAGCGGGAAGGACATTTCAGGACGAAGATGGGGAAGAGGGTGGGAGAGACAGGGAGAGCAGGGGACCCAGATGCATGGTGGCTCCAGGAATAGGTGGCTATTAAATCCATGGGGCACTCCTAGGGAAAGAGCAAATATTTGAAACCTTGGGTCCTGAATCTAAAAATCAAGGTTATTTCCCAAATAATATCATATTATATAAAACAAGTTGATCTCTTTATCTACAGAAGCTGCAGACTGCAACTATTTCCAGATAAGACACATGGGGTGAGATAGTTTGCCCTGAGGTAGGCATCTCATGCATTTTTGAAAGCAAAATCAAAGTTCTAAAATAAGAAAAATAACGGGAGAGAAATGTGGCAGAGCCCCTGAGAATTTCTCCTGATCCCTCATGTGACTGAACAGCGTGAATACAAACCCGAGTGCCTATCAGCTGTCCTGACATGACCATCTTGGCACCTTTCACAACAAAATGAATATTCCCCATTATTACTTCACCTTGATCTGCCAGTTCTAGTCTGACTTAACACTTTCAGGTTTTCTCAGACATCTTACCTGTATCCAAAGTTTTCTTAACTTCAAAGCCAGCTCTCAGCATCACAGTGTCCTAAAGGGGTTTGAATAATGAAAAGAATTATTCCCAAGCCATAGTTATTTGATGCACAACAACTGTAAAAACAGGAATTCAGTATTAAAACCAGGCTTTCCTGTTTGGCTTCACAAGACAAGGGTGAGTTTATTTGCTTTTTTCTCCATACTCAGGAGCAAAAAGTAACCCCCCAATTATACCAATTCCAAAACAGTCTTAAAGAACCAAGAGACCGAACAAGCTTTGGATTTTGGTTTCACTGTGTCACCTGCAAGTAAGACAAACGTTCAGATTATGAGCTCAGAATTTCTGGTTTAAACCAAGACCTGCTCTTATACCACCTTGAACTCCATTCATTTGGTTCTTTTTGTCCAAACAAGAAAAGAGAAGCCCAGTAAAAAACAATTAGTTTAAAATACGACATCATATCAAGGAAAAACTACATGCAACCCCCATCCTTTATCAGACTTGTTCACATAACTGGAAGTACAAGGCAGTTAAACTCTAAATTGGGATGTTGACATCATCACGAGGCATTATCTCCCCCAGAGTGAAACTGCTAAGATGCTTTTGTCCTATTGTCACATTTTTAACTCAAAATCCTGATGGAAGCTGTTATTTTTCACAGTGCCTTTTTCACTGAAATGTTATGGTGCCTTCCCAAGAAATAATTACAACATTGTGTTAAAACTTTCATATGTCACTGTTATTTTGACTTCAAAAAGTAGTCTACATTTATTTGCTTTCTTTGTTTCATAGAAATATTATTCTCAACATTGTGTAGTCAATTCCTAGACTATGTAATCTCTCAAGAAATTCTTAATGTTGGAGAACTAAAAATATGAATGAGAAAATTAAAGTAGGCAAGAAAATTCAGAGCTAAGAATGGAAGTTAACCTCGTGGTAGTTTTCAGTGCAGCTCTCTAGTCTTTTGGATTTCATCTCCAACTGAGCACCTGAATCATCAATAAACACAGACTAAATTATCATGAAATTAGTCATACCTGTGAAATGATGCATATAAATGTGTCTATAAAACTATGAATATAAATATGTTATCTTAATAATTATTGCTATGACTTCTACAACTTCTACTATTTCAAACTCTATCAATTGTCTAATAATTTATACATCAAATGAGCTTTGGTCTGTTTTATAAGGCTATCAAATATGACTCTGAACAGAGTCTTCCCAAGAGAAAATTCCCACAGTATTTACCCAACACAAACACACCTGCACTGAGGGTTTCCATTTGATTTTTAATAATCATCTCATACAATTCTTATACATATTAAATTATGATAACCACATAAAAGGTCATCACAAAGGAGACACACAAAAGGAAGGTATGGCAATAGAACAGTAATATATGAATTACCATCTCTTTCCAAGCAGAATTCATTGCTGAGAATAGTAATCAATTAATGACGTATAGAAAACTCGGTTAATGGGACTTTATGTCAATAAAGATTCAAGGACTAGATTCTGCTCCCTATTATCCCTTAGTGTGCTGAATTCCCACACGTTTCCTTTACTTCACATTTCCCTAGAATGCATTCTAAGAATAAAGTGAGATCATTAGATAAAACGGTGAGGCTTGTTAAATAATTTAACATTTTGAGACACTGTTGTTCTCGAGAAGATTAGGTGCTAGTACTGAGGTGACTGACCAAGCAGAGCGCTGCGCTGTGTGGCCATGAACTGCAAGAATATTAAGATCAAGAGGTTTTTCTTATAATGCCAAAAATCTTCCAAACTGAAATTTGGAATAATATTTTTAAAATTCTCTCTCTTTCCTTAAGCTAAAGAATCAGAACAACAACAGCAGCAAATCTGCGTTTGGAAGAAAATGAATTCTCACTAGCAGTAAATTAATGCAAGACTTTGTCACAGCGTGTAGGCACAGAACCTCCATGATCAAAAGTAGTTGTCTCTCCCAGATGGCCAACAACACACAGAACAAGATGCTCAGCGCCACTAATGATCAGAGAAATGCGAATCGAAACCACAACGAGGTATCGCCACACACTGGCCAGAATGGCCGTCCTCAAAGAGAACACACACAACAAACGCTGACCAGGACGTGGACAAAAGGGAACTCTTGCACACAGCTGGCGGGAACGTCAGTTGGTGCAGCCACTGTGGAAAACAGCATGGCGATTTCTCAGAAACTAAAAATAGAACTATAAGCTCCAGCATTTCCTTTCCTGAGTTATACTTCTGAAAAAAACAAGACCGCTACTTTGAAAAGATATCTGCACCCAATGTTCATAGCAGCATTGTTTACAATTGCCAAGGTGTGGAAGCAACCTAAGTGTCCATCAACACATGAATGGATACAAAGATCTGGTATATACACACACACACACACACACACACACACAAACACAATGGAATGCTTCCCAGCCATTAAAAAAGACCAAATTTTGCCTTTTGCAGTAACATGGATGGACTTGGAGGGCATTATGCTAAGTGAAATAGATCAGACAGAGAAAGACAAATACTGTATGACACCACTTACACGTGGAATCTAATAAATACAACAAAAGAGTGAATACAACAGAAAAAGACTCACGGATATAGAGAACTAGTGGTTACCAGTGGGGAGAGGGAAGGAAGGAGGGGCAATATAGGCGTAGGTGATTTTAAAAAAGGGTTATTATGGGATTATATGAAATCATGTAAGTGAAACTTTTGAAAACTGTAAAGTACTACAGGATTTAAAGAATTTTTCATTCAGTTAAAGAAAGTGGTTGTCTTTCAAGCATGATTACTTTCAGCATTCAACATATATTAAACATTATTTAAAATTAATGTTGGAAATTAAAGTAGAATGATAGTAGCCCAACTCATCGTATCTCTCATTCTAATACCTATGTCACTCTCAAGAGATTATAATACTACTATGTCCTTTAGCATTTCAAAGTGTGAACCGCATATCGACAGAAAAATGTGCCACCTATGACTGTATCTAACAAGTCAGTCTTCCATCTTCAGACACACCAAAATTTTGCGTGCTTGTATATACCAAAAGAAATGGGATATTTCTAACGAAATACCTATCTACCCACTCTTAAGTTTTATTTTTCATTCTGCCCTGCAAACAGACACACACACACACACACCACATACATACACATCTCTCCATAAATAAACACAAATTATGATGTCAGGAAAAGCAACATTTTTTTAATGAAAAATTGGTATCGTTGTTAATACCAAAACATTTTCCCAGACCTTTAAGAATTCCTCCAGGACAATTTTGATGGAGATTTAATCTTAATGACATAAACGAAGTTGTTGCTCAATAATTCATTTGGTAAAACCAGAGGGAAAGACAAAGCAACTGCACAACACTAAATCACTCCTTGGATCGTAAGCACCGCTCACAGTGAACAGCCTGGTCATTCTTCACAAGTGCGTAGTCACCTTGGAGAGATACTAATTTTAATTTTACTCTCCAGGCTATGCTTTTGTTATAAATCTGCAGGTTTCCTAGAAAGACACACATTTTAATTGTCGATATGTGGAGAAAAAATTGTACGTATTTACTCAGCTTCATAAAGACTTGTAAAACCTTTTGCAATATAGGCTCTGTTAATTCAAAATTTATGGTAACCTAGATAATGAATTGAAGTTTATCCTTAATCTAGGAAGAAAAAAATACCGAATAAATGAATTCTTAGCCAAACTGATGGATTCAAATTTTTGCTTTCACAACAAATTTGATACGTCATTAAGCTTTTTAAATATAAATGGTACATTTTATCTTGTAAAATTCCAGTTTTCTCTTTGGATTCCTTTAAACCTCTCAGACTGATACCATCTAGATGACCAATTTGTCTGTTTTGATTTTGTTATACTGGCTTAAAAACTTCTTGTGGACTGGCCACACTGATCCAATTCAAGAAATAATTTTGAATAGAGGCTTTATCTGCTCTCCATAGCAAATACAGATCTAGTCCAGGCCATTGTGGATATAGGTCTGTTCCTTCTTCTAGAATGTTAACTTTATTCTCATTTCTAATTCCAGTTTTACCTCAGTTATTATCATAATGAAAACTCCTTCTTTCATCTCAAGATTTCTGAAGAAAAGAATAATAAAACCAGGTTTAACTATTATTCTTGCACAAAAAGACCATTTGAAAGTCTATAACAGTGCAACGGCTGGGATGACTTTAAACTAGTATACAATCATCCCCCAATTGTGTTTAATTTAAAATTCCACTGCTTCGTTAGATGAAAATGTTCCTTCCAATCTTCTTAAGAGCTTCAGATTTTTTCATCTCAGCCTCTGTAATTAGTGGCTCTAAGCCAGTAAATTCACCCTGCGGTTGTCAGCCCCTCCCCTGCTGCTCACTTCAGCCCACAATGTGAAAGCAACTCATTACAACTGGATTCTCAGATGTGCAACTGAATTTGACAAGCACTCCTTGGAGGTTTATTGAATAAGAACGTGAGCTACAGATATCAATGACACCTGTTGCAAGGTGATATTCTAACCGCCTTTCATAAAGTCAGTTGCCGCTGACTTCAAGAAAAGTCCTGCGCAAGTAAGAAAAAGCACAATTTGTCACTGGATTCCTAACGCATTTCTAATGGTGTACAGGAAACCTCAAGCTTCTCACTGAACCTGGGAGTTCCAGCTCCAGTGATGAAACATTCTTTTTGTTTTTGCTATTAAAATAATGTCCATTTCCGTATATTTTTCCAAATGGATCTTATGTCCATGCACATTGCCACAAGAATGTCATGTCAAAAACATAGTTATGAAAGATAAAAACCATCAGACAGTTATGCCAAGTGTTGGGAAAGTCAGAAGTTCAGAAAAAATGATAGAGCAATTTACTTTCAGACTATGTTAGAACAACAAGGAAATTAGAGATTTTCTATTAATTGAAGTATAGTCAGTTACAATGTGTCAGTTTCTGGTGTACAGCATAAAGTCCCAGTCATGCATATGTATATTTGTTCTCATATTGTTTTTCATTAAAGGTTATTAAAG
Organism: Vicugna pacos; assembly: GCF_048564905.1. NCBI lineage: Eukaryota > Metazoa > Chordata > Mammalia > Artiodactyla > Camelidae > Vicugna > Vicugna pacos. The sequence continues at coordinate 32,180,034 of NC_133009.1, forward strand.
ATATTGAATATAGTTCCCTGTGCTACACAGAAGAAATTTGTTTTTATCTATTTTTATATATAGTGGTGAACATTTGCAAATCTCAAACTCCCAAATTTATTCCCTCCCACCCCCTTTCCCCTGGTAACCATAAGATTGTTTACTATGTCCGCAAATATGTTCCTGTTTTGTAGATGAGTTCATTAACGTCCTTTTTTTTTTTTTTTTAGGTTCCACATATGATATTTTTCTCTCTGTTTCTGGCTTACTTCACTTAAAATCATCATTCTAAGTGAAATTAGAGACCTTTTGACACCATGTTTTCATTGTCTTCATTTTGCCAAAGAGAAACACAGATTCAAGGAAGAAAATGAGAGCCCAGGTTCAAAGAACTAGTTAGTGACAGACCCGAGAATAAAAACCAAGTCGTCTTATTTTCATTCTGATTTTTTCAATCTCATATCAGTGAATTTCCAGGAAAACAAATATATAAACTTTCATAATTTCCATTTTTCCTACCATAAATCCCAAGACATACAAATACAGAGTTGCTTCTCCAGATCATTATTTTCATCAACCCAGCAACCATTAAACTAAACGCACTTTCCTGCAATCTCTTTCCTGCCCTGCGGTTGAACCCATCTTCTTCAAGAATGGCTCCTGGGAAGAGAATCATTAAGCAGGATGCCTGCAATGTGCACTCTCCCTTGTTGCAGGAGGAGGGAAATGGGGAAGATACCCTGCAAATAAGAAGCTAACCCAGCCAAGTCTTGCAAACATGTGGATGATAGTTCTCCTGATACACACACCAGTGGTGCTCTCTCCCAAGAGAGCCTTCATCCAGGAAAACATTTTAGCAGAATACACTTGATTTGTCAATGATTGTTCGCACGAAGCAAACCTGGAATCTACAGATTTATAGCACATGGCTTCCTGGAAAATGTCACATAAGCTACACAACCATCTGGAAATAAGATGACAGTATCATAGCAAAATGGTCCTCTTTTGTATCATTTATGTAGACACAAACATCACGCAGAGGCCCATGTAGTGACCTGAGCCGGAGCACAGCCTTACTGGCAAGAAGTAATCTGAGTACCTGCACGGAAGGTCCTGGATCTCTCCCTGTTCTACCTGTGCCTCATGATTATATGTCTCCTTGAACGGGTACGATTTCCCACGTGAGTGAGCCTGATCGGACAGTCCAGTCTTTGTGTTGTCTCTACCCATCACCAGCTCTCTCTCACTGGTATAAGCCCCATGTGCTGAGTCACCCAACAGCCCCACATCCTATTGGGTTGTTGATATTTTTTAATAAGATAATAAATTTCATTGAATGCTTTTCTCTTTAAAGCACCTGACTCTTAACAATAGCAGGTGTATTTCTGACTATTGTATGCTTGATGCACTGGACATAAAAAAGACCCTCACTGATGTTTGAATGGTGACGAGTAAAGATACTGAATATTAAAAACATATAATCCAATATTAAAAGACAAAATAGAGCTTTTATTCCAGATGATTACTGTGACAGTATCACTACATCACCTTTAAAGTACACCAGTCACACTTTTACTACCTTATCTTCCTGAGATATTAAACTAAAGAAGTACTTAACTGTTTTGCTAGATGCCAAATAATCATTAATATAATTCTTGTTAATCATATTGTGAATAGGTTGATAAATTCCTATGTCATCACATATTTTCAACTATTGTTTAAAAACAAACATGGACTATTAGCGATCTCTGTGATCTTACCCAGGACACGTACAAAAAGACTGAGTGAAATATTTAATTACAAAAATCAAATTGTGAGAATTAGATTTGTTGAATTCTTATGAAAGAGTTTCTATACAAGTCTATCAGACGTGATCTGACTATCAGAAAAGTCATACACAGATATATTGCTAAATATGACATAAAATGATTGACCATTTTATAAACAAAGTATCATAATCAATGATCAAAACCCAACAAATATGAGTCCAAAGTTTACATAAAATGAAATTTAATACAGAAGACCCAAAGTAATGTATACAAATTAGCTATTTGCCTTATGATATGAATAATATTTCAACTTTAATTAAAACTAACTATAAGTGAATAAAAGATGTTATTATAGAAGAATAAAGAAACATTCTCGGTTTCCCATATGAATCTACCATTATAGACCAAATTGTATGGACATATACTAGAGACTTTAATTATTTCCTATTAAAATGAAGTATATTTCATTTGGTAACTATTAAGTAGTTTATTTTTCATGTTTATGTTTGGTATTTTTTCTTGACAATGATGTAAAAGAGCTGAAAAAATATGAACTTGGAAAAGGAGAAAAAGTAAAAGACCTTAAAAAAGAAAGTTTAAACCTCTTTCAGGCCATTTCTTTTAAAGTAAAAATGAATGAAAATAGTTATAATATTTCCCAGTATCACAAATTTTTCCAATTTAAAAATTAGAATTCCTATGAGGTTCTGCAAGTATGTTAGTCCTTATGAGGAACTGGGACTGTTTTATTACTAGAAGAAAATACCAGAATATAAAACTTTAAAATCCAGAGATTTCTACAGGATCTGAATCATATTATGATAGTGTTTCTTAAGGCAATGTATTTTAATAAATAGAAGTGACAGTGTGGCTCTAGGGCAAATCTATACATACAGATAAAAAGCACGGTGATGCTGTTCTCATACAAAACATTTTTTGTACCAATAATATATTATTATATGGTGCCAAGTGGATCTTAGATAATACATGTTATGTAACTCAGAACTAAATGTAATAAAATCAGACCAGCACCTGTTTAAATTAACATTATTTTGTGTCTTTTATAGAACACAAAATTTTTCAAGCAACATTTAGGTTAAGATGCTTTACTAGGTAGAAGCTGTTCTACTTTTAAGGCAGAGCTGCCCAGGCGAAACCAACCTTCCCATACAAACTAATAAATCAGAAGTGTGTGTTACTAAATGGGATTTTGTGGAAGCATATCAACAGTGAAGTCTACAATTTGGAATACATTTAGCATATTTTTATCCATCATAATATGGTATATATTAGACTATGGGCTCTTTTATACACGTTTTTTCTACCACAAGTCTTTTATATAGTATGTATGACTATAAATAACTCAAAACTTTCTACTCTTTGATACACTTGAATATATGAGCCAAGTGTGGCATCCTCAGGGTGTAGAACAGAAAACTTAACTTTTATCAGTACAGAAAAAAAAAGGAAATGAAAAATAAAAAAGAAAACACTTCTGGAAATTAAAAATAAAAGTGATTTCTGGATAAAGTAATGCCAATCCCAAAAGAACAATTTATTTTTCAACCTGTGGACATCCTTAGACTGAAAAGTCTTCTGTGTATTTGTCAGCAAATAAGGTTCATACATGGACTGATCTTTGTCAATTCAGTGTAGAAAATCAAAATACAAAGAGGCAAACTATTTTGAATTAACTATTTAGACCATATGTACACAATGCCTAATGGTTTATAACTTTTCTAATAAAAATAAGAACATCATTTTACACATCCTTATTTGCTGAATTTTAATTATTATTCTAAATTAAAATTCAGCTGTACTGAATTTATGAGTTTGGTTCAATGGTTTTCAGTCTAGAACCCTGGACTCCAGGGTTCACACCAAAATAGACTCCAAAAAAACAATAATAATGCTAATGATTATATAGATAAAATAAGAAGACAACACATTTACTATGTGCCTACTGTATTCCAGAAACTGTTCCATATAACTGGTTGAGTTAAATTTGAACCCAAGCAACGGAGATATTTTAATCACTATGCATATCACCTCTCAAGATAGCCATGGGAAGGCTGTGAGCTTTCTGAATTCCAGACTGTCTTATAGACATTGCACATTTCTCTATTTTGGACGAACTAAATAAAACACTGTTTCTTTGACTTTGGTCAAAATTACGTCAGTGCAGAGTGGTAATGCTAACTAATTACAAATTATGATCTGGAGTCGGTAGACATATTGGGACTTAAGGAAGATCATGACTTACCATCATCAACCAGTGGGTAGGAAAGTTAAAACAAGAAAACGTGGCTTTTTTGGTTTCTTTCCAGTATGTTCCTGAACCTCCATCTACTTTCTTTAATGTAATAGTACAGCAAAATCTCCTTCACACAATGTTTTATGTTTTTCACTGCACTTTCTAACCTGAGCACATTTAAAATATCTGGAGCTAATGCTTTAAAGACTTGCAAACTTTTAAAAGTGGCTTCTAGGCTCAAAAAAGAAAAAAAAATGAAACAAGGTAAAACCTACTTTTTATCCAGTCAGCACATCCTTTGGTAGCATATTCTGTTTCCTCCATCTAATGTTAAGGTGCCCAGTTGCCATGGTGGATAACAACCTGATAAGGTTTCATTGCAAAACTCAGTCACAGGGTAGGTCAATCTGAAAAAAAGTAATGTTCACATAAATCCGACCTGGATCAAAATTTTTATTGCAGACATGAAAGTAAGCTAGGGTTGGGGTAGAAATGAAAGAGCTATAGAAATGTAGCACATTCATAATCTTTCATTTCTGCCTTGGAGAGGCTTGAAACGTTGAAGCCAGGAAATAGACTATGATCAAACAGCCCTGCTTGTATGTGACTAAATTGATAAAAGCCGTGAAAACCTAAATCTAAATTATAAAGCACATTTATGAAGTTCTATCAAGCTGAATGGTTATCTTCAGGTGTTTTAAACAGAAATTCTGAACACTGAATAATGGACCAATAAATGCTTTAATAAAGGAATGAATATATGGTTCTACCAACCCAAACTTTATCCAAGACTGGCAACCTATTCCAAGTGATTTGTGGAAGAAGAAAAGGGTGCTATACTATTCACAGAAGAAATCCTATGCATTTTGAATATTGAGGAGTTATTTTAAAATGTGAATAGAAATACAGTATGTATTATTTGTTTGCAGTAGTGAAATGCCACAACATCCCACAAAGTATCCTCTAGCTACGACCAGAAAAACAAAAAATGTAAAATGATCATAGATTTGATATGCAAGCTATTTAGTTAATTTTAACCTGTCATTTGATAGATTAAAAAAATTGGAGACATAACTTCAAAACTGAATGGCCAATTAGAAAAAGATTATACAGTACAGGAAAACACCCCATAGTTCAGATTCTGAGAAGTGGGAAGCTCTATCACAGAGATAAGGACAGAGGAGGTAAGAATACGATCTCCTAATTTCACACACTTAAAATTGCATGTCTTACATTGGTTGAAGACTGGACATGCTAGAAATACATATATAAAAACAGTCTAAAATTGTAGGTGTTGGCTGGCAAAGTCATGCAAATATTATACACCCATTCCTCAACACTCCCCTAAATTATCTATACTATGAAGGGAAACACTTTCATGCGTACTTATCAAGGCAACAGATCATAACATTTTTAACTCTATGTTTTTGCTATGAATAAACAAATGAATTGGTAAATGTATATAAGTTTTCTCTAATTGTCCTTTCTGACATAAAAAGTTAAAATTAATTATCACCCCCTAAATATGTCTTTTCGCAACAATCTACTATGAATGTTAAGGATTGCACATCTGCTGTCCTTAAAGACAAAACAACATGAGTATTCCTTGAATCAAGACATAAAGGGAGTGAGGTGAGGGTATCCATAAGTGCTGAGATGACTATCACAGCTGCTGGAGAAGTAGGTGGTCTTTAACATAACTCCTGTTTTTTGTTTTTGATTTTTTGCCTTTTATTTGAGCTGTATTCCCAGCAAAAACAACAAAATAAGTAGCAGAAAAAATATTCTGTATGTTGGAAAAAATAGATTTAATCTCATTATAGATCCCAAAGTTTCCAGGGACTGAAATATAGGAGAATAGGCTTGAGCAGCGCCACCCCTAGTGTCCTCCTGTTCCAGTGCTGGACTGAAAAACCGAGCCCAGTCCATCGTGAGATAAGGAGCTTGCAACAGAATATATGCCAACTACAGTCACTCAGCAATAGTCAGTTCAACTTCCTTATCTTCATAACAAGACTTCCTCAGTGAGAAAGCACTGTGTAGATTTACATTCCAATAGAAGCTGTTTATCTCCTTCTAGAATAGTAATAACTATGAATAGCATTGAGCCAGAAGCAGAAGTCAGCAAATGAAGGCATGTGAGCCAAATCTGATCCACTACCTTTTTTGTAAATAAAGTTTTATTGAAACACAATCATGACCATTTTTTTTTCTTAGTCTGTGACTGCTTTTGCACAACCAGCACTACAAAGACATCGCTGAGTGCTCACAGCAGAGACCAGCTGGTCCACAAAGTCTAAAATATTTAACATCCGGCCCTTTAAAGAAAATGTTTGCTGACCTCTGAGCTGCAGGACAAATACTATCTTGAAAGACCTTCAAAAGGGAAGTTGAAAACCAAAAATAATAATTAAAATAGAGACATGAATAATAAAAATCTCTAAGTGTGCATGTGAAGGCACACATATTTACTGTGTGCTATTCTGTAGGAAATGGCATGGCCCTCATGAATGCCAACAGTGTAGGCCAAATTACAATTTGAGAAGAACTACATGTTCTAACCAGACTTTCTGACTTGGATATCAAGAGTAATTAAGTATTCCTGGGGAAATCGTAATGACTGTTCAGGCTTTAACCTGAACAGCAGTCAATCTGGAATGTTATCAACAATAGAGAATTTCTATTCCCTATTCTGAGAGCAATGAATGAAATCTACACCCAGAAGATAGTTTTACTCCTTTTTAGAAAGGCAGAGTATCTTTCAACAATAACCTTGAGGGATCTTTAAAGAAGTAAAAAAATAAGGTTATACCCTACATATACAAAACTATATTTGAGAAGAGGTAAGTTTACAAAGACATAAATGAAAGTGAATAAACCAAATAAACCTCTTCTCCTTTAATTTGAAATGTTTTCTTTAAATTAAGAAAGATTTTTACTTTTCTTAAGCCATATTCGAATATGTGATTCTTTCAGTGCTTTACCTAAAAGGAAGAGGATTCCTAGAAAGAAGTATTAAAAAATTATACTTAATTAAACAAATAATTATTTATGTACATAAATATCTATCTATATCTATATAAATATACATATATGTATGTAGGAAAATAGAAAAAAAAAACCAAAAAATCTTCAAATCTTGATTAGTCAAGATAAATGGAAATGAAATTTTGACATGATTTGTCACATGCAGAATAGGTGACTATGTTAAGTAAGCACAGGTTTACATATAACATCTGAATGTTTAAATATCCTAAATAATTTGATTATATTTATACATGAGACATTTACAACATGTAGGCCAAAACAATTATAGCAAGATGAGAGGATTCAAGATTAATATACCAAAGTTCAATATTTTCTTATAAAACAGTAATGAAAAAAATAGAATTTGAAATTAAAAGTACAATATACATTAGAATAAAAAAAAATTGAATACCTAGGTATACATATGACAAAATACATACAAGACCTATATGAGGAAAAGTACAAAATTCTGATGAAAGAAATCAAAGAACTAACTAAATAAAAAGATATTCCATGTTTATGGGTAGCAAGATTAAATAGTGTCAAGATGTCAGGTCTTCTCAATCTGATCTATAGGTTCAGCACAATCCCAGTCAAAATCCATGCAGCTTATTTTGTGGACATTGACAAACTGATTCTAAAACTTATATAGAAAGGCAAAAGGCCCAAAATAGTCAATACAATATTGGAGGAGAAAAACAAAGTTGGAAGACTGACACTACCCAACTTTGGAGTTACAATAAAGCCGCAGTAGTCAAGGTGGTGCGGTACTGACAAAGGAAGACAGACAGACCCAGAGGACAGAACGGAGAGCCCAGAAACAGACCCGTACATACAGTCAGCTGTTACTTGACGAAGGGGCAAAGGAAATACAATGGAGCCAAGACAGTCTTTTCAACAAATGGTGCTGGAAAAACTAGACATTCACACGCAAAAACATAAATCTAGACACAGACTTTACACCCATCCCAAAAGAACCCTTAAAGTGAATCACAGACTTAAGTGTAAAATACAAAATTATAAAATTCTAGTAGATAACATAGGAGAAAATCTAGATGATACTGTATTTGGTAATGACTTTTAGATACAACACCAAAAACAATTTATAAAGGAAATAATTGATGAATTGGACTTGGTTAAAATCCAAATTTTCCATGCTGCATGAGATTTTTGTCAAAAGAATGAAAAGATAAGCCATAGAGTGGGGAAAATACTTGCAAAAGACATAATTGATAAAGAATTATTATCTAAAATATTTTTTAAAAAACCAGTAAAACTCAACAAGAAAACAAATAACCTGCCTACAAAATGGGCCAAAGGCTTCAACAGACACCTCACAAAAGAAGACACACAGATGGCAAATAAGCATATGAAAAGATGCTTCGCTTCATATGTCATCAAGGAAATGCAAACTGAAACAATGCGATGCCACTACACACCCATTAAATCAGCCCGGATCCAGAACACTGACAACACTGAAGGCTGATGAGGATGTGGAGCAGCAGGAACGCTCATTCATTTCTGGTGGGGATGCAAAATGGTACAGACATTTTGGAAGGCAGCTCGCCATCTTCTTACAAAACTAAACACATTCTTGTCATAGGATCCAGCAATAACATTGCTTGGTATTTACCCATAGGAGTTCAAAACTTACATCCCCTGCACATGGATGTTTATAACATCTTGGTTTGTAACTACCAAAACGTAGAAGCCAGGAAGTCCTTTGGTAGGTGAATGGATAAACTGTGATACAACCAGCAAATGTAGTATTATTCGGCACTAGAAATAAATGAGTTAATGAAGCTATGCAAAGGCAAGGAAACTTGAATAATACTAAATGAAAGAAGTATGATTTCAGCCATAAGATGTTCTAGGAAAGGCAAAATTATGAAGACCTTAAAAAGATGAGTAGTTGCCAGGGATTGGAGGGAAAGACATTAATGCATAGAGTACAGAGGATTTTTAGGGCAGTGAAACTACGCTGTATGATACTGGAATGATGTATTCATGTCATTAAACATTTGCCCCAACCCACAGAATGTACAACCCCAGGCGTGAACTCTAATGTACACTATGGACTTTGGGTGATAATAATACGCCAATTTAAGTCCATAGATTCAACAAGTGTGCCACTCTGATGGGGGAGATTGGTGATAGGAAGGGGATGTATATGTGAACACAGGAGATCTAGGGGAAAATCTCTGCACCTTCTTTTCAATTTTGCTGTGAACCTAAAACTACTGCAAAAATAAAGTCTATTAAAAACATGCAGTCCATGAGAAACCTCTAGTTAATGTTATGAAATGAAAATGCATTGACAGGCTCAAGACCTTTTCTTCCAAATCACCGAAGTGTCCAGAGGATGGTATGACTCAGTAATCAATAATTAAAAAGAAAAATGTTCTATTTTGTTTTACAGATTACTCTCAGGTATGAGGGGCGATCAGCCTACTGCTAGGAAAGATAATTTTGCACTCATACAAGGTGGGGTCAAAGGACAAGAAGTGTCCCCCCATCCCCTCTGCGGAACTCCAGGGTGATGCAAAACCACCACGTGCGCTGCCTCACCTCTGACCGTGGTCTTTCCCCGATGGTTGGACAAGGAAATACGATGAATATAAGCAAGGCCCGCCTTGCAGGGGAAGCTGGATAAAAGCCAGCCTGTACCCGGAGGGATCTGGAGGGTGGAAGGTACAAAATTAACATGGAAGGGATCTCTGATATATTCTGGGGAAAAAATAATAATTTGCAAAAATAGTGGACTAGAGTGAGTATATCTTATACACACTTACTCTCTCACATCTGGAAAGATACAACCAAAAATGTTAATAGTTACTGTTTTCATGGAAAAGAAAGTAGGGGGACAATGGAGACTGTCACAGTTCGTTTTCCGTCTTCAGTGTTGCTGGAAATATGTTTTTTACAAACACTCCTTCTGTAATTTAACAACAAACTAAAACATGAGGAAGGCTTAGAATCGTGTATTACCACTGAGGAAAAAAAGAGAGGTCTGTTCACAGGTTTTTAATATGCTCTGGCCTTTAAGACCTGGTCATAACCTCGAACAATTTCTTTTACCTAACTGTCAGGGAGACCACTGGGGATTGGAAAGACAGAAAAGTTACTGGTCTAAGTACAAGCAGTAATTAATCCATGATTTCATTAAGAATGTTTTCTTACCAAGACGAATAATCTTTGATAGCATGGCTCGAAGGGGGAATTAATGATATTTTATATGTCAAGAATTCTTAAGAGAATGAAGAAAATCAATATTTAAAATATTTATGCTAGCAAATATACATTTATCTTCATTTTTCATTTTTGTCTGTGAGTTTGTTTCTGAGCATGCATGGGTGGTTTTAGGGATTTCTCTGTAAACTAGTGAGTTGCTGATTCTCATGTGAAAGACAGGAGAAATCCACACAGGAGAAACCCACACATCAAAGAACAGCCTTGGCCTGACCTGTCCCCAGCAAAGCCTGTGGCACTGGGAGGGAGAGGGGATTTAACCCTCAGTCTGCCAGAGGTGACTCAGAGTCTCAGCATGGCTAAAATCTCTGCCGAGTTCCTCGGATTGATTACTGATAATCAGGTGGTATTTAGAAAATACGCTACATCCATAACTTGTAAACTGGTTTGTAAAGATAGTGGTTGAGCCATGTGCTTGGGGACCTGGGGACCTAGTGCACACAGACCCTGGGCAGGGAGAGCAACGCATCACGGATGCCACTGATATGCAAACCTGAGTACGTAATCCACAAAGGCGTTTGGCTTGGCCAGACTCAGACAGGCTTTTATCCAACCAGATATGACTTTCTTTCCCTATGGCATGCAATGGATGTATAATTGAATCCTCCATCCTCGCTCACTAGTTAAACATAACTGAGACAATAAGAAGTCGTGGGGAATTTTTCAAAAATTAAGAGAAGTTCCTGACTTCAAGGAAAAATGATAACAAAAATAATATTTAAAATGTACGTCGGAATTGAACAAGCACCAAGGCTGGCACGAGCGCAGCACTGCCGGGGCTCGCACGGGAGACAGGCAGTGGCGGCCAAGCAGGCTGTGCCTAGACTTGGGGTTATAGGTTCTTCCCTGCAGCTCTGCCCTTGAGAAGTGTGCAACTCTCAACTTTAGTTATCTGCCAAAAATATACTATTACCTGTTTCAAAAGATTGTTTTAGGAATTAAAGAATATAATAAATATGTAAAGGACTTGTGAACTATTTTTTAAAAATCCTACAAATGTAAAAGCATTATCAAAGACTAGGAAACTCAAGAAATATTTAATTAGAAGAGACAGCATTTGAGCTCCATGAAAGGGCAGGGGCAGCAGAGGGTAGGAAGAGAATGGCCTTCCAGGGGAGGGAGGGAGCGTGAGTGAGCCACGGGAAAGACGAATGGTCAGGGATGCTTGGAGAATAGAAGATCTCCCCATAAACTCACCATAAAGCATGTAAGGTAGAGAGTTCCACGTGAGGCTGTAGGTGAAGACAATAAAGGATGCCCAGAATGCCAGACTCAGGCGCTGAGACCTTGTTTCCTAGACTATAAGGAAACACTGAAAGTTTTAAGGTTATTTATTGCATGATCAGAGACACCTTAGTGAAACACTAACAGTTTGTGGGCTGGAGGAGTGAGGAACACCTGGGGATGACGCGCTCTCTTCATAAATTACTGGAACAGCTCAGGTTTAAAAAAAAATGGTGAAAATACAATGCACTTTCAGTCTAGCAATTCCATTCCTAGGATCTGTGACACACGGATACTGGTGTACTGACACGAAAGTATGAAGAAGAAATTGTCTGACTGTTGAATAATAGTGATAGTATTTAAAAATGGAAAACTACCTAAATGTTATCCAGGAAATAATAAATGACAATATATCCATACTATGCAATGCTATGCAGTAATTAAAAGACAATTACACTGATGGGAAGTGACATGGAAATATTTTTAAAATGTGAAATATTTCTAAAAGGAAAGAGCGAGTCAAAGAATGAGATAAAAAGTCAAATCACATTCAAGTGTTTTAATGTACATATTTGCACACGTATATCCATGAGTGAATAAAATTAGAACTGGAAGGTGATCCCAGAAGTGAGCTCTGGGGAAAGGAACAGGGGCAGAGAGGGTTAGGAAGGAGAATTTCCACATGTCTTTCCACACTTATTCATGTCACTCAACACAGCTCTACATTTTGGGAACAAAACTAGAAATAAGACGTCAAGACAACTGTCTCCATATTGCTTTCATTTGATGATGGGAAACGGACAACATGTAGATGACCAAATATTGTATGGCTTGAAGTACGATGCAGAGAATTAAACGGAGAGATAGGGTAGGGCATGTGTGCATTCCCTAGATTGCATGATTGCTTTACTTTTCTATTGTTACAAACTGAGCGACTTAAAACAACCCCCATGTATTATCTGGGTTTCCCTGGGTCAGACTTGCTGGGTCCCCAGCCCGGGTCTCACCAGGCTGCAGTCAAGGGGTTGGCCAAGCTGCTTTCTTTATGGAGTTCAGGGGCCTCCTCCAAGCACTCTGGTTGCCAGAACTCATTTCTTCAGGGCTACAAGATTGGGAGCCCTGCTTCCTCCCTCCCTATCAGCTGGAAGCAGCCCCAGGTCCTAACGATGCCAAATTCTGTGCCCTGTGGCCGTCTCCATAGGGAAGGCTGTTTGTTTCTTCTAAGCCAGTGAGAGCCTCTCTCAGTCCAGTCCAACAGGATGAACTCTTACATAACAACCTAACCAGGGGCGTGGCATCCCACATCTTTGCCATATTCCACCCATGAGAAGCAAGTCACAGATCTCACCCACACTCAAGGGGAGGATGATGCAGCAGTAACTCACTGGAGATCACCTTAGGGTTTGTCTTCCACAGAGGTCAAGAAAGCCCTTCTAAATAAGCGACAAAAGGCTGATACCTGAATAATTAGGAATGAACAGCTGGTCTGGACCCTTGATGAACCACCCAGAGTTCCTAGGACTGACAGATACCCCCCCAGCTGCCACAAGTGCTGCTGGGCTCGGAGCTCCTAGTTTGTTAAGTTAATTGAACAAGGAGGCCATTACAGGAGGTGGCTCTAAGTGCCATGGCTTCCCAAGAAAGCAAACCCAAATCTAAGCTCATAAATGCCTCAAGGGTACAAAATTCAAACCCAAGAACAGCCAATCACAAACATGCAGCTAGGATTTTAGCTCCAGCCAGGCAATAATTTTCTGACTTCGTTTTTGGCCTTTTCTCTATAAAAAGTCTCTCCCCAGCTCCTGCTGGTAGAACACTCCTAACCACTTCAGGTTTGGCACTGCCAAATTCAAATTCATTTCTGCTCAAAAAGATTTTAATATGCCTGCCTATTTTTTAACAGTGGCTAGCCCTCTCTGGAAGTCTTCCTCCCTGGAGAGAGCAGGCTTGCCCAAGATCACTCCCATTCTAAGAGCACTTTCATTCCATAACTCTTAATGGTGGGGAGTAAGGTCTGGCCCCTCAAACCAGCTCCAGACAATTCTGAGGGAAACCAGAAGTTCCCACGGGGTCATCTGAGGCCTGTATTGAGGCTGTGTGGCAGCCCACTTTCTCTCTGCCCCACACTGGCTTTTCTCCCTTGCACAATGTTGATCCCAAGAGCATTCCCTAATAAACTCCCGACATCATTTCCTCTTCAGAGTCCGTTTCCTGGGAAACTGATCCTGCAGGACCAGCAATGGCATGATTAGAGTGATGAACGTTCCAGGAAAAGGCGACAGCAAGTGCTAAGGCTTTTCAAGAAGGAAGGGCAGGCAAAAAAAAAAAAAAAAAAAAAAGATTGAGGTTAGAGTGTAACTTGTCAAAAGAATGGCTCCACTGGAGGTCAGAAAATGAGCCAGTGTTAAATCAGGTAGGGCTGTATGAGCCAGGATATGGAGGTTAGACTTTTGAGTGTGATGGAAAATCATTTACATTGCACTTATAAATTAAACATTTTTAAACCATAAAAACCGATTCAACGTCAAGATGAAAATAAGCAAATAATAAGAGTATAGATAAATAGATACATTGGATAACAGATCAAATAGAGAACCAGAAAGGAAAAGATGGACATTTCTCTTACCAATGCAGTGGACAAAGAAGAGGGAGAATTAAGTCATTTGTTACCAGTTATTCATCTCTGATTTCATTTTAAGAAGTAATCGAGTCCATGATGGTTACAAACCTGTATTTGAAAAATTCTTATCGATGTCTCCACATACTTTTAAATTCAGCTCTTTTGAATGGGTATATCCTTTGCAAACAACATCAAGACAGCTGACCTGCTAAATATGGCACCCTAACAGGAAATTATACTAACACAGAACCTAAAATCTGTAATGTTCAATCCTCTCAAGCCATGCAATGTATTCCTGCAAAGAATCAGCCTTTTCTCTGCCAGGCACAGACGCAGAGAGCTCAGAGAGACAAGACTCAGATGGCTTTACCAACGACAGGTTCCATTCAAAAGCAAAGAAATCTGACGGCAAAGATGTGTGAGAAGTGGGATTTGAAGAATTTCATAAATTCCCCTTGCTATTTCTTTCCACTTCAAGACAATTCGAATAGCTCGCTTCTACCCTATAAGACAAGCTAATATTAAGCTTTTAACCTTGACAGAGAGTGAGACTGCAATATCACTGTGTAGGAGGCTGCCTGCTGGGCGCCACCGGCAACTTAAAATTCTTTCTCAAGTGGAAAGATGAAAGTTCTTGGCAAATTTCATCAGGGAGAGCCAAACATTAGATCTCTGGGACTTAAAGGTAGAATTATGTTAAAATTTCAATAAATTCTCTCCATGCACTACTAAGATTAAGATTTCAGTCATTCAAGTGATACAGAAATGTAATTTGAATGGATGCTAATTACTTTCGACCCAGGTACCTACTGAACCATAGACTCTACACAGATGAAAAATACTTCACCTTATTTATTAATCAACTCAGCCTTAAGAGCTTTGGTAAAAGGAGTTAACTGAAGACACAGTTGGTCTTGACATTATAAATGATGACGGGGAAAAACTAACCTATGGGTAGGATTTTTCATTTATAAGGTGCTTTCATAGGCATTCCCTTCACTGTTACAATAGCCCTATGAAGCAAGAGAAGAAAACGAAATACTACTCCCACTTTACAAAAAAGAAGACAGATTCAGTGACATCAAACATCTTATCCAATATCACACAGTCACTAAGTGGCAAAGACAGGGTTCTTGGAACACTGTCTCAGACAGCTGAAGGGACCTGTTAGATTCCACCAGAAACAGACAGACTTCAGGTGCTTACGGCTGTAGTACTGTGGGAACATTTACCAAGTGTACGTAGTCACCGTGCTATCTGATTTCAGCCTCTTTAGTTAACCGGAATATATTCTTTTAGCATCTCCTCTTTAACAGATGAAACTGTATTAAAACAGAGGATAAATGTAATTATCTGTGAAGGATGTAATATATGTGCTTAAATGTATATTGCTGAGCGGAAACAGGGATTAACTGTGAACAGGCACAAGGGAACTGCTGGGAGAAAGGGAAACGTTTTAAAGCCAGATTTTGATGAAGGTTGGACAACTCCAAATTTACTAAAACCACTGGACTGCAATGTGAATTTCATGGTATGTAAATCATACCTAAACAAAGCAGTTTTTAAAGACTAAGAAAGAATGGGGGGAATGCACATTACTGTTAAATATGGATAGTGTGACCATACTGAGAAAGATAAATTAATATTGGATTTGAAGGAAAGGAGAACACAGAGTCCTCGAGTCCCTGGATCTCGGGGAATGAGCACTGAGGACCTGAAGAAGGAACAGAGAGGGGAAGTGAGAAGAGTGTGGAGCCTTCTGTAGCCCCTTTCCCATTACACTGCACGGAGGCACGATGACGATCCAACGTGGTCACCCCAAAGCCCTCACTTTACATTCCCAGGAGGAAAAGTAAGCACAGAGAGGAGCGGCAATTCCGTCAAGATCACAGAGCGTGTCTTGGAGCTGGGTTTCACACGCAGCACTGAGAACATAAACCTACAGGTTAGATTTGTTCTGGAGCATGCTGGCACTGTCCTGCTATTTCTAGATATTCATCCATTCAGTTAACTTTTGCTGAAGAATTCTTACATGCCAGACTTCGCTAGCCATCTAAATCCTCATGAATAATCCCATGATGCGGAACTGTCGCTGCGACTTCAGTGTAAGGCCAGTTTCTGTAGGTCTGACCAACCTACAAGGACACACAGGGTCACATGAACAACATCAACCCCAATTCTCCCGGCTCCTGCTACACTTCCCTCATAGGATCCCAAATGCTTGCCAAGGCCACCTATTCGGTGTCTGAACATCCCAAGGGTTATGGTCAAGGAGAAGCTCAGAGATGCTGCTTCACACTTTCTCATGGGGAAGTAAGTTCTCATCTGGGCTTTCCGGATGCCAGACAGAAAGGTGCGGTGTCCTCTGCGGAAGGGCTCAGTGCCTCTCATCTTCTTTCGAGTAACGAATCCCAAGGCAGTGTCACCTATCCCTCAGTATTTTAAAATATTTTTAGTGCAAATGGTTCCATCTTTGCTTACTCTTGTTCTAATCCCAGACACAAGCCATCAGCCTTGAATGAACTTATGTGCCAGCCACTACTCTGAACTCAGGACCACTGCTTCACTAAGATCATCAAGGCCTTGTGGCTGAGCACAGCCACCATGTCTGGCTTCACCCTTGCGTATTATGTGCCATCTCCCAGGAACTCTCATAGTCCCTGCTCAGGAAGATCCCTAAGAATACTTCCACCCATCACTTTCCCAAGTGTGTCTACACAGTCCGAGTCCAGCTTAGATTGTATTGGAGTCCTACAGCATGAGGGATTCTGTGATGAGCCCGTCACCTACCTAGAGGACAATATTCCTACAGGCATATTCCCTTCTGATCAGGATCTGTTTATCTTACACTCATCCTACTTAATACATCTAAGAAACATTTCTCACATCACAGAGAATTAGTTACATTATGTAAATATACCTGCATATGTATCCTATAATGTAAGCTTTGTGATGATAAATAAACTAGCCCATAAATGTTTACTCAATTCTCAATATTCCTACTTTTTAAACCAATCATGTCTAATAACTGAAATTTAAACTCAGCTTTTTCAAGCTATATATACATCACAAAACTGACAACTGAATTAAAAGTTAAGGAAAAGTGATAGAACAAAATAAATGTCTTTTAAATACAGCATAAGAGTTCGCCTTTTAAATGACACATATGGGTTTGAGTTTTTTCATATTTTCTTTGGCTGTGAAGAGAAATCTACAAAGATAAAGCAATCCATCTGTGGGAGAGCTCAGTAAACAACAGCAGTATTTGCACAGTTCTTCATTTAAGCTCTGAAAAAACTGAGCACATGGCTGGATTATGCATCTAAATTTTAGGATGCACATAATTCACAATTGTTACTAGCCTAGGTTTAGAAGATTGTTAACTTATGTTCTTGATCTTATGTGAATGCAAGAAGAATCAATTTACACTTGGCTATGTCGTCTTGCACTAAACAGATCTGTAAGACCAGAACATTTATAATTTGATAATATTGATTTAAACTTTGACTTGACTGAGTCTGCATTTGGCTTACAGTTAAAATCTCTATTTCCTGTATGTGTCAAAAAATAATTTAGAAGATAGTATTTTTAAAGGACATGGTAATATCTCCCAAAATGATGTAGGGAATTTTTATCTTGAATAATAATTTATTTAAAATGAAGACACAAATTGAGCCAGGTTCTTAAAGGCTTTCCAGTGGCTCCTAATGTATGTTATTGCACTGGAGAAGCTGCATCAACATGCTCACAGCAGCTAGTAAAGGACCTGCAGCTGCCGAGGCTCTTGGGGAAGCAAAGTAACCTGCAGTAAACCTAGGATTGTCAGAAACTCTAGCTAACGAAAGAAAAAATACAAATGGAGATTTCTGATGGGTATTATTTTTGTTAAATGTATGATAGATGGTCAATTCTTTTAAGTTTACTTGAATATGAACATGTTACTATATTTTATACATTATTAATTCATTGAGTAATTCGACAAATATTTCCTGAGTGCCGAGGAGAGACACCGTGCTGGGAGCTGGGAGAAAATAAGGAAAGCAAAGCAGACAAAAATCCCTGCCTTCAGAGCTCTTGCTTTCCAGGGGAGGGATAAACCATTGACAAAACAAGTGAATACGTAGTCTGTCCGATGGTGAGACAGTGCTGTGGGGAAAATAGGGCTTAGTGGGATGGCAGGGACTGACGGAGTGGCTATGATTTAAACAGCATGGTCTGGAAGACCTCACTGAAGAAGTGACATTTGTACAGTGGCCTGAAGATGAGTAAGCTAGTCTTGTGGCTTCATCTAGAAGAAGAAAAACCCAGGACAAGAGAACAGCAATTACAAAGGCCCTGAAGTAGGCATGCTGGGTAGGAGGACCGCACACACATGGTGAGGACAGGGGAGAACACTAGGAAGGAGGCCAGATGAGAGCGTGTACGCGCGAGCGTGCGCGCGCGAGCATGTGTATATACCTGCAGGTCCTTCGAGGCCAACTTGTTTTTTTAGCACAGGGGACTAGACTTAATATCTTGTAATAATCCACAATAGATAAGAACCTGGAAAAAACATAAATAAATAACTGGATCACTTTGCTGTACACCCAGAACTAACACAACATTGTAAATCAAAGAACTTTGACTTTTGTCTGAGTAAGATAGGAAGGCACTGGGTAAAACAGAAAGACATTAAGATAGCAAGGTTTTGAACAAAAAAGTAACATGAACTAGTTTATATTTTTAAAAAATTATTCTGACTGCTTTGTTGAAAATAGACTAGAAGGCAAACACACAGAGACCAGGGGGAGGCTATGGGAATATAATGCAGGAGGGGGTGATAATGGAATGGATTGGGGCCACAGCCACAGATGCGAGGAATGGTGACAATGTGTTTTAAAGGCAGAGTCAAGAAAATTACCTTTCATCCTGGAGCAGATGGCAGAAGAAAGAGAGGAGACAAAGTGATTAGATGAGTTTTAACTCGAGCAACTGGAGAATGGGGAAGACTGAAAGCAAAGGAGGTTTCTGGGTGCAGGCTGGCAAGTCAGGAGGGTAATGGGATGGCAGCAATTCAGTTTGGGGCACATTAAGGTGTAGATTGTTATTAGACAGCGAAGCAGAGTTGTAGATAGGTGGTCTGAACCAGAAATGATGTGTATGTTAAAGTTTTTGTTATATATATATATATAGAGAGAGAGAGAGAGAGAGACAGACAGACAGATGGACAGACAGGTAGATAGGTAGATAGATGATTTATTAAGGCCATGGCACTGAGTGAGATCACTAAGTCAGCGAGTTTAGGCACAAGGTGCAAGGACTGAGTCCTGGGGTACTCCGGTTAGAGGTTGAGAAGATGAGAAATCAGCAAAGGAGACCAAGATGGAGTTGCCATACATATATATTAAAACTTATATTAACAAGGAAGACAGTCTGTCCTTCCCAGATCCAAGGGGCTGAAGCAAATGTACAATGTTGCCAAGAGAAGGGAGGACACAGCCTAGAACTGGGTGCCATTCCTTGTCACATAGAATCATGAATCAATAGTGGCCAAACCTCTTTAGTTCATTCCAGGAAAAGGTATCAGGGAGCACCGGTGACCAAGAATCAAAAGTGTGATCAGGAGACATAACTAGCTCAGTCACCAAATCATTTGTATTTTTTCAACTACTAATGATTAGAGGCCATATATATAAGTTGCTGTCCCAGGTGATGAACTCTGAGGGCTGGATAAACTCTGAACACATTGCTAATCCTACAAATGCAAAAATATTCATAAATATGTAATGATATATCACCCTCTACAATACCGGCAAAGTGTTTTTTGATCACTTAGTCTATACCAAGCACTATGTAGACAGTGCAATAACAAAGATGACAACAGTATCTTCCACCTGTGGGCTTTCCTGCCACGGGCCCTTGTCTATTCCTAGGTGGCGTCTCATTCTTCTTTCCCTGGGATCTAGGTTGGACTTAGTGACCAGTGTGTAACCAAAAGAACTTAAAGGAAGTGACTTCGTGTGACATCTAAGGTTAGGTCAGAAAAGCTATACCTCTTCCACCTGGTTCTCTCCGAACACCTGCTTTCCAGACACCACTGTCAGAATGGGTCTTCCTGGAACCCAGTCTCCTTGCTGTTAGAAGCACAAACAAGATGGAAAGGCCACACGTAGCAGCTGCAGTGGACAACCACAGGGATGCCTGCTCCTGAAGTCATCACCAATCAGGTGTTAAGTAAAGAGCCCTCCATGGGATTCCACCCCCAGCATTTGGTGCGGCCCCAGCTATCTGAGTCTTCTGAGCTGAGGCCCCAGAATTCACTGATTCCTGTCTGAATTTCTGAGCATTATATAACAGTTTCCATTTTGTACCACTCAGATTTAGGGGTGGTTTGTTAAGCAGCAACAGTGACAGGAACAATTATGTTCCTGCCATTTAACTCATTTAATCTGCAAAAGAAATCTATTAGCTGGTATGATTATTCTCTGCATTTTACAATGGGAACTGAGCCTTAAGAATGGTTAATGCAGCTAATAAATGATAGAACCATGATTCAAACACAGTTACAGAGTCAGAAATGGTAAAAGACATTATACTACACACTATGGGTATGGAACTCTGCTAGGCACTGAGTAAATATGAAGTAAATGTATGAAATAACCCCTCTCTTTGCTACTTCTGTAAGCAAAATAAGGAATCAAGACATATATATGTGGCATCTCTCTTTTCTCAAAATCTTTAATTCAGTAAGTGGCCGCTGGATGCCTAACATTATATTAAACAGAGTTACACTAACCAAAACAACATGGTATTGGTACAACAACAGACATATGGATCAATGGAGCAGAATAGAGAGCCCAGAAATTAACCCACAGACTTCTGGTCAACTCATCTTTGATGAAGGAGGCAAGAACATACAATTGAGAAGACAGTCTCTTCAGAAAATGGTGTTGGGAAAACTAGACAACTGCATTTAAATCAATGAAGCTAGAACATTCCCTCACACCATACACAAAAATAAACTCAAAATGGCTTAAAAGCTTAAACTTAAGATAAGACATTATAAACCTCTTAGAAGAAAATATAGGCAAAACATTCTCTGACATAAATCTTAGCAATGTGCTCCTAGGGCAGTCTACCCAGATGACAGAAATAAAAGCAAAAATAAACAAATGGGACCTAATAAAACTTACAAGCTTTTGCACAGCAAAGGAAACCATAAGCAAAACAAAAAACAACCTATGGACTGGGAGAAAGTATTTGCAAAAGATGAGACTGACAAGGGCTTAATTTCGAGAGTATATAAACAGCTCATACAACTTAATAATAAAAAGCAAACAACCCAATCCAAAAATGAGCAGAAGAGCTAAAAAAGCAATTCTCCAATGAAGACATACAAATGGCCAACAGGCACATGAAAAATGCTCAATATTGCTAATTATAAGAGAAATGCAAATCAAAACTACAGCAAGGTATCACCTCACATCAGTCAGAATGGCCATCATGAAAAAGTCCATGAATGATAAATGCTGGAGAGAGTGTGGAGAAAAGGGAACCCTCCTACACTGTTGGTGAGAATGTACTTTGGTGCAGTCACTATGGAAAATAGCATGGAGATTTCTCAAAAGATTAAAAATAGACTTACCATATGATCTAGCAATCACACTTCTGGACATATACGTAGAGGGAACTTTAATTCAAAAAGACACATGCACCCCAAAGTTCACAGCAGCACTATTTACAATAACCAAGACATGGAAACAACCTAAATGTCCATCAACAGATGACTGGATAAAGAAGTTGTGGTATATTTATACAATGGAATACTACTGAGCCATAAAAAGAATAAAATAATGTCATTTGCAGCAACATGGATGGACCTGGAGATCATCATTCTAAGTGAAGTAAGACAGAAAGAGAAGGAAAAATACCATATGATATCACTCATATGTGGAATCTAAAGAAAAACAAAAGATGAACTTACAGAACAGACTTACAGACATAGAAACAAACTATGGTTGCCAGGAGGGGAAGAGGGTGGGAAGGGATAAATTGGGAGTTTGAGATTTGCAGATACTACTATATATAAAATAGATAAACAACAAGTTTATACTCTACGGCACAGAGAACTATATTCAATATTTTGTAGTAACCTATAGTGAAAAAGAATATGTATATATATGTATGAATGAACTATCATGCTGTACACCAGAAACTGACACAACATTGTACACTGACTTTCAGTAAAAAGAAAGAAAACCAGCCAACAGAATAGGCAGAGAGAACAGTAAGTAGTGAAATGAAGGAGGGCACCTTGATAAATCAGCCATCTGTGTTCTATTCTAGGATCTATTCTAAGATCTCTAAATCTAAATCTAAATCTAGGATCTATTCTAAGATCTCTAAAGCACTTTGCTAATAAAAGGAAAAACATATTAGAATTGAAGGTTGAGAAAATGATTCATCAAAGTGATACACGACTCACTCGGAAAAACAGATTCTAAAAGATTACAGGAAGCAGGGGAGAAATGACTAAAACGGGGTATGTACGTTCCCAGGTGGGAGAGGGGAGAGATTCAGGTCAGAGAAAGCACACACAGGACTGTTTCTGGGAAGAATAAGTTGAAATTGACATGAAATATGTGGCATTCAAAGTTATTCGTGTTTAGGGGAATGGTTTACATGCACAGATTTAAGATTCTGCTGTTTATTTGTCAAGTTTTATTTACAAATTCCACACAAAGTGTTCTGAGGAATGAAAAAGGGTTTTGTCAGTTGTGCCAGAGAAGGTAAGGATGGCTCTTTAAGAGGTAGAAACTGTTCCTAGCTCTTCTACATTTTCTACGTCAAATAGCTCATACTTATTATTATTATTTTTTAATCTGAGAAAACTTAAGAGACATCTAAGAGGGCAGCAGGCTTGGAGCACAGGGACTACAGATTCTGTACCACCTCCCAGTTTTCCCAGGGAACATCATGAGAGACTTCTGTGTTTGGTCAGAATGCATCATTGTTACCCGTCTTTAATCTCAAGTCACTAAAGACCTTAATTAGTGGAGACAGAGAATTATGTGTGTGTGTGTGTTTGGTTTCTTTAGTGTACTGGTATGCAGCAGAAGTGAGAGCTTGATCAACTCCATTTTCCATCTTTAAAATGGAAATTTAAAATACTGTGCTTGTAAAAGAGGCTACAAGGATGTACTGTGCAACACGGGGAATAGAGTGAACATTGTGTAATAACTGTAAGTGGAGTAGGACCTTTAAAATTGTATAAAAATTTAAAAATAAAATAAAATACTGTTACAATACTGCTACTGAAAATATTATTCCAATATTATATAATGCAAACTTAATTATTTAAAACAGTTTTCTTCAAAGAAACTACTCATAAAGGTATTCATTAGTCTACAGATCTCCAAGATACTGTACCTTAATTTAGCTGAGCATTTGGTTCTTGAAAATGAAGTCTTGTTGGCTTGGGATTTTAGCATTGCTGCATTATTTGAAAATAAGCAGAAGGTCTGGAAATAGGAGGTTTGAAAAGTTAGAAATCTAACCTCCTAGCTGAAGAAGGAGTACCAACCAGCATATGGAAGGATCAATGGTGAGTCTAGTTTTAATTGATCTGGTTTATAGATGCAGTGAATGGAGGTCGGAGAGTTTTACAAGTTAATATGCAAAATGGCTAAGATAATGGTTTTCCACCTAATCTTCATATCTACTAAGATTAGTTTCTTCCACCCACATCTCAGGAAATGGGAAGAATAGTAACCATCATATGACAGTTTTCATATTAACAATATTAGTAAAAATCATGATGAGTTCATAAATTCATGATCATCATTATTGATTAAATGTGACTGATATTAACATTATCCAGAAAATGTTGACATTTTGGACCACAATTTAAGTATATCCTCTGTTCTGTACTTTTTTTTTCATAGTGTTCTGTCAGCATGGAAGACCTCAGAGTCACTCAAAAAGCACTTCTTAGGTCCCTATTATGTGCCAGGCCTGGGAGCTGAAACCAAATAAGGTACAATTCCTTTCTCAAAGGACTCATACTTAAATAAAATCTGGCAGGTAGGAAAGTAAATAAGTGTGCTTGAAAGGCCTAGATACTGATGGAAAATTGTACAAGGAAACAATGGAGCAGAGACAACAAAGCAAGTAATACATTTTTCACCTGGGAGAGATATCAGAAAAGGCTTCACAAAGGAAGGGGTTTCTGAGTGGGGTCTGGAAAAGAATGTGAGATGGAGGCTGTTCCAGAAAAGATCTGAAGGCACAAAACAGCCCAGACTGCCTCCTTTGAAGAAAATGTTCCTCTTTGATAGATAAAGAATAGATGGATACAGAGAAGAGAGCAGACATATTCTATTACATACGTACATTACATGAAATTAGTATAAAATAGATGTTTATACATAACACATACATATACATAACAAATAATATATAGAGATAGATAGATACGTATATGTATTTTGCATCCTTTTGAGCAAGGCAGCCATCTTCACCAGCCTGTGGAATGCTCTTGGCTACACATCCCTTCTCTGGTCCTCCATTTCTGATTTGATCCACAGTTTTGCTCTTTAAAATGCTTACTCAGTGTGGTCTCACATCTGAGAGCAAGACAGTACTCAGAAAATATTTGAAATTTAAAATTTTAATCATGCTTTTATTAAGTCATTTGCATATAAATCTAAAACTATTTTTTAAAAGAACACTATCCCATCATTGTTTTGTAATAGGGAGAGCTAAAATGCACTTACTTCAAATACTCTGGTGCCACCTGGTGGTTAATTTCCATATGACAGCCTACTGAAAAATGGATCACTAATTTTGTTACAGAAAAATTTTAAATACTATACTCAAGCATCTGTTCAACAACTATTTATTGAGCATTATATTGGGATCAGAAAGCTTGTTAGTCATTAGGTTCGCAAAAAGAAATAATCAATGGACATTTCCTCAAGGGATGTCATTTCTGATACGTGTTTTGAGGGAGGGACAAAAGATGAGATTTAAAGAGAATAACACACTGTTTCAGTACCTATAATAGAAGTGGAAACCATTTCTGTATCTTTATCATCGTTTGAGTCAGACTGAAAAACTATCTTGTACTGAACGACTTCATCTGCTTGGGGAAGCTGCAGAGGTATATCTCTGCTAACCGTTCTTCATGCAACTGCCAAGAGATTAATACTCTAAATAAGCAGCTGATTATTTTGAAAGCTATCAAATTGTATAATTTACATTTTCAGGGAAGAAAGAGCATCCTGGTTTCATTAAATAAGTAACAGAATCAACAGCAGAACTCAGTTCACTTGGAACTCCCTTTCCCACTCTCTGCTCTATCTTTTTCTCTCTTGCATCCACGGTACCTGAAAACTACTTCAAACCCAATTCTGCTCCCCAAGCAGGGCCATATCATGCTTGCTGTCGGCTGAGAAATCCTTTACTCATTTCAGCAGCTGTATCTGGTGGCAGCTGCTATCCACTTAATACTGTTTAGACCAGCAGCTTCCATACCCCTTTTGTCATCTGGGAAGAAACAACTGCTCCCTGGAAACAGTGTCCCACACATCGCAGTGTATTTAGCATTCCTGGGATTTAGGCACCAAATACCAGCAGCCCTTACCAGCCTTTAAAACAAAATATAACACTTCTATACACATTCAGATCCTCCCTAGAGGTTTACAGCATAGAGATGAGCATTGTAGTACACACTAGAGAAATACTCATTTAGTCAACAAAAGTTTATTAAGTATCTAAATTAGAATCGAATAATACATAAGGAGAATTCACTAAATGGGAAAACAAAATAAACATAAAATGACAACTCAATCTATGTTATGGAAAAATATATACAAAGTGCTAATAGAAGGAAAAAGGAGGAAATGACAGGGCGGATGGAGACGGCTCTAAACAGGAGGGAAATGACTTCTCTCAGTTCCGAAGGAAGCGGAGAGGAGCCCAGGAGACTGAGGGGATGTTCCAGTCAGAGGAAACACTATGAAACTGTTTTCTCCAGCATATGAAAGAGAATGGATAATAGCTCCATGTGACTGAAACGACAGGTCTGAGAAGGTAAGACTGAAGGGAGGAGAAACAGTGGGAGGAGAGAGAAAGGGAGAATGGGAGGGGTTTGTGAAGCCAAATTCTGAATCACCACTGGAATCTGAACAGTCTCCTGCTCCCCAGACGTTACAGGCCTCCCGTGGGATCTGAGTCACCCTCCTGCCGTCAGCCATGACTCTGCCTGAGTGACCATCAAACTCTATCACCACGTCTGACCCCTCCTGACCCCATGTTACGTTTTCAAGCCTCTGACCTCTTCTTTTTAATGGTTCTGCCCTAACCCGAGACTTGAAAGGTCTACAAGGACCTCCTCCTTTCTTCCAAACCCTTGTCTCCTCTGGTCACTGGGTCAACCTCAAAGTCACTTTGACTTTTTTGTTTCTTTAGATTTTCCTGCTGCCATAGAAATCAGATCAGTTCCTGCTCTCTACTCTAATATTCTTGAACAATGTAATTTTTTATTATTGAAGTAGAGTCAGTTACAATGTGTCACTATCTGGTGTTTCTCATCAATTCCAACTGCTATAGCCCAGGAACCACATTCCTGGGTGACCCTAAACCGCCCCCACAAGCCCCCAGCTCCTGCCTTCCCCCTCCCCCCTCCCCCCTCCCCCATCATCCCTGCCCTTCACCGTCACACACACCTAACAGATCGGGTGCTTTGGTCTCGTGCTCAAAAACTCAAGTGCCAAGGACCAAAGAAAAGAGAAGGCTGCTTCTCCCGGCATTCAAGGTCTCCCACAATCTGGGCCCCACCTAACTCCTTAATCCGTCTAGTGAAGCAGTCTCAGCGACACCCACTGGTAACGATGACTATTATGAAAGTCAGGAAATACTGACCACTTTCTGTAACTTAACACTGAGAAAAGTACGTCATATAAATTTTCTCATTTAGCCTTTTCTAAACCTCATCAGTGGGCTCTTTGATTTCCCATTTTGCAGGTGAGGAAACAGAGATTTAGAGATGACGTAACCTGGCCACATTTCTGCCACTTCCAGTAAATGGCAGAGCCAGAATTTGATATATGGAGTTATCTGATTCTTAATGCCACACTGTACTTCTGGTTGTCTTCTCTCGTTCTGTCTTTCTCTCTCTACTCACCCTTCTCTATTCCCTGAAGCAAATGTTAATGTATAACCTAACATTCTTTTTCCATAAGAATTCAGCCCATCTGTCAAATCCTCCTCAGAGCCTTCTTTCTCCATGAACACTTCCCCACCAACTTAAGTCAAAGTCACCTCTCCCCCCGCCAAGCCAGTGGTTTCCAACTTCAGCTGCTCATCGGAATCACCTGTGGAGACGAGATAATTAGTTTGGAGAGCCACCTGGGCATCGCGAGTTTTAAATCTCTCAAGGTGATTCCAGTCTACAGCCAAGGTTGAAAACCCTGCTCTAAGATCTTAAATGTCTTGTGTAATTTAGGGGCGGATTCAGAGGTCAGCTATTTTGTCTGTAAATGAGGACGCTGAATATGATGAGTAATATTCAAAAGTTTTCTGGCATAATACTTTGAAATTATTTGGAGACACGCCAGAAATATGGGTAAAAGAAATCTGAGCTTCTCTTATGGAAATAGAGGAGGGAAAAGTCAGATCCCACTAACTTGCCTCTTTCACTCATTACAGCTCTGGGGTCCCCAAGGGACCTAGGCAAAGCTCTAGGGCACCTCAGATCAAACCCTGAATACCCTGAGTTCCATCAGGCCCTTCTGCCTGGGAGGACCTGGCAGTCTCGGGTATCGCGGCTAAATTACAGACGGACTGTCCACACATTAGCTCTGTTTTCAGACTACTTCTCTTGGAATAGAGCATCATTTAGCTAACAGAGTTTCTATTTCTCAGGGGATCATATTTCTCTAATAAAAAAACCCAGTATTTTCAAATGACCCAGAAATGGCACCGTGTACCAAATAGCTGGTTATTAATATTTCAAACTCACCACCATCTGTGGTGACAAATACTAGTACAGTGAAGAAACTGGGGGTTGAGGGATTAAGTGACTCACCTCAAATCGTGGTGCAATTTAGTGCTGGCTCTCCCCTCCTAATCCAGTTTATTCTATTTTTTATAAATATTTTATGACCCTCTCCCTTACCTGCCACCATGGGCTTTAACACATTTCCACTAATGAGGAGCACAGAGCTGTCTCTAAGCTACTCGGAACCAAAGTTCAGCAGGAATTTAGTATAATCGACAATTCGCAACACATTTCCAGGGATCCGCAGAGGGAGGAAAAAAAACAATACAGTTTTGCATTCACCTGAGGTAAAATGTACTGGAAACATTTTTTTCTCAATGACAAATATGAAGTAAAATTCTTTGTAACAAAAAAAAAATGTGGCATATGGAACCTGAATTCCACATCAACTAGAGATTAAAGAAGAAATAAATTGATGAAGAAAACCTGTTGTTTCTAAAACAGATCAAATTGGAACAAAAGGAAGAACATTTGAAAAATATTCTGGCACGAAGTGTCTCAGTTTTCTGAGAATGATCAGCTTACCACAGCTCATTTTTATTCCCACTTTGGCTTCTTGTCTGATCCCACCAGATCGTTTTCCTTGCTCTGCAGGATCAGCACGGACAGAGGGCTCCCGCAGTAAACTGCCACAGGAATGCAGGGGGGAAGGATTCCCAGCAGTGAGGGGAGCTCAGGTGAGTGATCCATCAGGGAAGAGCTGACACTGAGTCAAGGTCACAAGACACTCAGGAGGACACATCTATCCACCAAGACTGAATCCTTTCTGGTTAACAGATAGGATGACATGTGCCGACAATCTTTAAAATTTGAAAGGCACTTCATGCCCTAGAAATTACAGTGTAATTGCTTTTTTTTAATTAACAGCCAAATGAAAAAAGAAACCAACAGCAATGGAACTGAATAACTGAAGGCTTATTGAAAAGAATCG
The DNA here is from genome assembly GCF_048564905.1 of Vicugna pacos. Taxonomy (NCBI): domain Eukaryota; kingdom Metazoa; phylum Chordata; class Mammalia; order Artiodactyla; family Camelidae; genus Vicugna; species Vicugna pacos. The sequence goes on from NC_133009.1 coordinate 32,209,128, forward strand.
CCTTCCACATTAAACTTCCTTAACTGAACTCACGTCTACTCTCAGTTCTTAAATCTCTGTAGGAAAGGACGTGGAAGGATTAGGAGGTTGGCCATGCTTATTCATTTATTTATTTGTATTTTAGATTTTTTTTTAATTTTTTTAATTGAAGTATAGTCAGTTACAATGTGTCAGTTTCTGGTGTGCAGCACAGTGTCCCAGCCATGCATATACATACACATACTTGTTTTCATATTCTTTTCACCATAAGTTACTACAAGATATTGAATATAGTTCCCTGTGCTGTACAGTAGAAACTTGTTGTTCAACTATTTTATATATAGTAGTTAGTATCTGCAAATCTCAAACTCCCAATTTGTCCCTTCCCACCCCTATGTTTAAATTTATATTGTGTAATATGTGTTCCAGTCTAATACTTAGCAAATAGTTTTACCTTAATGTCTCTAGAAAATACTGCTTTTGTTCACGTTAAATAAGAAATTCATTGACCATATCTGTTATCTAGCTTAACTGAGAGAAGTTTTTCTGCTGACGGCATTTACATAGATTAGTGGGGATACAGGAGGTATAACTGGGACGCAATGTGCTGATGTCCTTAGTTTTCCTCTGAGGGAACTGACCGAGGCATTTCACACGCACAGGCTGTCGGTCCTGGGCACGGCTGTCTGGCGCAGGGGTGGCTGCTGTACCCTACGGCGGCCACCCACAGGTGACTGTCTCCGGATTCTGTCCATAAGAAATGTCCTTACGCTGGACGGTGACTGCTCAACCAAAACAAATCGTCTTTCTTGGGAGTTTGAATGGGAAGCACTCAAAGAGAGAGTCAGTTAGCAGCAGCAGCAGTCAAAGCAGGTGAAACAGAGACGGGCTGGGGCGTGAAACAGCAGACTCTCTGGGAAAGAAGATAGGCTGGGGTTCCTGGAGGCAGCACCAGACAGCCAGGTTACGACCGGAGCAATGATGAACGCTAAGCAAAGTTCCACTCCTCTGAAGGCGTGCCTACAGAAATCATAGTTTTATTCTGAGCGTGGGACCTGGATGTGTAGCTTTTCCAGCTGTTTCCTGATCTTCCTTAATCAAGAGCCCCATCACATACCATAGCCAAACACACCTCTGTTCTTTGCAGCCTCAAAAATCCATAAGGCCAAGTGTTTTAAATACCTTTCACTAAGCATGATCAATAGGGTAAAGAGCAGGGAGGGTGCAGCTCAATGGTGGAGCACATGCTTAGCATGCACGAGGTCATGGGTTCAACCCCTAGTACCCCCATTAAGAAAATAAATAAGTAAAAAGGGGAAAATATATGCTTTTAAAAATAGGGTAAAAAAAATCACTGGATTTCAGTGCTAATTGCTCTTTTCTGTAATGATACGAATATTTTCAAACTTTCCTCTAAATGACTGCATAGTTAATGAGCAACACTAAGTCATCTTCCCTTGTGTTGCAAATTTTCAAGAGGTAATAGAGCACAGATGTGAAGAACACAGCCTTGGGGCACGGGTTCAAATCTCAACTCTGCTGCCCCGCAGCTCTGTGATCTTGGTATGTTCCTAAACGTCTCTGGCCCTCAGTCTCCTCCCCTGGAAAACAGATCTTAATTGTATCTACCTCACACAGTTTTTGTGAGAATCAAATGAATTGCATAGGGAAAGCATTTAGAACTTCAGCTGATAATCAGCACTGTATGAGAACAAGTTATCGCTATGCCTGTTGTTAAGTGAGACAGTAATTGGAACACGAGGGGGTTGTATTCCAGTTTTCAAACAGTATCATCTACTTAAAAAGGATGGTTGATCTGACTGGAAACTGGTGGCATCCTTCCCATTCAGAGTGTGATCATTACTCCTCTCAAAAAAAGGTGAAAATGAAAGCAACTCTCCAAAGACACCAAGTAGACTCACCACTTCACTACCCTTAACTTCAGATGCAGGATTTGGCAAGGAAAATATGCTTAATCAAATTATTCTGAATTCTTCCATGACACAGACAAGCACCCCAAGCTATTCATAAAAATTCCCAGCCCCAGAATATTCATTGGAGCTATTCATCAAATCATTCAAACAGCTGATAAAAAGTTGACCGAAACAAAAATGACTGAATTCCTCTCTAAGGAACCAGAGTGAGACTCTGGCAAAAAACAAGAAGCTATTATGTCTTGTCCAATTTATTTGGTCTAGTGACTCAGCGAACACTGCAGCATCCATTACCATCATGTCCCTTTCTAAGGTTCTCATATTCATTAGGAAATGTCCCTAGCGACCCTAAAGTGTTCGTGTTCATTACCTACGTTAGACTGAATAAACCGGACATGGCCGAGCAGAGTTACAAACCAGCGCGAGCCAGCAGATGCTGAGCATTAGCGCCTGAAACTGGCTTTCAGGGATGCTGTCAGGGCCGGGCCGTCCTCACCGGAGGCGCAGGCGGTGCATGCTGAGCCCTCCCCGCCCTTCCCCTCCTGCTGCGCTTAGGCCTGGGTCTGTTTTATAGGCAAGAGGCTTCTCAGGCCCAGGAGCAGATGCTCTTTCTCAGTAAGTACCACTGCCACTCAGTCTCGCCTTCCGTGTGGCGGACCGCAATCCCTCCCCAGAGAGACAGTCCTTAAACACCTATTTTAAAGCCCACATTTTGGTAATTTTATTAAGTTAGAACTGAACCCTTGCTGGCTAAAGGGCAGCACTGGCTGTGAACAAAACGGTGCTTAGAGGCCCTTTCAGAGTGTATTTTCTCTGCATCGTTGAACACTTTTGCCCCAACTGAATACAGAGCAAAACACTGAACGCCTGGGATGTGTCCCTCCTGCCGGCCACAGGGAGGATAAATCCCAAAGCATGGTCAGGGGAATCCAAGGTGTCTGTGAAAGACTTAGAAACTCCATGTCGTGTTATAGGCCCTCAGACTGTGTCTGTGGAATTCATTTGTAAAGTTTCCATGATAAAAACGCTGGATTTTTCTCTGGCCCTTTGAACAGAGAATATAACTTCAGTGTTTTCTCTATGTATCATGAGGGGTAGAAGACATCTGAAGAGTTTCAGCCGTGACTTAATTCTAGAGTGATATACGTGCTCTTGGTGAGTGACAAAAAGACATTAATGAAATTAATAATTTAGGCTTACTTCATTCATTGTTAATATTGACATAGCCATTTATTGATAGTCATTTTGGTAAAATCAAACTAAGAAGGAAAATCAAGAAAATGAAAGGAATAAGAAAGATGAAATTACACAAAAGTCTTGATTTTATTCTTTCTTTCATGTGCTTTGACCTCACTGCAAACCATCTCTGTATCTCTTTCTTTCCCAAGCAATTTATCATCCGAATGACCTCGGCATAAACATATCATGATCTATGCTTCCTTAGGAGAAAAATGTTCAATGTATTCAGTATTTTTCTTTCTGGAAAAACTTTGGTTGTTTTTAAATGTCAACAAATTTCTATGTTTGTAGGTATTATATGCCTATGTGAAAATATAAGCACATATATATGTGTATTCATGTGTATTCACACATGTGTACATGCATGCACATATATATAGATATATTTAGTTTAGTTGATAAGGTCTATATCCATATTTTTATCTGTAGCTCCATCTATATATTTCTACATAGAGAGATACACAAACTGCTACAGAAAATGCACCCGTGTACAGACACAGAAACCAATGTTACAACATATGCATTCACCTCCAAGTCCATGGGTCACAAATTAAGAACCTTGGCTAACCCTTATATTGATCAGCAAAAATGTTCAGTTTAGAAAACATATTAGAAAAGTATTATAACACATCACCATTTTCTACACTGTAATAAACAGGACAAGAAATATTCATCCTTCTCTGATTTTATTTTCAAGTCAGGCCAGAGGAAGTGCCGTGAGACAGTGGGCTCAGACACACAGCCCGGCCTGTTCATTTTAATGTTTTTGTTTGCTCTGCCTCTGCAGCCGTCACACAGCACAGTAAAGGGAGTCACCTCTCTCCTCCTTCAGTTGTTCTCAAGAGCAGAGGGAGAGGACCACAATGCTCTCGGAGTGGCTGGAGGCAGTGGAGACTGGGTGCCACTAGCATGCGGACCACTGAATTGCAAATCACCTACATGAGTAAGAAGGCATTTTATGGGTACGGATCAAGCTGTGCAGCATTTCTGCCTTTTCTCTCTAATGTCTGTTTCAGCACTGCTTCCTGGGAAGAGGGGCTTTCCTTGACCTTGAGGTGGCTGAAGATTTATATGATGGAGGAGCCTTAATAATTAAGGTCCAGCCACAGTAATAAAAGCAGTGAGAGCTATTTGTCTGTGGCTACGTATACCCATCACCCCCACTCCCTTTTTATTGTCGTCATCATGGCCCTTTGTGACTGGCATAATCGCTAACAGGAAGCAGAGAGCATGACTGAAAGAGTGTTAAAATATTTCATTGGCCACAGGGCATCCTCTGTGCCCTGGCAGTCAGGCAGTATAATTTAACTCAGAGAACACAGATTTCCTAAAATCTTATGAGACAAAATGGTACACTCTCTTCTCCACGGAGCTCCCGGCTGGGAGCCCTCCACCTCTATGACAAAACGAAAGGAGTGGGAGGATCCTTATCTGAGAAACTACGGCCTTGCTTCGTTCAATGGCCCAAGATTTATCAGCCTTCCATATATTGTGTCATGCTCAGAACATCCCAAGTCCCCTTTTAAGTCCATTCAGAATGTGGAGAATGTCAAGACTATTATTTGTGAATGGAAAAAAAAAAAAAAAGGAAAGGAAAGCTTTCACATGAATTTCTGGCCACTAGGACTCCTGGGAGAAATTAAGTCTGATGGCAGACAGAAAATGGGAAAGCAATTCAGCAAGTTCAAAAGTGCACTGACCATTTAATTACTCTTAAGTCACATTTTACATAAGGATTAACATCAGGCCTCCACAGCACCGTCTCCATGTTGTTAACTGTTTAGATACATCTCACACCTTGTAACAGAGCTTCAGGGTAGCACGTGAGTCAGCGAGCAGTCCAGACAGTGATTTTTAAATAGCTCTAACATTTTCAGCTTCTCTTGTTTTTTCCTTGAGCTTTATCTCTTTTTCTTTATTCAGTTAATAAATGGTTATTGAATGCCTACTGTATCCCAAGCACTGTGCACAGTATTGAAGATATGATAGTAAGTACAATAAATATGGGTTTCTTGCCCTGAGAGAGCTTGCGATATTTTGGAGAGAGACACACAGTAATGAGGCAACTCCAGTGTGGTACGTGCTTTGGCAGGGAGGGCCAGTCTGCTAAGGGATGGCATTGGAAAAAGGCATCTAGACAAGACTTCAGGAATTATGGAAGGATTTCTAGGTGAAGTGACATCTAAGCTGAATCCCTTTGTTTGTTTCTTTAATTTTTTGGTGGGGGGAGGTACTTATGTTTATTTAGTTATTTATTTAATGGCAATGCTGGGATTGAACCCAGGACCCCGTGCATGCTAAGCACCCTACCACTGAGCTGTCCCCTCTCCCCCACGTTAAGCTGAATCTCGAGTGGTGAGCCACTAGCCAGGTGCAGGCGGGTGGGTGGCTTGAAGAAATGGAGCAAGATGGGGCGATAATGAGAGAGAACCAAGTAGCTTTACTTGAAGACGTGAGAGAATCCTGTCCAGGGCTGAAGGTCAAAGAGACGGGTCCCGTGTGGAGGAAGAGCATGAAGCCAGAGGAACAGAGGGCAAAGCAGCTGGAAGAGGCCCTGCAGAGGGCAGAGCACGGCGGGGCAGTGAGTCTGAGGGAGGACCAGCACAGTGTGATGGACGGAAAGACGGAACAAGAATGTAAACAAATTGAAAGGTGCCGTGGCGGGAACTTTGAGAGATTCCCCTAAATTGGTTTCAGATGTTTAACAGGAACAAATCTAGTCATCAATATTCATCGAGTATGGAGTATATTCTTTGTCTCAATCAGTGTGATTAGAGTTTATCTAATACTCAGAACTTTCTGTGACATTGCTAACAGAATGTCCAGTTTGCAGATAACAAAGAACGTCTCAGAGAAAATAGTTTGTTCTTGATCAGAGTCAGAGATATGAATTCAGAGTCTCTATACCACGTGTTCCTTTCCACTTCCTCCAGTAAAGCAGAAGGACTTCTCTGTTGTGAGAGTCAGAGGGAAATGGAGATAGAACTTTTAGGGGAGGAGAAAAAGGATCAATACTGCCACCAGCTTCTCCTGTTCTAATGACAAGGGCACCCAGGTAGTGCTCAAGATGAATAGAATTAGATTGTGTCACCAGCCACTCAGAAATCTCAAGATGTGCTCAACAACATGTCAGTCAAGCGTGGACATGGAAAACACAGGTGGCTGAATTGACCTAGGATAGAAATTTTTCCAGATAGATGGTGTCTTTGTTTAGGCTGCTGTAACAAAATACTGTAGACCGAGTGGCTTAAACAATGGATTATAAATATTTCTCAGAGTTCTGGAGGCTAGGAAACCCAAGATCCAGGGACAGGCCAACTCAGTTCCCCTTGAGGGCTCTCTTCCTGGACTGCAGATGGCCACCTTCTCACTGTGTCCTCACATGGCAGACAGAGAGAGAGAGAGAGAGGGCATCGTGGGACCCTCCCCCGACCTCGTCTGCACCTCACTATCTCTCACATGCTCCATCTCCAAATACCATCACATTGGGAACTGGGGCATCAGCCTATGAATTTGGGGGGACACAAGTCAGCACACAGAAGGTGAAAAAGAAAGATAATTAAATACGTAATCTAAAAATGTTCAAGAGCTGGCCCATGAAAGTCTACAATGACTGGCAAAGGAAGTGGAGACCAGCGGGCTCACTGCAAGGGAGAAACAGGTGGAGCCCTGATGAGGTGACAGACTATTACTGGAGCAACTCAGCTCAAATAAAACAGGTGGAAGATGGGACGACCGAATTGACTTTTTAATTTTTAATATCTCCCATATTGATTTTTAGTTAATATCCAAAAACAAATAAGGATCTGTATGCTTATTTTCTACAGGCAGAAAAAAACAAACGAGATTGGGGGTGTTCTGCAAAGACTCCTAAGGACAGAGAAAACTCGGGGTCAGAAAGAAGTTGGTGGCTTTGAAGAAGAACGACTGATACATGAAGTTTCCAAGAGAGAAGAAAAGGTGAACAAAGGCTCTGAAAAAGATCCGCAAGGGCTCCCCAGTGCAGTCGTGCCCTGCGGCTAGTGAGACAGAGATACATGTAACGAAGCCGAAAAAAATAAAACCTCTGCTACATGTAAGATATGCTCGCTGTGTGAAAATAATCTGTCTCACTGGACAATGAGGTTTAACTAATTCAATGAATGACTGAAAGACATTTTTAAAAAGAATAAGAGATCAGTAATCGTTGAAGAAAATGTGGTAAGTATTATGCTATAATTTTAAATAGCATATTAAAGTAACAGGTTTTTTGATGCCATCAAGCTTCCCCAAGATGGACCTCAGAGGCAGTGTCACCTTCTGTCTCCTGCTTCATAAATTATATTCTCCAAGGAAGGGGCTGAGCAGGGAGGGGATAATATTCAACCACTTTAATTGCTAGTAGACATTTTTAATCATCAAAATATAATTTTATCCAATAAACTACTTATTTGATTAAGAATACAAAAATCATTAATTTTCAAGGAGTTCAAAAATAGAACTGAACACTAAAATCTAGTGGACACTAAGTTATGTTGAAACATATCATTGGATAATTTAGTTTAGTAGTTCTCAAAATATGGTCTGTAGACCCTGAGGGTCCCCAAAACCCTTCAGGTGGCCAGCAAGGTTAGAGCCATTTTAATAATAAGACTCAGACCTTATTTGTCATTTTCACTGTGTTGACATCTGTACTGAATGTGCACAGCAATGATGGATTAAACATCTGACACATTAGAATGAAGGGAGGCAGTGGTACCAAACTGTATAGTGGTCATTATTTTTTTCACACCAACATGTCCATTTCCACTCAAGGATGTCCTTGATGAAGCAGCAAAAATATTGGTATTATCAAGTGTGGACCCTTGAGTACATGTTTTTTCAATATTCTATGAGACCAAGTGGGAAGTACACAAAAGGCACTTCTGTTGCCATCACACCAAAGTATGAGGTTGCCATGAGGAAAAAACATTTGTGCAATTAAGTTGTGAGCTGAACTTTCTACCATTTTCACGAAACATCACTGTTACTGAAAAGAGCAACTGGCAGACAAATATTATTCAGACTTGAATATTTGGAAGACATTTTCTCAGAAATGAACAAAGTGCGCCTGTCACTTAAGGAAAACAACCAACAGTATTCATTGCCAACAATACAATTTAAGCCTCAAGTGAAAGCTTCCATGAGCTTGACAGCTTTCCAATACTTTCAGACTTTTCTGATAAACTTGGTAGTGATATTAATGAAATTTCTTTATACTGTGTAATGAAATTTCATCAACATTTGGAAGAGCTGCAAAACTCAACAATGTTTTCCAAATGTTCAATGCACCATATTACAGAATCACGCATGGGTAAAAACTACATTCAAATAACGAGATAGATGAATGGATTTTAATGTGATACGTCTGTTGACACAGTTTTAGATTCCATATTACAATTAACCTTTAAGAATCCACCACGTGCTGAGTTTGGGTGGAGTATCAAAGGAAGTTCTTCACAACTACTTCTGAAGGCTGTTAAAATAGTCCTCCCTTTTGCAACTACACAGATGTGTGCAACACTGGATTTTCTTCATTTACTTCAACCAAAGCAACATATCACAAAAAACTGAATGCAGAAGCAGATATGCTAATCCAGCAAACCTACTGAGGGCAGATATTCAAGAAATCTGCAGAAATGTAAAATACTGCCACTACTCTCACAAAATTTTTATTTGAAAAATCAAGTTATTTCATTAAAAGTACGTTATTTACCTTAACATGCAATTAGATTATTATTGGTTTTCAAATGAATTAATATAAATATTTAAAATTCTGTTTTAATTTCTACTCTTCTAAATATTAATATGTAAACAAAATTTTTTTGGTGTCTTAATAGTGTTTCAATGTGCAAAGGGGCTCTAAAACCACAGTTTTGAGAATTCTTGCTTTAGCTGAGCAAAATGCACCTGTAATTGCGATTTCTATTACGGCCGCAAATTAAGTTACTGAATTTTAAATGTTATGTTGCCCTTAGTTCACCAGAGAAAAAATATCGAGGGCTTCGGTTTTACTTTAAAATATTTGAAACAATCTGATTGTAATAAAATTATAAGTCTGTTCATCCCTCTCCTTTCCCGTTACTTTTTTTAAAACTCTGTAAATCAAGTCTTCCAGAAGCAGGACTGAGGGACTTCTGCAATGACTCCAGTGTTGCACCGGCAGCCCACATACAACAGTTTTCATTCCCATGCCCCACACTGGAAAACTCTTTTCCTTCGACTCTTTTCCTGGAGCACAGGTCAAGGGGGCTTGGACAATAGTCTTTTGCTTTCCTATTTCCTTCGGGACTCTTAATCCTACAGAATCGTACAGACACAGACCCAGAAGCTCCCTCCATATTTTCCCAAGACAGCCCAAAGGAAGCCCGCAATGGGACATACACCGTGAAAACCAGACTTTTGGTCCGTAAGTCAAGGTTTATAAAACTGGCCAAGGTCTTGACAAAGATCCTGAATTCATACAACATGTATTTCTTTAATAAAAAGAGACAGAAAGAGATGACGTTTGTTAGAAATACTACTTAAAGGTACCTAACTAAATACTTTTACCAAGACAGGGGATACAGAGGCGTCAACCTGTGGAGTGGGTAAGGAGGAGAGCTGGAGAGAGTCAGGTCTGAGCCCTCCCACCCGCCTAAGTGGGTGAAGGGGCCTCTGGCACCAGAACTCCCGGTCTGCCCCCCACCCCTCGGGGTGTAGGTCTTTGTATTGAGATCAAGCAGAATATTCAAGGAAGATGGCTTGAGCCCTCCTGGCCTGGGGTTCTGCCAGTCCCCTCCAGGAAATTCCTGAACATTCCTGAGGGACAGGTGGAGGGGATAAGGAGGGAGAGGGGTTTATCTCCTGGGTCAGCCCACTTGCTTAGCAGCAGCTGCCGGCCCCACCCAGCTGTGGTCCCCGCTGACCCCGCGGCCTTCCCTGCTGGGCCTCATTGTTCCATGGCAGAAACACCAGTACTTGCCGCCTTCCAAGCACACATGCTCACCTCGTCTCTCAAAATAAAGATTCCTAATTTGTAGCTAGATGACTTGCAGTCAGCTGGAAGTCCTGGTTTTCCAGCCTTCCTTGTCTCCAAGTGCTGGTGAGCGGGACGTATATACAGTTCTGTGTAAATGGAAGTGTTCTGTGGAACGTCCCGGAAACCTCATCAGAAAAGAGGAAACACACCCTTCTTCCTCCCTTTCCCCCTTCTGCACCCTGGATGCAGGTAGGATGCGCTGCTGTAGGGACCGCAGAAAACTGCTCTGATGAGAGACGAACCCTCAGGGTGGCTGAATGGAGAACAGGGAGGACCTACCGTGGGTCCCTGATGACCCTGTGCTGGCACACTGCCCTGGAGGACCTTCCCTGAGAAATCTTTGCATGACAAATAAGTAAACATCCCATCATATTTAAGCCATGTTCTTTCAAGTTTTTGCCACACACAACTGAAACACTTTCTCTCCCCAAATTATAAACAACACAAGGCTATTTTGTAGAAAAAAACTTTCAGCGGAAACCTGATGGCAACCACATAAACGTATAAAATGGAAAGGAATTACTGCAAATTCAGTGGAGGACATCACCAGTCCTAGATCTCTGTCACCGCTTCTCTGCTGCAGCAATATCCATCCACGTCCACATCACCCACAAGTGCCCTGCCTTCCATCATGTTCTCAGGTATTCCTTCTCCTTGACCGATTGTCAGTCACTTGAACGATCTCTTCTTGTTGATTCACCGTAACTCAGATTCCTCTCACTTTATCTTGTCAAACAGTTCATGCCTGTCTTCCTCTCACTCACGCCATCCACCCAAAACCCACTGCATCGCATTTCTCAAGCAAAAATGCCATCAGAGCCCACCGCAGTAGTTTTCATCAGCAAAAGAACCATCTACCCCCAAGATCATTTAAGCAATTCCATTAGAAGGAAGCAGTAGCCACCACACATTTTTAAATAGTATTTTTCTTGCTATTTTATCATTATTTAAGAAGCAGGGAAAATACAACTGGGAAGATTTAATGAAATCAGAAATTCCTGCACAGATTTTGGCAGTTTCTGTGTATCATGAAAGATGCCCACAAAGGTATAAAAAGCCCAGACACGGCGAAGCTCCTGTGACTTATGTGAAAGCAGACCCCATCTCTCCTAACACAGAGCTGCATCTCCAGCATCCGTCATCCCCCAAGTCCTCCGACTGCCAGCCAGCCCCAGGCGATGCACACAGACTCTGCCCTCCACACCCGCCCTCGCTTAACAGCACTTTATGATTTTTCCTCTTAAACTGTCATGGGATTAACACAGCATAAAATGTTTGCATTCTCTCTCATCACCCCACAGTTTCCAATTAACTGCATATTCTCTGAGGACTTTGCTATAGGATCCACAGCCTTCTCTCCAACCCCGATTACGGCAATTATCCCCCAGTTTTCACATGGATGATTGAATCAAGACCCCAGCCTGACAGTTTTTTACCTCATCTCCATTATTTTTCATCTCCACATAACCACAGATACCCAGAGCATGTTTAAACATGTCACTAGCTAATACTTCACCTTTTAAATCTCAAACTTTAATTCTCCATCCCCAGCAATTTTTAGCATTCTGTCTCTCTCTTCTTCACTCCCATTACAACGACTTTTTTAGCCTTTTGAGAGAATTCTGGGAAAAGAAGGCAGAGCGAAAGTTTCTCCATCCCTCTCCTTTTTAGAAACTATCCAAAAATAACAAGGAGAAAGACAGAAAAGGCCACCTTATCATCATTAAAAACTGATGGAAGTCTATAACTCTGGATGAAAATACACAAAGAAGAGTTCTAAAGGGCAATGAAAATTAGACCAGGGCATTGAAAGTTTGCAGGAGAGCTCAGCAGAACCCATGTGTTCAGGGCAAGCAGCGGTACCCAGTGAGAACAGCAAGGTTCCCAGGGAGGATGGGCAGCGGGAGACTCTGGGACGCCTTCGTGTTGCAACGAAGTGGCCAGGAAAGTGAACTGAAAGAGGAAATATATAAAATAGCTGTGTGCCATGGAAGTGACAGCACAGGGAATAAAATATGGGTAGCAAGCAGCCCTGCAGCTGCTCATCTTGCCAGCTGGAGAAGAAAAAAAGATCTCAGCACGCCTGTGTGTGTATGCGTGGACAAACCCATGCTCGTGCATGCGTATGTACACACACACCTCCACCTTGTACCCAAACAGAAACATACCAGACTTCACAGAACCCTGTGGGAACTTCCTGCAAACCCAGAACACAGAACCAGAGCCTAACTTGCTTGGGGATTATCAGACCTCAGCTGACCTGGGGAGGGGAAATAAACACCCAACTCCAGCCCACTCTAGCCATCCTGTCCCACATAAGAGGGGAGTAAAGACTAAGAAACACTTGTGAAGCTCACGGCCCAGAGCACAGGCTCACTGAAGACTGAGACCTGATCACAGGACTACAGAACGCTTCCCAGCACCCTCCCCACCATGTTACTAAGGCCTATTTACAGCAGCTCCTTTCTCCTGGTACATTATGTCCTGCTATGGAGAAAAAATGACAAGGCACACCAAAAGGCAACAAAACAAAACAAAACAAAACAAAACAAAAAAACAACCACACAATTTGAAGAGACAGAGCAAGTATCAAAACCAGACGTGGCAGGGATGTTGAAATGATCACACCTAGAATTTAAAACTGTGATTAATATGCTAAGGGCTCTAATGGGTGAAGTAGCATGCAAAGAATAAATTGGGAGTTCAAGATTTGCAAATACTAACTTTTATAAACAAACTAGATAAAAAACAAATTTCTTCTGTATAGCATAGGGAACTATATTCAATATCTTGTAATAACCTATCATGAAAAAAAACGAAAATCACATAAATATGTATGACTGAAACATTATGCTGTATACAAGAAATTGACACATTGTAACTGACTGTACTTCAATTTAAAAAAAGAACAGCGACAACAAAAAGAACAGATGGGCAATGTAAGCAGAGAGATGGAAGTCTAAGAAAGAACCCCAAAGAAACGCCAGAGATAAAAGTCACTGTAACAGAAATGAAAGGGGCCTCTGATGGGCTTGTTCATAAGCTGGACAAGGCTGAGGCAAGAACCTCTGAGCCTCAGGCATCCCAGCAGAAACCCCCAAAACTGGAAAGCAAAGATAACAAAGACTGAAGACAACAGAATGGAAAATCCAAGGACTGTGGGACAACTGCTAAGGGTGTAACAGATACATCACGGGAACACCAGAAGGAGAAGAAAGAGAGAAAGCAACAGAGAAACACTGGAAATAACAGTGACTGAGAATTCCCCCAAATTAAAATCAGACACCAAAACACAGATCTAGGAAGCTCAGAGAACACCAAGTAGGATAAATGCCAACATAGGCTGCCCATAGGCATATCATCTTCAAACTAGAGAAAATCAAAGATAAAGAAAAAATCTTGAAAGAAGCCAGAGGAAAATAACACTTTCCTTACAGAGGAACAAAGATACGAATTACATCCAGCTTCCCCCCAGGAACCATGCAAGCAGGACGAAAGTGGAGTGAAATATTGAAAGTATTGAGAGAAAAAGCCACCAACTTAGAATTCTTTACCCTGTGAAATGAATCGTTCAAAAGTGAAGGAGAAATAAAGACCCTCAGACAAACAAAAGTGAAGGGAATTGGTTGACAGCAGACCTACCTTGCAAGAAATGTTAAAAGAAAGTCTTTACAGAGAAGGAAGCATACAGGTCAGAAACTGGGATCTACATAAAGAAAGGAAGAGCATCAGAGAAGGGACAAGTGGAGATAAAATAAAGACTTTTATTTCTCTTATTCTTAATTGATCTAGCCGATAACAGCATGTTCAAAGTAACAGCAACAATGTATTCAATTACACATGCTGGTGCATACATCTTATATACATATGTGCTTGTGGGTGCTTTTGTATAAGTGAAAAGAAAGTAATGACACAAGGGACCAGACGGAGGAATTAGGATAATTTTGTTACTATAAAGCACTCACACTGCCTGTGAAGTGGTGTAGCATTATCTGAATGTGGACTTGGATTAATTATAAATGTATATTGAGAATTCTATGACAACTACTAAAAAAGTTAAAAAAGAAGTATAACTGATATGTTAAGAAAGCCGAGAAAATGAAATCTCATAGAATGCTCAATTAAAACCAGAAAAGGCAGAAAGAGAGTGGAAGACAAAGACAGGAACACAGAACAAGAATGACAAATACAAAGCATTAACAAAGATGGTAGAGACTTGTCTACCTATGTCAATATCACATAAAAAGTAATGTTGACATTATTAGTGTTCAGTTCATTAAGGAAAAGTCAGGAATTGGATAAAAATTTCATGCACCCATGTATTGATTTTCTTTCTCTTGAGTAGTGCTAGAAAATGGAATTTATGAGAAACAATATAAAGAAAACTGCCTTTCAAAAAAAAACAATTTTAATAAAAGAAACTCTGTTTTTTTGGTTTTTTTTTTTTTTTTTGATGATTCAGAATCTCCTACGGTTTGTTCCTTGGAAAACTTCTTCCCACAGATATAAAGGATCGTTCATGAATTAAGGTTTATGGGGTCACATTGGTTTGGAGAATGTTGCAATCTACAAACTCCCTTCCCGAAATTCACAACACACATGAGCAAATCAAACAGCATGAAAAGTCCCACAGTAAAGACAGTTTGTTTAGCCCAATGTTTCCTAAATTTTGGAAAGCACAAAGAAATGCTGGCAAAAGAAAAGTGATCTTGTAACTCAAAAGCACACGATTTGTAAAGGTGATCAAGCGAATTAGCTACAGATGAACATGATGCATGTCTATACCCATGGTCTCCATGTCTCCTGCCTGAGTGAAAGGTGCCCCTTTCCTGTATAAGGACTGACCCCTCCACGTGCACTCTGCTTGCCGTCCCCTGTTACTTTCTCCAAAACTTTATTCCTACATCACCAGTTTTCTATTGATATTTTTCTCCATTGAGATGCTGGCCATAATGTATGAAAACATTCTTTTCCAAGTCCTATTTTGAGAAAGAAATTACTGGAAAAATGTCAAGCTGTCACTCATTTCTTTGCTCCCCCTTTATAGCACAATTCTTGTCAGTTTCTACTTGACATTTCTTCTTGATGATGGTACAACATCACTCTTCAACCTGTTCTAACCTGGCTGTCTTCCAACCACTCCACTGAACTGTTGTTGTCAAAGTGTTGAAATAATCCATGTTGCCAAATTCTGCAGACGTTTTTTAATTCTCATCTTATTTTACACTCAACAGCATTTCACACACTTGGCCACTCATTCCTCAAAACACTACCCTTTGTTTCTGGGATGTCATACTCCTCTGCTTTTCACCATATCTCACCTCAGGTATCTTTAATGACTTCACTGCATCCATCTGACCTCAAAAAGTTAGAATTCCTCAGGTTCATTCCAGGTTTTGTGTTTCTAACCTCTTACTAGATAATTTCATTCATTTCCATGGCTTTAAATAACGCGTATGATGAGATTCCAAGTGCCAAATGTATAGCCCCGGCTCCTAATTCTGTTCTGAGCTCTAAATTCTTAGTGTTAGCTGCCTGTTGACACGTTGGCATATATACCATGCACATCTCAAAGGAAACAAGCCCCAAAGGGGCTTTCCCACCTCATCTCAACTTCTGCTTCTGTGTGATGTATCTCAATAAACTGCACCTCCCACCACCCAGTACCTCTAGACAAATATTCCAGAGCCACCCTCATGTCCTTCCTCCCTTAAATCATAATCTAAGTCATTAACAAGATGTGTCGATTTTCCCCTCAGATACTTACCTTGAACCTGTCCACTTCTCCGCACCTCCATTTCCACCTTCTCAGTTCAAGCCAGCATCTTCTCTCGCCTGGTCTGTTCTAGCAATAGCTTCCCAGCTGATCTCTTTCTTCCTTCTTCTTGCCTCTCTCCAGTCAATACTCCCGAGAGCACACGAATGACTTTTAAAAATGCAAGTCCAATGGACTCACTCCACATCCCGCTTATTAAAAACCTTCCATGGCTTCCTCGTGAACCTGGAATGAAGTGCAGTGGAAAAGGTCAGGTCCTCACCTGCCTCTTCGTGATCCATTGGCCACACTTCTCACTGTGTGCTGGCTTTTCTGCCTTCGGTCCTCTTCCTGGAAACACACTAAGCTCTTCCCCTTCTGCTCTTTCTCTACCTTATTGTTCTTCCCCTATTTTCCATGCAGCTGACTTCGTTCATATCTCACCTCCAATGGCACCTCAGCCCATCCCTGCCAATCCTATTAAAGGTCCCAGCACACCCACCAGGTTGTCACACCCCCACGTTTACTGCCTTCAAAGTAAATGATCCGCACTGACTGTGTTTATTATTAAGCGGTGCTGGTGAGGTGGGCTGGGTATGATTTGGGTGTTGTCTTCTCTCTATACACTCCTCCCACACATCCCTGAGGGCAGAGATCTCTCCTGTCTAGGTGACCACTGTATCCTAATGCCCAGAGCAACGCTGGCACAAAATACCTCCTGAGTTAGTATTTGTTGGATAAATTGATGCAAGATAATATGTGATTATTTTTCAGTGTCAACCCAGAAGGTAGCATCCTCGTGTATTCCAATGGGAAGCAAGTCTGGGGAGGCCAGTCCAGATTACAACAAGGGAACCCACCTGGATGTGAAGTCTGGACCTTCTAAGGTGATATATATCCCTGGTGCACCTGGGGTCTGGGTATGGAGATAATTCACCACCAGTTTTTGCAGGAAATTTCAGATAAAAGGCACATCTCATGGCCTCCACATCTTGTTTTCAAACTGCATGAATTCAAAATCCTGGACTGCGAAGAATTCTTCCCTCCCTGCTCATCTTTTTCATGTAAACCTTATTTTCACTAAAGTGTAATTTACAGTTTAGCCACTTGAGGGCACTTCAGCTCTTTTATAGGCACTCTGTTTTTAAAAAAATGCTGAGCACCTTTCAAAAGGCAAGAATTAATTTCTCTACAAATCCTTGATTCTGACACTTATAAATCTCCAGTTCCTAAAATTCAAAGGAGCTATTTCTAATCCAGGAAATTGATGTCATGAACTCATGAATTACTTTTATTTAACTCACCATGATAACTCCTGTCTTCAGTTTCCGTGGAGAGATCGCAGCGCTATCCATGTCAGGCTAATGATTCACGTGGGTGAATGATCAATGACCAACTAGGTGAACACTAGAACCACGCCAGAGAATGTTCAAAATACGCACTCCTGAGTCGCACTCTATCCAGCAGACGCATTAAATCGCAACCACCAGGGTGTAGCACTAACTCATGAGGTTTTTAGCAGCTCCCCAAGTGCTTCTGATACACTTATGGATGAGGACAAAGGCCAGTGTCTTCAACCAGCCTTGAAATACACATTTATATTTTTGCACAACTGTGCTTCAGAAAGGACAGGAATCGGGACATGCCCGGGAATCACTGTAGGACACGTGGGCATTTCCTTAAAGCATAATTACCAAATAACTGCCTCAAAGGCTGCCACGAAATGCTTCAGGTCTATCTTCAGTCCCTTCGGGTCCTTTGTCAAGGGTCTCATTCCTGAGCTGAGACGTCAGACTGGCCTGATGTGGATCCATGTCCAGCTCTGAAGCCGGAGAATCACGTCTGGTGAACACGTGGAGGGGCTGCCTGGACGGACAGGAACAGCACCTACCCCTCCACACCACACCATGCTCCTCTGCTCTGAGCAGATAACCCACCTTGAGTCCTCCTAAACTGCCAGCCGCATCCACATTTCAGCGCCAGCAACGCCATGGAGCCCATTTGCCCAGCAAACTCATGTCAGTGAACATGTCTGTTTTTCCTGCAAGAACACAGCAGGAGGGCTGCGTTTTGATTTTACATCTTTTTTCCCCCAAGCCTTGGAAGCCAACCCCCCCAGGAGACAACAGGAAGGCACCTTCTTCCTTCATTCCTCCTTGAATCCACCTCTCGTCCTGATAAAAGTAGGAAGAAAAAGTGTTTGTAGTGAGGGCTGTTTCCACACTATTCTAACACAGAATTCATGACATCAGGATAGTGGGGTGTGCTGTGCCTGGAATAAAAGAGCCATAGCTTCCCACCCTGACCTGCCAGCATATTATTTCACCTCTATTCTGCATCGACAAAGTGGAGAAACAAAAATATGTATCTCTGCGGAGACTGAACAGGACAACACGTTCTGTAGGATGTGGTCCACAGCCCCACATCCACTCCCAGCCTTTCCTGGTCCACTGCGCTGGAAAGCCAAACATCTCCTTTCCCCGACTCCCTGCCGCAGGGGCTCCGGGCGTGAACTGTGTTCTGTCAATCAGAGGCAGAAGCTGGATGTGAGCAAGAGGCTATGTTCCTTCAGTGCTTGGCCATCTCTGCTGGCAAGCACCGTGTTAGAACTAGGAGGTTTTCTGGAGTGGAGTCTGTCCATTTTCCGGATTTTTCAGTGTCGTGAGACTTGTGGCATTACAGCAGGGATGACCTCAGAGGTGGGAGTTCCTGGTGAGTCGGGTCTGGGACGCTTTGGCGGTTGTCCCAGAAGGTCCACCTCAGAACCTATGTCTGTGGCCCTTCCATCCGCTGATTGTAAGGACCTCATTGCTGCCTTAACTCACTTCCACTTTACGTCTCTGGAGCAGCTTCTGTTTCCTATCCTGAGCCCGGACTAACACAGACATACAAAGAGCTTAATAGAGTTCGTGGCACTTAGAAACTGCTTTAGAAATGTTAGTTATTATTATCATTTATATTTGATCTTTTAAAAACTTTTTTATTGAGATATAGTTGATGTACAATATTATAAATTACAGGTGTACAATGTAGTGACTCACAATTTTTAAAGGTTCTATTCCATTCATAGTCATTGTAAAATACTGGCTGTATTCCCCGTGTCATACAATGTATCCTTGTCGCTATTTTATACACGGTGGTTTGTACCTGTTAATCCCTGGCCCGTCTTGTTCCTCCCCTTCCCTCTCCCCACTGGTAACCACTAGTTTGTTCTCCATATCTGAGTCTGTTTCCTTTTTGTTACATCCACTAGTGTGTTTTATCTTTTAGGTTCCCTGTATAAGTGATATCATGTATTTGACCTTAATCAACTTGCTTAACCACATTAAGCCTGAGCTTCCTTAACTGTAAAATGGTGACCTGCTTCCGAATCTGCCGTGTAAGTAAAATCAGGTAACGTGTAGAAAGTTCTTAGCACAATGAGCAAGGGCTCCAAAATTTTATCTGTATTTATCATTTTGACTTGTTTCCATTGTTTTTTTTATCATTTTTATCAACGTATAAATTATTTTGATATTAGTCTTCTAATTTAGGATGGAGGTAAAAATCCTGTGCCCTGGACCTCACTCTCTGTGGCAGCATCGGGCAGGTGCATGCTGATGTCTAGGCTACTGATGTGTCGTATGACTTGGTAACACGTCACAGAGAGAGCCAGGCTAAATTAAAAAATAATGATAATAGTTTCTCAAAAACTAATCGTCTGATTCTGACCTGTGGAATTTTTTTCTTTGGACTTTGCTCTACAACCATCAGAGGGCAGACAAGTACAGTGGAAAAATCAGTACATACCAGGCAAGGCAGTAAATTCTTGGTCTGCTTTTTTGAATGTGGGTGGAAGCCATATTTTTCAGTTTATCCTGCTGCAGCAACAAATAGAGAGAGTAGAATAAATGAGCTTAGTATTTTTTATACTGCCTTAAGTTGTATCTCGTTCTTAAAGTTTAATGTCTAACTATATTACTAATATATATATAAATGCAATGATTTCTGTACACTGGCTATAGTCAACAAGCTTGCTTAATTATTAATCGATACTATGTGTATAAAATCTCAAATTTTCTGTGTATATGATTATACCTTCTGCAAATAATGTCAATTTCCTCCTCTGCTAACATTAAAGTGTTTTCTTTTCCTTATCGCATTGCTTGGGGCCACCAGTATACTAGGAGAAAAGCAGTGACAGCAGTATCCTAGCCCTGTTCCTGACGTGAATTGAGAAGTTATTTTTTTACCATTACATTCAACATTTGCTGAGTTCAGCAGCTTTATTAATTTTTTCAATTTAGCAACTTGGACATTATTAATCCCTTTTATTGCGTGTTTCTTCTATTCCATTATTTTTGTACTTTGTCATATATTCTTTGGATTTAATTTGCTGTTCTTTTCCCAAAATCTGACATTGAAATGGAGACCTAGTTGATTCTTAGAATTTTTTTTAAATATATGCATAAAGGCATTTCAATATAATTTTCCAATAAGAATGGAAATAATTAATTTTGTTGGAAAATAATTGAATTATTCAACTAAAGTTCCCAGTATCCTCATTCTGAAATCAAATTCTTTAATCATTTCTATAATATTGTGTAGATTACAATTATTCTTCTAAGTCCTTAGACCTTGCCTTTCCTAATCTTCCATGTCTGCTCTCTTCTTTGGTGTGTGATCTTCCATCTCCAAACATGCTGGATGTAATCACTCCAATTCTCACTTTGGGACGCTCCATTCTATGGCACATCTGGTCTACCCCAGGCTCTGCAGTCAACAGAACACCTGACCCACCTGTTACTCGGCTTCTGAATTCCCATCCTGACCATGAAACCTTTCCTCACAATTGTGGTTTTTGGTTTTTGTTTGTTTTACAGTTTTTGTTTTGTATTTCTCTGTGTCCTATTTTACGGATGATTAGGCTTCAGAATGTTTTAAAGAAATCAACTCAATATCTACCTTCCAATCAATTCTCTTTGATTATCAGCATTATATGGTAAAATGAACCATGATTTCAATTTACAATGATGCTGATTTTAATTTAATTTTGTGGCTGCATTATTTGGATCCTGCTGAATGGTGAGATGAATTTTCTTAATGCTAACTTCCCCCCATGGAAGGTAAAACCAGATGAAATGAACTGATAATTCTCACACAGAATGGCAGATTTATTATTTGGAGTGTGGCACTTCCACAGCCAAGTTTTTAGGTTGTGCAACATTTAACTTGTTTTTGTTCCATGGGTAGAGCCTGGCTCTCACCTGTCAAGTCGTCTTGAAAATGTGTGCTCAAGATCACAATGGGGACAGGACATAAAACGGCGGATGAGTCAGCACACCCCTACAAGCTCTGCCAGGGAAGGTGACTAGGACTGTCTGAGCTGGTATTATTAACCATCTTAGTAGACGGAAAGCCTATTAAAAAATGACTCCTTCCAGATGCTAGCAGAGAGCAGGTTACCAAAGAACTGCTACGGCCCAAACTCTTCAGATAGCATGACTAAGGGGGAAGGCACTTGGGACAACTCTCAATAAGGAGAATTATCCATTGCTGGCAGTTTCTGGAAGCCGTAATTCCTCGGGAACAGCTCAGATCTTTGGCCTCAATGCAATTCATCCAAGTGTGTTTCTCTAAATCTCACTGTTATCAGAAAATCATACCACCTCTCTCATCCTGAGGCAGATGAAAATCATCATCCCTTTGTTCCTCATACTTCCTGGAGCATACTGGCCAGGCATATATCTGTAATTGTATACGTTCCCTGAAGGCAAGAATTGTACTTGGCCAAGTTACAGGTATATAATACATGTGTACTGAATTCTTTATTCACAGTGAATCAATCTATCCTCTTTCATGAACACTTAAAAAGAGTGGAATGCTTACAAGAAGATGTTTTATAGTGGTGGTAAGGATTTGGACCATTTTAAAAGACTGCCATGTTACCTGAGGCTATCACTCAACAGAAAAAATGGTGCATAGTTATCCAATCATTTCAAAGATTACAGTGCAATCACACTACCTTAAAATGCATTACTTATGATCACAAAGCAAATATTTCTGCAAAAATAATCACCATAAACCTAGTGATATAGCCATCAGGTCATTTACTAACAGAGTTTTCAATGAGTATCAAGTAAATAAAAGAAGTTGTAAAACAAAACAATTATGAACATCCAAATGTTCACAGAAAATTTATTTTCTCTCTCCTTTTTATCTTGAAAATTTTGAAATCTACAGAAAAGTTGCAAAAACAGTAAAAGAAAGACCCATATGCCCTTTATCTGGTTCTCTCACTGTTAATCTTTTGCTGTATTTGTTTCTCTTGTGTGTGTGTGTGTGTGGTGTGTGTGCGTGCGTGTGTGTGTGTGTGCTGGCCATTTGAGGATTACTTGCAGATATTATAACACTTCATCCCTAAATGTGAGTCTCCTATAAACAAAGGCCTTCTCCTATATAACAATACAATTATCTCACTCAGGAAATACAACATTAATACAATGCCACTATCTAATACACAGGCCAACTTCCAATTTTCCCAATGATCCCAATAAAGTCCTTTGTTTTCTAAAACTTACTTTTCCTCTCTAGGCTACAATCTAGGATCACACATCACAATTACTTGTCATGTCTCTTCAGTCTCCTTTAGTCTGGGACAGTTCCCCAGCCTTGTTTGCCATTCATAACGTTGACATGTTTAAAGGTCTGTTTAAAGTGGTCATCCAGAATGTGCTACAGTTTGGACTGTTCTGATGATTAGCCTCAGTTTAAACACTCTGAGCACGAACACTACGCAGATGAAATGTGTCCTTCTTGGTGCATTAACAGTTATGTCAGTTTCTCCCTTCAAACGCCAAACTGTTCCTCAGTACACCCCACACCCAAGTCTGCTATTTCATGAACACACACAAAAAAAGGGAAATGCTTGCAATGAATCAACCCTGAATCAACTGGGGTTGAGGTGGGGAGGTACCTTCTCCTGCCTCTGCTAACACAGCCCTCCTGCGTGGTCCGCTCTCTGCTCTTCCCCAGCTACCCAAGGGTTCCTTTCTTTCACTTCTCGACTCAAGTACCACCATTTACCACAAAAATTTTCTGTACTATACTCCTCCAGGCATACACATCTATCTCCAAAATTCCTCCCGTTGTCTAAAACCCACCAGTACTGCATCACAACAAACAACTAAATAGCTCTCCTTGTATTAATACTAAACTTATCACAGTTGTACTAGAAAGCCACTCCATGGACCTAGAATTTGCTACATTTGGATTTTATTCCCGGAAGAGACTATCAGAATTCAGAGCACTCAATCAATAGTAATTTTGTAACCCTTGATGAATGAGAAAATTGACATCATCTTGGGAAAAAAAATCTATCCTGCAATTAATTGCCCCACTGTCTTTAAGAACTCATCCAAGAAAACAGTGTTTTCAATTTAGCCCCCAGAGAGCCATTTTTTCCTACTTCTATATGTAACTGTACTTTGTTCTGAAAAACCTTTTTAAGGAAAGTTTAAATTCTCAAGGACATTTTGCAGAAATTAAGAATGGAGAAAAACATCCAATTTAAAAAGTCCCTCCTCTTTTTTTCAAGTAGCACTCCTTATATTCTTCAAAAATAGGTCAGTTATGGAGGGGAAATAGCTCAGTGGTAGAGTGCATGCTTTAGCACACACGAAGTCCTAGGTTCAATCCCCAGTATCTCGATTAAAAAAAGAAGTTTAAAAAGGTCAGTGGATCTGAAATAATCATAACAAAAATAACAAAAAAATTGAGACAATAAAGAATAACGTGTTATCTCAAGTAATTATATATTCATTCTTTATTACTTTGTACA
The DNA here is from genome assembly GCF_048564905.1 of Vicugna pacos. Classification (NCBI taxonomy): domain Eukaryota; kingdom Metazoa; phylum Chordata; class Mammalia; order Artiodactyla; family Camelidae; genus Vicugna; species Vicugna pacos. The sequence continues at coordinate 32,232,893 of NC_133009.1, forward strand.
TAAATTTCCTAAAATCTCAGGGCTTGAGAGCTCCACATACTATGTTTGGCTTGCGTCTACCCTCACCTCTGTTTTAGTGTAGAGCATGTTTTCCCGTGGTGAATGCTGCTTCCTTCTGTCTTCAGATTCATTAATCTCCAGCATCAACTTAACCTCATCACAGATGAGAATATGCAGAAGGCTCCGGGGAGGCCGTGGTCCATCACAGTTTCTCGTTGCTACAGACACACAGAAGCACTGACGCCTGCTACAGATTCTCCTGTCAGTCTGTTAACTAAATATGGGTAAATTTTTCTATATGGAAAACATTACAAATAAATGCCTTTTTAAATTATATCAGGGCCTGATGAACTTGCTAAAGGACTGACTGAATCAAATTTTAACATAATTGATCTTCAAAATTTGGCTTCTGACACATCGTAGATGTCCATCTAAATAAACCAAATACAATTCTCAAGCGTGGCTTATGTCAAAAGAATGACCGCTAACTAAAGCTGCCATGAAGAGCATTCATCTATGCTTTTTTTTTCCTTTTCAGTTTTATTATGTAGAATTATTACAGTTTAACTGCATATACACATTATATTGCATGTAAATACATATATACAGTATACTGCACTTTTTTTTTAGTTTTCATATATGCTTTTAACAGTAACAAGTCTTAGAGTTTTGGTATGTTTTCAGGCTTAGTCTGGAGTGGGGGTTGGGGAGCAAGGGAGATGTTCTGTGGTCTTTTAAAATCAGGAAACATTCAAAACTGCAACATTATACAAATTACAAAAAATTCTGAAATTTTCAGAGACTTGACTGAATGTTCTTTTGTATGTGAATCTTCAGAAAGGGAATGGAGGGTTTCCTACTTTGAAAACTTACTTGGAATAGCTTAGGACAACTACAGAAGCCCTGGCTTAAGACACAAGATGCAAATACAGATGTCTCTGCAAGAAATCTGAGAGGCAGGGGCATTACAACGTAGGGTGGGAGGCAGATGGCCTGAATTTTTCCCTTACCTCGGCCAGCAATTAGCTGACAAGTAATTGGCAAGACCCTGGACAAAGCATTTTTGTCCCCAGACCTCAGTTTCTGATTTGCAAAATGGAGATAAAGTGATAAAACTGTTGTGAAAATCAAATTAATAAACTCATAGGGAAATTGCTGTATAAGCTGAAAAGCACTGTGTGAATATGATTTCATTTCTATTTTTATTATTATATTCCAATATTTTTCCTTGAAGATTTATAACACTTGCTTTTTCTAATTAGAAGTCTGATTCTCTGAGTCTCTGCTAGCACAAAATGAAGCAGTTTTCTATCTAATATAGTTGTCCAACTACAGGGCCAGATCAAACAAGTATATGACTAAGTTTGAAAGTTCTTCTAATTTTCAAATTAAAAAAAATGCTTTCAAATAGGGAATAAAAATATAAATTAGAAAGATAAACCAAAAGCTATTTTAAAATAGTTACTATGGGGCAAGAAACAGAAATAGGAAGTGGATGTCTCTATATATATTGACTTTGGGACTCTGTAAAAACCTTATATAATCAAACAATATAATTATTTCAGAAATAAAAAGCTGAGCAATTCCTTAAAATGAAAAAAAAAAAGAATCTTTTTTGCATAACAATTACTGACATAAACACACCTTGGTCCTGGACTTCCTGGCCTCCAGAACTGTGAGAAATCAATGCTGTTGTTTAACCAATGGTCTATCGTATTTGTTACAGCAGCCTGACAAAGACATCTACATTCATCTTCTTAAAAAATGCATATTATGTAAATACCTGCTCACTGAGCCGTTTCAGAAGCAGTGACAGATCTGAAGCAATGACCACCTCTTCGATTCTGGTCTCAGAACTTTATTTTTCTCCATGGGAAATTGATTGAGTCCGAGTCTGAGTGAAAAAATATGTTGAATAGATATGCGGCATCTTGTGCTTCAAAGCAAGAAAGTTGTCAAAGATTATAGAGGTCAAAGCAAAGCGACAGAGGAGACAATGAGAGCAGCTCCCACTGGTTCATTTGTGGAACAGTTTGGGCATCGACAGAAATGACTGGAAAAGCCTGAAATAAATCTTTTGTGTATATAAAATCACGAGTTAGTAATTACACACACAAAAACAGCACACACTCATTGGTTATCTTTGATAGCTACTAGAAGGTTAAAAAAATTGATTTAATAAAAGGGAAAGGACTATGCATGACCTATTCTGCTGTTCCTTTATATGGTTTATTTCACATTGTTTTTCCAGGGTAACCATTGCTTCAACTTGGTACAACTCGGGTCAGCAGGGGGCCAAAGCTCACCATGGAAATAAGGTCATTCATTGTTGAAGCCACTGTTGACACTGATCACAGGTCAGCTTCTCCATCATCACACCTCCTCCTTCTTCTCCCAAGAGCACTACCTAATAAATACCCCAGATGCTAATCTCCATCACGAAGTCTGCATCCTATGAGACCCAACCTGTTCCAAGCAATGACTGCCATGTCTGGTCTAAGAAAGCAAATGCTAAGATAGGATTTTAGAGCCAAATCTCTTGTTCCCTAGCTGGCAATTAGAACCTCTTCACGAATGGCAGGTGGAGCTTAGATGGACGTTAGCACTGGTGGTAGTGTAACTGCTAATATTTTCACCAGTTTGGTACCCTGGTGGAAGGACATGCATTAGCTCATGCAGGGTGTCAGACATTTGAGAAATATGGGAGAAATAATAACATAAGGAACAGAATTGGGTGAGGTTAAGTGATACTTTGGAAAAATAAAAATTAAGAATGATTAATCTACAATTAAAAGCTAAGTTTAACAGCCATTGGTTCCTTTAATGATAGATAAATAGACAGATAACAGATGAGATAGATAGCTAGCTAGCTAGATAGGCAGACAAACAGATAGATAAGTGAATGAAATCAGCCACATCCAGATGTGGGAAATTCTTCAGGACAAATGAAGTACTATCTTTAACAAATAAATAACATTATAAAAGGGTATTTAGAGGCAAATTAACTACAAATAATGTGTCACCTGATTCAAACAAATAACTGTAAAAAGACTTTTTTTTAGAACCATGAAGAAAATAGAACATGGACTGGTTAAAAGATGATATGGTAGTAAGTACTTATAAAATGTTATTTGTGATAAAATACTAAATTGAGTTTTTAAAAAGTCATTATTAGAGATTTATATTGAAATATGTACAGGAGAAATGATATAATTATCTGGTATTTGCTTTGTAATCATCTAGGGAAAAAACACAATTCCTAATGCAATTTCTATTTTGTTTTAAAAAATCTAGGTAGTTCTGTATATAGACCATTTAAAAACATGGAAATATATATACAAAAAGTTCACAATGATCATCTTTAAAGAGTAAGATTAAAGAAATACTTTGTATTTTACATATTCCTGTGCTTTTTGATTTTTTATGAGTATGCATTAATATTTAGTGAGGTGAAAATATTTCTTTTTCAAGAATTTAATATATATTATATATAAGTGTGTATGTGCATACATATGTATATGTATGTGTGTTTGTGTGTATATATATATATATACACACATATATATGTATATATATATATATATATATATATTCTTACTTAATGAGACAAAGTATAAATATGCCTTAAAAAAAGAATAGCATTGTTGGTGTTACAAGTTTTAGTGATCTGTTCTTATCAACTTTTTCTCTCATTCTATCAAAACAAATTTTTAATTCTGTATTGGGCTATGAATTTTTCAAAGATATGTTTCCTGACCATAAAGAACTTCTGTAAAATTAACCTTCATCTGTTATGGATTTGTTTAAAACATCCTTTGCCTTAATTCCACTCAAGTAAGAGCCTTTATTAAATTATTTGTAATTGCCATGAAGTTGAATTGGGACTTGTGCTGTAAAGAAGCATGGGAAAAGTCACGGGAGAACAGCCCTAATGAGGATATATTGCATAAGCTACAAAAACATAGTTAAAAATAATCAGAGTTGAGGATGAAAAGATCCTAAAGGAACAAATTCCAAAAACTGGTGGGCTCTTCCTGGTAGAGAGGTGAGCCAACCCGCTTTCCTCCATGAGGGAATGGTGTAGAAAGAGGAGGAAGCTACCATAGATGAGAGTAAGAAGAAATTACCCAAACTTCCCATTATGCCTTGGTGACTGTGTGAAGGCTGGTGATGACTTGGAGTCCCTAGCGGTCTGGGCCCCGGAGCAAGTCCTCGCCCACCCGCCATTTTCCCACCGAGCATCACTGCAGATGGACTTGCCGCCGGGGACGGGGCAAGGCAGCTGGGCCCTCCCCCACAGAAGCAGCCCACTGAAGCCCAGGGACCGGGCAAGAAAAATCTGCCTGAGGCACTTCAGGCTCTCAGTGGATACAAGTAATTGCTGCTGAAGGTTGGTGGTGAGGCGGGAAGATGAAAAGAGATTCTCCCAAGGGTCAGGAAACCGAGAGTGTGAATAAATAACAAAGAGTGCCCTGAGCAATCCGAAAAGCTAGCAGCCCACGTGCAGAAAGGAACTCGACTGTAAAGCATAATGAGAACCTTGAGATCTTGTCAGAGCTCAGATCCAAGTCCTACCGAAGGGAAAGTCCTGATCCAGCCTTCAAAGCGTTTGAAGACAGTGGTGATCTAAATCTCACTAAAGCTGTAGCAAAGCAGAGGCAGCTGACATTAATCAGATTGTGCCGACTTAGCTGCCTGTGCTAGAGGCTTGACAGCAAAAAAGAGGCTTGAGCTGGGCAGGGAGGGGGTAGTAAATAACACTGCTTCAGTCTGTCCTGTTCTTTTACTTACAATCCCCATCATAAAACCCAGAATTCTGAGACATCCAAAGTGAGAAGAAGTGATCTATATTTAAAATAATAAATAATTAACAGAAACAAGCCCACAGATGGATGGCAAGATGGAATTATCACAGGGACTTTAAAATGTTTCAATAAATGTTCTAAAGAAACTAGTGGAAATGTTACTAAACAAATGAAAACAGATGATGAATTGCAGTAAAAAAAGAGGGCAACTATTTGAAAAAAAGAAACAACACTAGAAATAAAAAATGTAGTATCATAGAAAGTTTATTCAATGGGCTAATTTGAAAATGACACAGATTTTAAAAAGCCATTTGGTTGAACACAGGTCAATCAAAATTATCCAAACTGACGCACAAAAAGAAAAAAAAGAATGAAAATGAATATATGTATGTTTATGTATGGCTGAAGCATTATGCTGTATGCTAGAAATCGACACAACATTGTAAACTGACTACACTTCAAGAAAAATACATATACAAAAAAAGGAAAAAGAAAAAAAAAGAAAAAGAACTGACTATCTAAGATCTATGTGGCAATATGAAACTTGCCTACCCGTAACGGGTTTCACAAGGAGAGAGTATGGAGAATCAGACAAAGGAAATAGAGAAGTAACTCATCAAGAAGAGATAATGGCCACAATTTTTCAAAAATTGATGAAAGACACTGACCGACTGACTAACCATCTGAATTAACGCTAAGCAGAATAATTCCGAAAAGGCTAAATTAAGATTCAGTTTCATCCATAGGACATGGTACCATGTTTGGAAGAGAAGATGCTCAAAATTATCTCCTGAATTGAATTGAATAGAATCAAGCAATTATCAAAGAAAAAGAATGAATTCTAGTCTCATTCCCAAGCTGACAAAGCCGGAATACCAAAAAGATGTTCAGAATTTGTCCCTCTTCTTTACTGCCCTGCTCACTTTCTCAGCCAGGCTCCTTCCAACGTGGTCCCTGGACCAGAGCATCAGCACAATTGAGGGCTTGTTGTCTGTGCACATCTCAGATGCCACTGCCAATGCCCTGCACCAGAAATGCAGAGCTGGCCCAAGACACTGTGTTTTAGCAACCCTACAGGGGATTCTCAGGAGCCCTGAAATCTGAGAAGAACTGCTCTAACTACCCTCAAAATCTATTTAATTACAACCCAGAATGGGCTCTTAGACATAGAACCGGAGTTTTTGATTGAGATGTTTTAAAATTCAACAGACTTACTAAATAATTTATATGTAATATAATCACATGCCTGTATGTGTACATGTATATAATCACCTCAGGCATCCTATCAAACAGGAGGTCACCTCACAGCCCTAGCTACACCTGTCATAACAGTTATTCCAGGACCGTCCAAGTCTTCCCAGACACCCTTTACTCTAAGAATGTCTCCAAGAAGCAAAAGTTAGAAGCAGCCTTCTTGGGAAGACCTTGCTCATAATCTCTTTCTTAAACAAGCCATTGTATGAAATGAAATTTGTTTGTTTGCTTGATTTTTTCGCCAGGAAAGATGCCCACTGATTGGCTTGGCAGCCTTTTCTATATCCTGCTGTTTAGGACAATGAAGTGGAGAGAGTGTACACTTCGGAAGTGGACAGATACTAGTCCAAAACTTGGTTCTGCATGTTCCAGCCATGCAACCTCAGACCAGTTCCCCAATCTCTCTGAGCCCCAGGTCTCATCCAAATATCAAATAAGACAGGAAGTCTAAACTGTACTGGCACTCCCTTCTTCCATCTCTGATTTGTCAATAATTTGTATTTCTGGACCCTTTTCCCAAACCCTAGGACTGACACAGAAAATAAGGCCCTGCCCCCACTCTGCCCACAGTGTGATGCACTGAGGAAACACAGTAGATTTGGGGAAGTGGGTGCACAAGTATCTCTAATGCTGACTTCCAGCTGCTCCCACCTCACAACCACCCACAGGGACAAGGGGGAGAAACCCCTTCCCACAGTTGGGCTTTCCTCACTTCCGACGCCATGAGAGAATGATCACAGGTCCCACAGGAAGCACGGCTGGCCTTGGAGTCTTTTTGCTCCAAGAGAGCGTCTAATTGTCCCTTCAGTGTGACAGCCTTCCACCAGACTCCCCTTTATTTGTCTGGAACGTACTACTTTACTTTAAGTAAAATCTTATCTTTTACAAGGTAAAGAACCCTCATCTTCAACCTTCCACACGCCGACTTTCTCAGCTTTCATTCCGTCTGAATGATAAGAATGAGGAGACGTGGGAAACAACACTACTCCTTAGCGGCCAGTCAACAAAGGACCACGGGCAGGAGCATTCCCTCCAAACAGAACTCACCCACAGCCGTCTGGGGTCAGGATCAAACTGTCTGATCTGAACTTGAGAAATCTGTCTCTTGGAGGCTCTACCTCAGAACACTCGGGAAGGGCAGGGCTGACGACAAGCATGGCCACTAAGTTGGTGGATGGAAGGATGAACAATTAGCCAGCAAAATTCCATCATCTTTCATCTTGCTGGCACTGTTTACATTGAACTGCTAATTCTAAAGTTCTCTACTCTGTGCCTCCATCTGGCTTGTACAATGACAAGCTAGAAATTACAGGAGTGAAAAAAATTAGTTCAAAAGCCTTCTGATATCCACACTGTGGAGTTGGCTGGCGCTCTTTCTCTCTCTGGAGTCATAAAACCCCCATCCCTGGGCTCTCTGTGTGCCTGGAGCCACTGACACACTAACCCTCACTCCTCGCTCTAGGACCTGTCCCATGCCTGCATTTTGCAGGATAAAAACATCTCTTTGGGTTTACCCTGGCAGGGCTCTCCACCCCACAAGATAGTCTGGCTCACAATACCCTAGGGGACAGGTCTCACATCCTGCCCTTATCAAAGTCATAAATCCTAGTGTTCAGAGAAGTCCCTGACAGATCTTACAGCCAAGCAGGGACCTGTGCACGAGTCGATCACGCAGCCCCCTCTCCCAATAAAAGACCCCGCACGCCCACCCTCAGTGCACACACAGGCATCTCGGGTCTGTGTGGCCTGCTGCCGCCTACAGGCAGTGTGCCTCGTAAACCTTCCTGGCTTTCCTTGGCCTCTGGTAAATTCTTTTCCCAACCTGTGTCACCGGCCCACTGCACTGTGGCCCACAACACACACCACAGGAGAAACAGCCTTGTCTGAATAGTAAAACACTTGAGCTCTTTGGTTCAGTTAACACTGGGATGATTTTGCACTGAGTGTGGGGACTTCACGGGTTAAGAAAAATAGCAAGTTTTGAGGGGAGGGTGCAGCTCAGTGGCAGAGTGTGCGCTTAGCAGCACAAAGCCCTGGGTTCAACCCCCAGGACTTCCATTTAAAATAAATAAATAAGTAAACTTAATTCCCTTCCCTGACGCCCCACACCCAAAACAAAACAAAACAAAACACCAGGAACCCAGGAACTAGTTTCATTTTATTCAAGCTAAATGAAATACTAAGATAAAAATCACATGCATTTTTCTTTAGACATTTGTGGACAGGCTGATGGGTCAAGTATGATCAGATTTGATGCTCTCTCATTTTAAATCATTTAAAGTTAAAGAAAAATTCTACTTTCTTGATGTTTATCACTTCTAAATCTAAAGAATTCCTCTGGCATTAGAGGACAAGAAAAACAGAAACAGGCAATGAAAATGAGAGGTTTTGTTTCTGAATTTACAGGGCACAGGCTGCTTGTTCGCGGGGCAAGGGGTCCCACAGCACAGGTGCAGGGCGAGGCTCCTCTTCATCGCACTGCTGCATCCCTGACCCCCACGGGGGCAAGGAGCTGGTGCTCAGGTCCTGCTCACCCTCCTCAGGACGGAAGCAGGTCACACATGCCCATCAAACCAATGACAGGCATCTTCTCTACCTGGCCCTTTCCTTCGCGTTTCCTCCCATGACCTGCCATCAATGCAGGTTCCTTCGTTATCATTAAACAGGAGACCCCTTTTTGTTTCTGAGGATTTCTCTTAATCACTAATAATGAATTCACTTGGGCTACAACTCACCAGTGCAAAGCAAAATCTGCTTCCCGATCACGAGAAAATGGGCGACGTGTAGGGTCGTGGCCGCGTTACCTGAGTTAATTCTGTTTGGCAACAGTTTGGGCTTGACGGGCTCATAGAGATTTTTGTTTCCCTTCTCCAGGATTCCCCGAGACATTCCTGGTTTCCAAAAAACAGAACGGTTTATTATTTCAGTCTGTGTTAGCACCTTGGAGACCAAAGAGCTTTGTTATACTGCCCTTTCCAAGTATATTTATTAACCACTATGCCAACGTTTACGTTAGATTCTCTCTGCTATGGTGATTCCCGCTCATACACATAATGAGCTCAGTGATTCCAGTCAGTGATGGGAAATAGCAACTATCTTAACTGTAGCAACTATATTATTATTATATTATAGTAAATACGTTATATTGACCTAAGGAAGCTATGCCCCCAGCTCGAGTCTTCAAACTCAAAGGGGTATGTGTCCTGAGAGAGGAAAAGACATAGCTGGATGCTCACAGATACCTGCATATAGATGCATGGCTATTTGCCTCTGTAATAGAAAACACTCACATTTTATTGTTATTAATTCTTTCAATTATTAATTATCTAAGGTTGTGAATTTGCCCAGCCAACTATGTGAATGCAATGGCTTTCTAATTTAAGGCAGTCAAAAGGGAGCAGGCTTTATGTTTATTAAGCACCTATTAGGTACTTGGTTTCATGCCAGGTGATTCATATTTGTTCCCTTATTTTAAAATTTCACGGCATTCTAATCTCACCCTATCATTCAGAATTTATATAAAGCTATTGCATCACCAGCCCAACCTCCATGGAAGGAAAGGCATTCAGAACAACAGGGTTGGCTAGAAGCATTCTGAGTTGAGGATCAAAGAAACCAGGGCACACATTCTGCCCCTACAGTGTGTTCCTGAATTTCAGAGCCTTGCTCTCTATTTATAAACTGGGGGTAATAAAACTACCTTGTGATGTGTGAGTGAAGATTCAAGGAGACAATGCCAAAAGCAGCTGGGAAGTAGGGACTCAATGTCAGTTTGCCTCCTGTAAGTTCCACTTCTTCCTCTCATTCCTGTCTCCCTACAGATTTCTCTCCCATCTCATATGCCATTTCTTTGGATGGTTAACTAAAAAAATCAGAAAATGGTCAAAATGAAAGCAGCCTTAGTGACCTCATTTATCAAATGAAGAGAACAAGGTCCAAAGTGTTTGAAGACATGAGCAAAGCTAAATGGTGGCAAATTTAGTAAAACCAAAAACACCCAAATTTAATGCCGTTTCTGTTATACCTAGCTAAAGTACACAGCTAAATTAAAAATTAGTTCATGTGTTACTCACCCTCCATGCCCCTTCCCATTCTAAACTTAATTAAGAATTCTTCAAAACCCATGTGTAGTGGAAACTACAATTGTATAGTTCCAAGTGTCTCAAAATGTATGTAGTGACAGACTGCAAATACTGTCCACATGCCCGGTGGAACAGTTGCAGCTACTGTTCAGATACTCATTGCTCTGCCGAAATGCTGACCCACAGTTGGTTATTTTTCAAGAATAGACATCTGAATATTGATATAGAATTTTTCTGTTTTTTCAAACATCAAGAGGGGAAGACAAACCATTAGTTTGTGCCTTCTGAAATAATGGGATAAAGTGAAGAAACAAGCATTCAAACATATAAGACCATCCATACAAGATCTATACTCAGTAAAGGAATTAGGGGAGAACAGACAATTCTTTTCTTCATACTTTGTCTTTCTACTTGCTTTCATTTTAAGTTGGGTAAAAAGTGAGCCTTAATGAGGCTATCTTATCATACTTCTTCTGCACTCTTTGAAGCCCACAGCTTGTAAATACGAGCTCAGCATACAGGTGCCAACTGATTCATTGGTTGAGGGAACAGTATTAATTTTCTTCACCTCCCATACACACTTCATTGATGGCTTCATCCTTTCACCAAATATTCACCCAATAAACATTCACTGAGCACCTGCACTCTGTCAGTCCCTGTACAGGAGATGATGAAGAAATAAGTAAGAAACAGTTCCTGACTTTGAAGAACTCAGAGTCTAAAGGAGGACATGGATACGGAGTCAAGTAACTCTTTTTGATGGGATGTAAACATTATATTGGGGCTGGTTCCCTTTAAAGTGGCATTTTCTAGACTTACTATCCACCACATCTCACATCACCACAGAAGAGCTCAGAAGCTTAAAAAAAAGTGCAGCTGTCAGTGATGATTAACACAACGGCGAGACGTGGGGTCTGAGAACGGATATAGGTGGTTTTACAAGGACCATGTGGTTGTGTAGGACACGCATGTTGAACAGAGACTACAGACACTTAGCCCAAAACTTCCTTTCTCAGGGCGCAAATGTAAATGAGCCTCGCGTGGAAGTCTTTGCTTCCGGAATAGGAAGACTGACTAACCAGTGAAGCTCTGTATTACTCATTTCACCAATCGTTTGCTTTTTTTGATGCAACACAGAAAACTTGTACAAGACACAGCAAAGTTAGTTAGGTCACCCACATTAATTTAGGACACATTTCTGTTGACTGGTTGTGGGGATTCCACCTGTTAAAATTTAAAACAAAGCCAAAAGATGCTGAGCTTAAACAGACAGCATCTCTGAGAATCTCAGATCGAAACGTAGAACCATATACAAGTTTGGGGAGAATGATTCAGCCATTTTTATTTACATTGAACTCCCCAAAATGATTCTAGATGAAATTTTATTCTGAATACCTACTATCTGCAGAGTACTCTTGGAGATGCTGCAGAGAAGAAGGTATATCAAATATGCTTCCTATCCTCAAGGAATTTGCAATCCAACTGGGGAGGAAGTTTTAGGCATGTGACAAAAAAAGAAGTAGCAAAACAAGGTGCATGCAATACATTGCCAAATGATTGCTGCTGATAATCAGAGATACGTAGATAGTTAAATAACCATAATTATGAGTTAGCACAGTCTAGGAAGAGACTGTACTTGATGTGAGCTTTGGAAAAGAGTACCATTTGGATAAAACAGAAGAATAAGATATACAGGAGTAAGAATGGGGGGAAAGGAGAGTGGAGCAAAGGAGTAAGAAAGTGGAAAAGCTTTAGGGAAGTTTAGGAAACAAGGACTGGACTTCCTTGGCTGGAGCAGAAAGGCCCTGGGAGAAGAGCAAAGAGTAGGACTGAGAATCAGGATGAAGTTAGATGAGCAAGATCATGAATGCAAAGCCAAGGAGTTCAGACCTCCTTCCACAGGTAATGCTGAGCCACTGAATACTTTTCATCCACAGAGTGATGTGATCAACCTGGAGGTCACATGCAGGAGAAGGAGCAGGAGTCAGAGTTAGGACCAGGTGTGTGAGGAGAGATGTGAGAGGCCCATTAGACTAATCCTTTGGACTATCTTCAAATGAAGACAGTCTTTAAATAGCTTGTTCAGTATCTATTTCACAAGATGTGAAGGAACTTCCTCTGAGTGTAGATTATGTACCACTCTAGTATAAAAATAGGTGTCCTATGTTCACCAACTATAACATCGTCACTCTTTTGGAACTTTCTGGTTTTTAAGCTAAAAATGTTCCCCACTTTTTAGAATCCATGCTTTCCCTCTCCTCCTGCCCCCTTAATTCCTTGGAACATTCAAATTCTTGGCGTGGGTTTAAAAACGTGGGCCCACCGTTCACCCCGGTAAATAGTGCTACACGGTGCACTATTCATTTTCATAATGTCAGTGCCCTGAGCCACATACCCAGAGGGACTGTCCGTTGGATTTTTTTCAGGCCTTGTGTGTGCTGTGCAACCTCCTATGCACGTGTCATCAGACTACTAAACCAAGATGGGTCAGTGTCAGTCAGGATGTTGTTTGCTCAATTCTCATTCTCGGGCATTGCCTCTTTTGGCAGAAGTAAGACCAAGATTCATGTCCCCAATTATGAAAAAGATATGACTGGAGAACTGACTGACACGGCCCTTCATTGTGATGCACTGTAGAGACATGATAACATCACGTGCACAGGTATCCAGAGAGCTGCCTGGCTCACCTATGTCTGGACCAATCCAGCCTCCCTCTTAACGATTCAGTTTAATAAAGTCAGTTTGATCACTCTAGAATGACTGCCACCCACTCAGTCAGAAACCAGGTGAGGCCATGCACCAAGGTTCAGATCTGCATGATGATAGACCGTAGGTCACCCAAGGGTAAAGTTAAATTTGACTGGATGTCACCTTCTCTGATCTGGTCCTGAACTTGAGAAGGTGGCTCTGGGGTTACCTCTTCAGTTCTTACTCATGTCTGCTAAAAGAGTTGGTAGGCAGTGGAATAGTCTTTCCTGGATGCAATATTAAATCACATGACTTCCTATAACCTTACTGGACTGTAAAATTCTTTACAGTCTGAAATATCTAAAAAGAAATGAAATGCATAGGTAATGAGGCACCATAATTTGTGGTATTGATTTGCAGTCTTTTTAAAATGTAGGCTACCTTAGTAGATCTAAGACCCTGAAAGAATCCTACCTATTTCTTCATGCCCATGCTGAACAATATATTTTCCAAAAAAAAAAAATTACAGAACAAAACTCTAAACAAAAAGATTAATACAAGCCTTGACAACATTGTGTTTCATTAAATATTTTCATCAAAAATTCTTATTTGAGGCCATAAATATACATAAATTATCGTAATTAGAAACTTTAGATCTCTAGGAGACCTTCATAAGGGATCTATACAACTCTAAGTTTCAGAACTGATCCAACTGCACGCATAGAATATTGTGATAAACAAGGATGTTGACAATTCCATCTGCATGAGGTTTCATCAGTTGTGAAGAATGAATTAGTGGTTTTTGTTCTCACACACACCAAAGATTAATATAAGAAAACCCACACCAACACTGAAAGTAAAGACCTAGCCAGCAGCCCTGGAGCGGCAGAGGCGGGCAGGTGTCACTGAGAAGTACCTCCTACAGTTGGCAAGCCGACAGAAACGTGAGTTCTCCCCAAACATGTCCTCTCGTGCTGCTGCACTATTCAATCCAAAGCTTAAACTCTGTCCACATAATCCTGAGTTGGAGAAGGGAAGCCATTGCTCCCTAAAAAGAGCCTTCCTCAACAGCTGCTATCAGAGGGTTGACAGACCACCATACTCTGAAGACCACTGTTAGCAGAACCAAGATACAGTTTTAAAGAAACAAAAAGAGATACACACAAACTTTTTCAAGACATAGTTCCAGAAATACGGAGTTTGAGTTACTAATCATAAGATCCTGTCCTTAATTCTAAAGACAGGTAGACACTCTCACGAGAGCAGGGTTGATCACCTGGTCTGTACAATGTCCTGCAGAAGCACACATGCTAGACTTGGGGTGAGAAGACAGGCAGACACTGTCACTGATTACCTATGACATTACGAATCAGCCAGTTTTCTAGATCTCAGCTTCTGCATCTGCCCATGAAGGATAATTTGTGTGTGTGTTATTTACAAAAAGTTACAACTGAGATAGGTGCTACAACAGAAGAAGAGCTGAGTGGGGGAAAGGTTTACTTCAAGTGCTTAAAGAAGTTAGGGAGAGTCTCGGAGGAAGTGACATTTAAGTCCAAATTTGAAAGATAGGAAAGAATGAATCGGGCAAGTGCAGGTGGGAGTAGAGGTGTGTGAACTGTGAACGGGTGACGTGGCACAAAGGAACACTTTGAACTTTGCAGCAATGTTCAACAGCGATGCCCACTAAGAGAGCCAGCAGTCACCACAGGAAACAACATTAATACATCTTAATTTTCCTTGCTGTTTCCTCTACTTATTCCTAGGCATCAATAATCACTCCATATGTGTTTTTTGAGTTCTTATTACTGACTCAAGTGTTTTTCAACATATAATCATGATCCCCAGAGATAACTGGTTTAAAAAAGTATGTTCTAGGACTCCACCTTGGAATTACTAAATCACAGTATCTGGAGGAGGGATCCTGGAATATGCATCTGTAACAACCATCTCAGGTGATTCTGGTGGGCAACAGAATGTGCAAACTGTGGCACTGGACACTATGCTAGGTGTTGCATACAGTATCAAAACAGACCCCCATGTTCCCTGGCCACCAGGACCTCACAGTACAGTCTAAGTGCTAAGATAGCTATATTTGAAAATGTAATTAGCACACTATCTTGTCAGCATGCAGAATGTGACCCATAAAGGGCTGGGGAAGGAGTCCAGGTGCCAGAAGTCAAGGGAAATACCAGCTTCTGAGTTGCATAACTAGGTGCCTTTCCATGGGACACCCTGCAAAGCAGAAGTAAGGCCAAACCCCTATGAATTACATGGGCTTCATGAAGGAGCACTGGTCAGGACACTTAGCTCAGACCGAGTGACACTGCAGACGTTCTAACCAGTATTTGGTGAGGATTCATGCAGTGGAGTTTTGCCTAACATTTCAATAAGAGACTGCATGGGAAACACAGAGAAAAGCAGAGCAAGAAACAAATGAACAGAGCACAGGAGTGCCAAGAATGCACCTCAAAGCCCACTGGGAAAAATGATCCAGGAAAAGTGATCTTAGTCACTGCAAGCTCAGATCTAGGAATTCCACCTATCTCTTCCAGCTTCGTTCTCTCAGTCTGGCCAAACATAAAACAAGCCTCACTTATGAAATCAAAACTGCCCACCCTTGCGGTGGTTCTACCCTTGGAAAGGAGAGGTGTTCCATCCTGCACCAGAAAGGCTTTGGCTCAGGATCAAACCACATATATTCGTAACTATGGTTACCCACTGCCACTTCCCCAATTGATGCCTAGATGGAGATACTTTAATAAGATTTTTTTACCTAGATGCTTCATCCTTCCTTTTTGTTTTAATCTCAAAGTCAGTTTGGATTTGGTTTGGACTGGATTTTCTGATCTCCTAGACCTGCAATGCCCTTTACTCTTTCCTACATTAATTAATCTTGTTGAGCTTGACTTCAGACTGTCAAATAATATTACCTTTCTGATGTTATATTATAACGGCAAACAATCCTGGCAAAAAATAAGACATGGAAACAACCTAAATGTCCACTGACAGATAATTGGATAAAGAAGCTGGGGTATATTTATACAATCGAATACTACTCAGCCATAAAAATGAATAAAATAATGCCATTTGCAGCAACATGGATGGACCTGGAGATTGTCATTCTAAGTGAAGTAAGCCAGGAAGAGAAAGAGAAATTCCATACGATATCACTTACATATGGAATCTCAAAATAAAACACACAAATGAACTTAGTTACAAAACAGACTCACATACATAGAAAACTTATGGTTGCCAGAGGAGAAAAGGAGTGGGAAGGGATAAACTGGGAGTTAGAGATTTGCAGATACTAACTACTATATATAAAATAGATAAACAAGTTTTTACTGTATAGAACAGGGAACTATATTCAATATCTTCTAGTAACCTATAATAAAAAGAATATGAAAAGGAATATATGTATGTGTATGTATGACAGAAACATTATTCTGTACACTAGAAATTGACACAACATTGTAAACTGACTATACTTCAATAAAAAAATATTGGCAAAAGAGATGTTTACAAGCAAGTGCAGAACTGTACGGGGGACAACCTGCCCTGCTGCCTCCCCCTTCTTCTCCATATCTCAACTCTCGGTCTTCTAGGTAACTTGATAGCCCAGGATTTTGAGGAGTTTGCCTAGAGTTTTCCTCTCTGCTGGTGATTGTTCAAGTAAGCTTCTGGATACGCACACTACTAGCAACCCCCAACACAACCAGTGTATATCCAGTTCCAAAGGGTATGGATGGATAATTGAATACAAAGAGACGTGACATTCCACTTCGGAAAGGTTTTCAACAACTGGTTTACTAGTTCGTGGAGATGTGCATGATCACAAAAGTTATCACTGTTGCATTTTTATGCCTTTGCTTATGCATCTCCAGAAGTCAGGAACGCCATGACCTAACCTGTTAACACCCGGCAGAAAACCTACCTCTGAGGCCTTTTCCAAAGATCATTACCTGATTCTGCCACTGGTTCATCACAATGTGTTCAGAAGCGTGTTTATCAGATTGTGCCCTGGTTCGCTGTCTATGTGTCTGTCTTGCACTCAGGTGTGCAGCATGGTAGACACGGGCTTTGGATTCAGGAAGTTGGGTCTCCATCATTTACTTCCTGTGTGCCTTTAACAAAGTTACTTAAACATGCTTGGCATGGGAATTTTCTTCTCTATAATGTCGCTAGTAGTATCTGTTTAAGAGGACAGTTGGGAAAATTAAGCGAGAAAATTAATAAAGAGGGCCTCACACAGTGCTAGGTACAGATTAAGTGCTCAAAATGGCAGCTGAGTTGATTAAATCAGAATGGCTAGAATGCTCAGGCCCACAGCAGTAGGGTTTTTTTTTTTTTTACGTATACTGAAAAGTTTTCATTTCCCAAAAATTCTAGCCAAGAAAAAAAGTCTTCTGTCTTCAGTGCCCTGAAATCTCCCACCTAGAAATACACCATGGGCTATCAAGCCCCAAAGCCACAAAGTTCTACCAACTACCAACTAAAATACAGAATTTTCCCAATTCTTCTTCAGTCAGTGCTCCAGGCAGTTAGTAAGAAGGTGCTGGGGAAAACAGTGGCTTCCCCTAACACAAACTCACTGACCTTCTGCCCTTTCTAAAGGTCTTTCCCTCTTCACCATCTGGAGAACCATAATGTTTCATTTTTCCCACTGAATAATCAGTGATGACATAAGCAAGCTGCTAACTGAGATACTGGGAAAAAGGAGGAGGGGCAATGAACTTTCCCCAGGAAATACTACTTACGGCACCAATTTACCGGAAACACCTGGAGACTAGTCTGTCTCTTCCGGAGAAATCAGTCCTTCTGAAACATTGAGATACCAAATAATAAGCACATAGTTGAAGTAACATTGGCAAGTGGTCATAACAGGAAATTTGAAGTAGATATTTGGACACTAGTATGATAAATTGCATTTGGTTTTCAAAACTTACAATTCCCAACACAGAGATCCCAGAGAGTGGGAAGTAATATATGCTTGAAAGTGTGATCATGGATAAACAGTCTAAAATCTGAATTTTGAACAATGACATGAGAGCAGGAAGCCCTCACATTAAGTTAAGAAAGGGGCGGGGGGGGGGGGGTAAAAAGCTTTCTCCAAAGAATTAATCATTGCAACTTAGGTGACCACAGGATTTTGATTTCTGAGAAAGACAGGAAAGTATTAGCAGACAATGGAGAGTTGGGATTGAAAAAAGCAAAGGATCTTTTAGAAACTTATTACCACACCTTGTTAATATCTTCTAAGGACCTTCATATTTCAAAATCTGGGGGTTAATTATCATTCATTCTTACTTGATCTATCAGCTGCATTTAGCACATACAGGCCTCCTCCTTTTAAACACATCTTCTTCCTTCACTTTGTTCAGAGAGACATCACCCTTCAGCCTTTCTCCCCATTCCTGTTTCTTGCTTCTTCACTGGACCATCCCCTTCTTCCTTCCCGATTTCTCAGCACTGAGGTTCTTCCCTTCTCTGCACTTACTTCACAGGTGCTCTCGCCAAGTCCCCTCTGTGTGCTGTGTCCTCCACGTTTACACCTCCAGCCCTCACCTCTCCCAGAAAATCCAGACTCCTGTATCCAACTGACTTCAATATTGCCTAAGAGGCTTCACAAACATAACATCTGTCAAGCCAAACTCTTGATTCCCGCCACGCATCCAGACCTATTTCTCCTCCTAAAAGTCTCCCCCATGTTGCTCAGTGCCATTATCATTCATCTGCTGCTCAGCCCCCAAGCCTTAAAGTTTTCTTGACTCCTCTTTCTCTCTCATCCTATCTCAACTCCTTCTGCAAATCCTGGCCACTCTTTGTCCAGATTTTACTGTGAATCTGGACATGTCCAAGACCTCCACTTTGTCCAGTGCCCCCGTCCTAGACCAAGCGCCACCAGCTTTCCCCGAGATCCCTATACGGCCTCCTATCCGATATCTCTGCTTCCATGTTTATTTCCCTTTCCCATCTAAGTCTGTTCTCTAGAGCACACAGGTATTCTTTTTAAAATGTAGATAAAATCCTATTGTGTTTTTCCTTGGAAACATCTAGTGACTTCCCACATCACTAAGAATAAAACCCAAACTCTTCAGATTGGTCTACAAGGCCCTCCAGCACCCCAAACAGCTAATACTTGAACCCTGCCACTGCTTTCCTCACTGTCCCTCACTTCATAATCTCCTACCACGGAGCCTATGGACCTGCTGTTCTTTCTGTCCAGATGCATTTCCCTGAGACAGTCCCATAACTTATGCCCTGACTTCTTTCAGGTCTTTGTTTAAACACAACATCCTGCTAAAGACTTTCCCTGACACCTGTTCCTTACTCTCTAATGTTAGCCTCTACATTTTTTTCTCTCCTGGCTCATATATCACTACCAGGCCATTATATCATTTATCCATCTACTTGCTTACTGTCTGCCCCACCACGAGCACTAGAACGTAAGCTCCATGAGGGCATGGAGGTTTCTGTTTTCTTCTCTGCTCTACTTTCAGCATCTAGAACAATCCCCCAAACATAATGGGAACCGATAAATTTTTTAAATAAAATTAACTACTAATTGAATATGTGTTATTTATTTACTAAGCTACAAGTGGCTTATAAGATGGGTGCAGTCCACCCCAATGAATTCTCTTGGCTTTATAAAGTCCCCAGTTGAATCCCTATGGACCTGGCTGGCAACAGGAGACAAGGTTCTGGCACCCATTTCTATTGGTATGAGCAAGACATCACGTATACACAAATGCTAGTGTTACTTACATCAGTAGTAACTAAACCTGGATGCTAACTAGTGCCTCCTGAACTAAAAAGTAATAAAATATGATCAATAAATCTGAAGTCACACAGAGTCAAAGAGACACCAAACAAATACTAAGGAACCACACACAGGAAAAGCGAAGGCTTAGTATTCACATGTGTGGTATCAACCTGAGATCACCAACCATGGCAGGAAAAGATCAAAGCCAGATCGTCTGACTTACTTCCACATGATCAACCTACACAGTTTCCACAGAAAACAGGGAAACTTCTAGGGCCATTTATTGTCTTTCCTCTAGAATTTTTAGAAGATAGTATGACGTCTACCCATGTAATCTTTCAGTGAACTGATCCAAGAAGAAATACTTTGGGGGACTCCTTGAATGACAACTAACGAATCCAGGCTTCTGCACACACCTTAAATGGATTAGAGGTGTCCAAAAGGAAGTTTTTCATAAATATCAAGTTAAGCCTTCTTGGAGATTCCAGGAACTAAAAGACTTTCGCCATTAGTCACTTTCACCAGGGCTCTATGCCACTGACTTCTGGACAAGGATCAGGAAAGTCATGAGGGAAACCATCTGTGCAGCTCTCATGACCAAATGCTGGGGATTTCTGGAGGATAGTCCCCGCCTCTTGAGCTGCTTCAAATGTATCCAAAAACTAAGCATATGTGCAGAGGTACACACACACACACGCACACGCACATGCACACATAAATACACTGACAAATGCTAACTCAGATATACCACAAGAGATTACAGGGGACATGTGGATCATTCATATGTTCCTTTTAGTTTTTTTTTCTGATTTATCATTTGCATGTTTTGAAAAGGATAATTAGACTAATACAGCTGAGAATTAGGGTATGTGTACATTTGGGGAAGAGTCAATCATGGAAAAGAAGGTTGTTAAGTAACTTCAAGTATTTTCTACCTTCTTCTTAATCCTTCATTCCTGGCCCACATGCTGAGTGACAGCAGAGGCAGAATGTCCTCCTCTTCAGCCCGGGCCTTGTGAGTGGCCTGTATCAAGGAGCTGCTCCCAGCCCACGCTAACTCTTGAGCTGAAAATTACTATTATAAAATAACAATTAAAGATGTCATTTGATGTGGTTCCGGAACGTGCCTTCTAATCCCAGGGAGAAACTGACAAAAGACAGGAACGAAACTAGATAGGAAAGTAGTAGGTAATAGGACTGAATAAGTGGTTGACTTACATTTTAAAAGGATCACTCATAAAAAAAAATCTGTCTCACATTGTCCTGATCCACCTACTCTCAGAGGCCTAAAATAAGATCTGTAACTTTTCCCCTTTACTCATCAAATCCTGTGTATGTCTATAATCAAATAGGCACCAAATATATTTACTCACTTATTAAACACATACTTACTGGGCACCTACTCTGTGACGAGCACTGTTCAGACAGGGACTCAGAGCAGTGGACAAAAAGATAAAAACAGCCGCTCTTGTGGGAGTTACATTCCAATGCAAGGAGACAGATGATAGATAAGTAACAAGCCAATGCGTAGAATGTTAGATCATTACGGTTGCTGTGGAGGAGAACCAGCCAGGGAGGAAGGCTTAGGTGTTTTGAAGGGTTGTGCCATAAACGTTAAGGAAGACTTCATCGAGAAGAAAGGACTGAAGTAAAATCTAAAAGAAGTAGGAGGGCAAGTCATTCGGATATTCAAGGAACATTCTCCTAAGTGGGAGTGACAGTTGGTACCACGGAAATGTACCTGGCGTGGTCAAGGAAGACATGTGGGTGGAGCGAAGCACTCAAGAAGGAGATGACGTTAGATCAGAGAAGGTCAGACTGCTGAGAGCCTTGTAGTGACTTTGGCTTTGCTCTGAGTCAAATGGAAAGTCAATGGAGGGTTTTGAGCAGAGGAGTGAATAGTTAGTTGACTTTTGAAAAACAGATCACGCTGGCTGCTATATTGAGAATAGACTAAAGGTGAGAGATGGAATGGAAGATTAAAAAAGACTAAACAAGTGGTTATTGCTATAATCTAAGCAAGGGATCATGATGTCTTAGACAAGGTTAGGAGCAGCGGCAGTGATAACAAAGAATGAGATTCTGAATTATCTGAAGACAAAACTAACAGGATGTGCTATAGATGAGATGTAAGAAGCACTGAACTTGACTCTAAGGATTGTGGCCTGAGCACCTAGAAAAATGGAGTTCCTATATGTCCACAGAGATCAGACAGAATTTCACAAGAGCACGTGAAGGGTGATAAGAAATATGGACATCCTAATTTTGAGCAAACAATTAAACATTCAAGTTGAGACGCTTCAATCTTGAGTTAAAAAGAGAAATCCAGAGAGAGATATAAATTTTGGGATTTCTTCAGCATATCAATGGGATGAAAACCGTAAGAATGAATGAGATCACTCAGGAATTAAGGCAGAACAGAAGAGAGATTTGAACACTGAGCCTTGGACCGCTTCCAAATTAAGAAGTTAGGTGGTAAAGAGGAACCAGCAATGGAAAATGAAAAGAAATGGCCAGTGAAGTAAAAGAAAAACCAGGCTGTCCTGGAAGAAAAGCAAAAAAAATATCAAGAAGGAAGTAATAATCAACTTTGTCTGATTTTACTCATAATTCAGGTAAGAGAGGGACTGAACACAGATCTCGGTTTTTAGTGACACAAGATCTTAGTGATGCAGATGAAGGCAGTCTCTGTGAAATATCAGAAGCAAAAGTTTGATGCCAGGAAATTGAGGACTGTGAGCACAGATGACTTCGATGGAGATTTACCATTAAAAAAAAGAGGAAAAATGTACAAGTAGTTGAAGAGGGGTAGTGAGATCAAGAGATCTCTTTTTTTTTTTTTAATAGGAAAGGAAAAGTAAGAACTCGATCCTATTTACATGCAGTTGGAATAGATCAGGCTAGTATGGGGGAAATTTCAGAGACAGAAGAACTGTTGGAGCAAGTCCTTCTGGAAGGGGAGGAGCTGGCCTTGGGACTTCAACACGGACAATTCCTCCACGGTAACAGGAGAGAATGTGGGCATGGAGGCCAGAAGCTGGGGAGATGAGGGAGTGGGAGTTTGCACAAATTATCCTCCAATTGCTTCTATTCTCTCAGTGAAATGGGAAACAAGATCAGCCCCTGATAGGAAAGGTTCAGAGAATAAAACCCATAAGATCATTCAAGGGAAAAACAAAAACACAGTCTAGAGAGAAAGGGCTGAGATGTGCTGGGCAGCTGCAATCTCTTTACAGACAAGCATCTGCGCAAGGACAAGACGTGCTGATGTGCACGATATCTCCACCCGCGGCAGCTGCCCGCCGTGCAGAGTGAGGAGAGCTGTGCACTCAGAGATGCACTTAAAGGAAATGAAACTCGGTAAAGCTAAGTCAGATCTGGCTGTTTACTTCTGCCTTCAGTTCTGTCCAGACTCGGCCATCACTACCAATAAGTTTCAGTTTTACAAAGCAAAAAGTTCTTCATGTACTTAAACCTGGTGGGGGGGGGGTTGTTGAGGAATGGAGGGGTCTGTATTGTGTTTGTTTATTTTTAATGAGACATCCTAACTTACTAGGTTTTTATCTTTCTGTTGCAAAGTTATCCATGCTCTTCTGGACAAAATGTTTCCTGTTTCAAAACTGGCCCCAAATGGACTTTAAAAAAATACATAGACTGGGATTCTCTCATATTTGAAGGAAATTTAAGTGTTGACATGCTACTTTTTGAATTAGAGTGGAACAAGTAGTATATGAACACAACAAAAAAATTTGCTGTGAAAGAAATGAGTCACATTATTCAACAAAAATATATAATAGCTTATTATTCCACATTATATGTAATTAACTATAGAGACTACATCTGGGACTCTGTTATCAATTTCCAATGTTTATTCATTCAACAAAGATTTTTAAACTACCTACCATGTATCACAGTATAAAGCAGTGAAAAAATAGGTAAAGATCTTTGCCTGCATGAAGCTTATTATATTCAAGAGGAATACAGATAACGGACAATAAACTTAATAAGTAAGAAAAATTCATACACAAGAGGTCATAAGCACAATGTAGGTGAGTCAGTAGAATGGAGAGCCAAGTTGCAAGATAAGTGGTGTGGTCAAAGTAAGTCTCACTGAAAAGTTAACATTGGGACAAAGACTTGAAGGAGATAAGGCTGTGAGTCATGTAAGTTCACTGGGGAAAAGAGAACCTGGAAGAGGGAACAGCAAGTACAAAGGCTTGGAGGGGAGAGGGTGCTGGAGGGTTTGCAGATGTGCAGGGGGTCAGCCCAAGGATAGTGGGTGATGAGAGAACAGCAGAAGACAGGAATGACTACGTAATTCGTGGGGCCCTGTGCAACAAAAAAATGGGTGGCCTCTTCTTCAGAATTATTAAGAATTTCAAGATAGCTCCAGCAGATTCTTCAACCATGCACAGGGACCCTCTGAGCACAGGTCACACCCCATAAAGCCAGCTTTGGTAGGAGCTGAGGTCAGGCCCTTGAAGAACTTTGACTTTGAGGAAAACAGCACCTCACTGG
The DNA here is from genome assembly GCF_048564905.1 of Vicugna pacos. Taxonomy (NCBI): domain Eukaryota; kingdom Metazoa; phylum Chordata; class Mammalia; order Artiodactyla; family Camelidae; genus Vicugna; species Vicugna pacos. Next base: position 32,257,003 of record NC_133009.1, read on the forward strand.
AGGCCTTCAAGCTATCTGACTTACAGCATCTATGCCGAAATTAGTCTGAGGGGCCCAAAGTTGACACAGGACGTTACATAAGAGACTCCTGCAATAATCCAGGAGAGAGATGATGGTGGTTTGGCCCAAAGATAATATTTGCAGAGGTTGTAAGAAGTTCCAGACTCTGGAGACATCTTGAAGATGAAACTCACCAGATCAGTGATGGGTTTTATGTGGGAGAAAGAGAAATTTCAAAAAGAATGAAGAATACTGTAAGGTTTTGGGGCCTGAGGAACAGAAAAATGGAAGTTGTCAAGAACTTAGACAAGGAAGTCTAGACAGATGTGGAGGTGGTGCAGGGGGGCGATCAGGAGTTGGGTTTCCACCCAGACATCTGAGATTCCTCTTAGACACTCAAGTAGTGGAGAGAGTGAGGTGGCAGTTGGATACACGCATGTGGTGTTCACCAGAGTGCTCAGGCTGGAGACAGAAATGTGAAAGTAATCAGAAAAGCCTTCATTCTGTGGTGCGACTAAAAGTAAAGGTCTCAACTGCTCTAGATTCTCCAAAAGTTCTAGACTAACCAAATCCTTCTTTGTGTGCCACACTGACCCTGGCTCATGGCGTCTGGAGTTTAGTATTTACTTTTTCATTCCATCTCCCTTTGATTAAAGTCTTTTTTCCTCCTCATTTAAGAGAATGTCTTGACTGAAACTGCAACACCAAGGAGTTTGAAACATGATTAAGAAGTTCGGAAAACTGTTTCTAAATCTCACAATCTGTTTTTTTGTACCAGCTTCAGTCTTTCTATTTGATTTTGGAACATACTATCTACTTTTTAAATCTCCAGAATGACCCTTCCATTACATAAATATAAAGAAATTTTCATCTAATACATCCATGATGTCATCACTAATCTAAATGCAGATAACAAATATTCTGGAATAAACAATAAATATTTGGTAACATTAACTAGTAGGTTGAGCAGAGGCTGCATATTATTCATGTTTGTCAATGGAAAAAAGAAGTGTCCAGGGATGGGAAGGTCCAGCAGTGGACCGTGTCTTGATTTCTGCTTGTACCTGCTGAGGGTTGGGTTTCTCATTAGTTTTAGCAGTTGCTTCTGGGAAATATGGAAGAGAAGGAGCTGCCTTTACAAAGACATCATGAATCTCTAAGTTTAAGCAACGCTGTAGGAGGTTCTGGGTGGCAAAAGGAGGCAAGAAATTGGAGAGAGGGGCATTTTCCCTAAGCCTGTTCAGAACCAAACGCATGACTCCAGCATGTCTTTCCGGGAAGACAGAGAGCAGCAGTTTTAGGAGAATCAGGAGATGGCTCCCTTAGCAGGACCCTGTCAACCCCAGAGAGGGGCCTTGGAATGAGGATAGAGTGTGAAGACAGGAAACACCAAGCAGGTGCAGCAGGAGAGGAGAGAGGAGGAGATGTGAGGCACCCCTTCAGGAGCTCAGAAGTAATCTGAAAATGTTTTACAGAAGAGGAGTGATATTCAGTAATTATAGCAAAAGACAGTCAGGGTCATTGTAATTTAGCTCACTGTTTACTGACACCACTTTTACCCTTAGCTTGGTAAAAGATGAATATATATATATATATATATATATATATATATATATATATATATATATATATGTTTTGCTGACTTCACTCCACTGTGCATCAAAAGCCTCAATAAGAAAAAAGGAAAATTGGATAGTTTGATGTTTGCAAATAATTCGGAGACAATGTTTCATTCAACAGGTATTTTTAAACTTCCTTTACCCATTATATATATATACCCATATATATATATACCAAACAGGGCCCGAGGTCCTGTGTATTTAGCAGCTGGTTCCTCCAGCATGGTCTGCTAGCTCTGGCGAAATGACGCAGAACCAGTCCATCTCTCTAAGCTGAGGGAGCTGTAACTGGAATTCTTTCCAGTCTTCAGCCTTACCTCCTTTCTCCTGCCCTCAGTCACAGTGGGAGAGATGGGTGGGAAGAGAACTTCTATGATTGGAATCCAGAATGAAGACAGACTCCCCTTGCTCACTCTAATCAGAAATGCAGTGATAATCTTTGTGCAATAATATTATATTCCTCACCCTACTCTCACACTTCAACCAGAGAGGAAAACCTAGAGATGTTACTGTTTGAAAACTCAGTATAATATGGATTATAATAATGTTTCCAGTATTTCAATGTGAAATAGAGCGCCCCCCTTGAAATTTGCATTCAGTTTATTCCCAGGTTTGAAGACGGCCTCAGTTGGAAGGTTTATGAATGGGTAGAAAAGGTGAATTGGTCCTAACACCAACGGAAGAAGACATAAGTCTCCTTTTCCTGTCTTTAAAAATACAATTATGGAGTCTACAGGCCACTCATCACCTGAAACCAGGCCTGTGGCCAGTTTTAAGGGGCCCCAACCAGCTGTAGCCACTTGCACTGGGCAGGAGCTGTCTCCGATTTCCTGTAAAACAACTGGGCTGCATGGCAACTGGGAAGGCGGAATGGCAGAAAATGCAGACACCCTCGATTCTGCTGAGGAGCGGAGTGTTTACATTACTACTGATCACAACCTTGTCACCAAGCAGGCCTCGCCCCTGGATACTGCAAACTATAGTCGTGCTGCCAAAAACACTGTCGCCAAGAGGAAAAGTATAGCTGTAACTGTCACAGTCCATGCACACGGTGGCTGGCCCAGCCGGCAGGGTGGTCTGTGTGTAACAGGCGCTGTGGACCAGGGCATCAGACGCGCACAAGGACCTGCACCAACTCAGCCCCAACTCAGCCCCTCTCGTGAAGGTCAGAGTGTGCGGAAAATAGCCTGTCCCACGTTCTACCCAGTGGACGGCAGGTGGACCTCATGAAGCAAGTGGTCTACTTGTGGGACCAAGTGCACACACTGGTGCAGGAGCGGGTACACAGCGCCAGAGCCCAAGAACGGAGGCAAGGACTGTGACAGACTCGTCTTGCAATCCAAGAGTTGCACGGATGGCCGGTGCTTGCAGGAAGGGCGCGGTTGTCAGTGTTCAGAACACGGCTGTGGATCAGTCTGTGAAGCACAGTCAACTGTCCTGTGGGGGCTGTAGCAGCAGTTACCATGGCAACTTAGGCAACTGACATCAGTGATAAGTAAATGATTTTTCAATTTTTGTTGTCATGGCCTAGGATTTATGTATTCATTTATTTAGAGCTCTTTAAGCCCTTGTCAATAAATAAACCCTCAGAAGAGTGGTAAATTATAATATAAATATAGATATATATATAAAACTATGTTCTGAAGTTTCAAACTGAGTGTAACATGCTTCACTGTTTCATCTGATAATAAACCTCTAAAAACATGGAAAAAACATTCTGTTGTAATCTAAAAAGAACAAAAATACATAGGATTGTATCACATATGTTAGGTAACTTTTTCATTCTGATAAAGTCATATAAAATACGGGCTGTCCTATGCCCTAGAGCATGCTGACCACCGCCCTGGTCTCTAACCAACCCCAGTCTTGACAATCTAAAGTGTCTCCTGAAGTTGTTCCATGTCCCCTGGGTGGCAAAATCATCCCTGGCTGAGAACGGCTGACATAGAACCCATTACTACAATGACAACAGAGATTTAAGTTCATTTTCATAGTACATTTTGTTATTCTTTCATTTTGAGCAACCTTTTTGACGTTGTCAACCAAGGGAAGATGGCAAGGCTTTGCCAAAACGAGAATGTAAAACTTCCTCTCTCCCCAGATCATCAAAGGACCATGCACACTGTCGTTTGATGAAGCGCACATGTGATCAGTTATCTCTGTGTCACAGCGATAGCCCTGCTGCTCACAGGCGGCACCGTTGACTAATCTACTTCCTTCTTCAGAAATGCAACAGCCTAGAAACTGCAAGTATCAAGCAGTTTTTGTCCACTCAGTAGGACCTACGTCTCACTAAGCTGGGCAACGGGCAGGAAGACCACAACACAGGGCTGTCGAACCCTGCTGGGTTTTACTCTGTTTACTGATAACAGCTTAACTTTGAGCAAACTTTACCACAGATATCTTTTCAAAATATTCCTTTTCATGTCTTGACATTTAAGAGGCTTTATGTTAATTGCTTAGATTTCTACTTCATAGGGGAAAGGCAACAGTTAGAAACTTTGAAACGACTGGACTATAAATAAACCCAGGCTATTTTCTTTTCATATTTACCTATTACATTCTGGCTTGCTCTTTGATGAAAAGCCGAAGTTGTACAGACTTCATGCACATATACCATTTCTTATGAGGACTATAATGAGGCTCTCTGAAGCAAAGCCTATTCATCTAGGTTATTTGCAAGACTAGATCAATGAGCCACTTATTTCAAGCAACATTTGGTGCAAGATCATACCACCAGTGTCACCGAGTTTGAACAGGGTTTATGATCTATTATGTTTACTCTTGATCGTGGTTGAACTTTGAGCCTGTTTTGCTGACTTCACTCCATTGTGCATCAAAGGCCTCAAGAAGAAAAAAGGAAAATCAGGCAGTTTGATGTTTGAAAATAATTCTGAGATAATGTTTCATTCAACAGAAATTTTTTAAACTTCCTTTACCCATTATACTTTTTTCAAGACCTCCCACACTTTTAAAGGAGTTTTCCTGACAAGAATACCCAGGTGGTGCCACATCTAAAAAAAACTGATGTAAAGAAGAACAATCTTTTAAAAATTTATTCCCATGCTGTTTTAATAAGGAACCAACAAGGAAAGAGGGAACACATTGTTCCTCTCTTCCTCAGCAGGGTAGACTAGAGAACAGAGAAGTGGAGAGAAGTGAAGACTTTCTACTGTATTGAAACTTATCCAGATAAGGACATGGATGGATTTCCCCACATCTTGCAAAGTAAAACTTCTTCATTCTTTTGAAAGTTTTCAGTTTTTTTACTTTGACTTTCTTGAGGCAGGTTGAAAGATTTTTGAGAAATTCTTCCTTCTTTAATTAAAAAAAAAAATATATATATATATATATTCAACAGCAACTGTCTGAAGAAGGGGAGAAAAAAGGAAAGAAACAAGAGAAGCCACAAAGCCCCAGTCGCACTTAGTTCCTGTTCACTCAGGGCAGCTGGTGACGTAGGCTGGCTGTATTTTGAATTCACATATTAGAAACATTCATTCAGAGAGGAAACTGGCTTTGGCATAATCTGCAGAAGAAAACAGCTTTCACAGAACTGTTATTCAAAAAGAATCACAGAGAACTGTACTTCTTGTTTAAATGAACCTTAGCTTAGCTCTAACGGGGGAATAGCAGGTGTATTTTATGGTAGGTAACTTCTGATTTAAAATTTGAACAAAGTTTCATAAACAATGATTGGAATCGGAGAAAGAATCAGACCCCAAAGCCTGAGAAGCAGAGGGTTTGGGGTCTCACTGATCAAAACAAGGGATTTAGCAGAGGGAGGCTTGCGCTGCTTTGAGTTGAGGTGTCTTGTCTACCTCCAAACACACCTTTAAAGCAGCTCTGTCTGTAACATCAGAACCCTAGCTGAGATCCCTGAAGCACCGAGCTCTCTCCCAGGCCCCACGCTCACTGGGCCCTGCCTGGCCCGCTGCGCGCTTCCTTGTTAGGGTCTGCGGGACTCTCCCTGGACTGGAGCTTTGGCGTCTGAGCCTTCATATCTCTACCTAGCATCTAATTTTGTGCAATAAAGAATAATTCACTTATTAAAGACACTCAGGTCATTCTTTTCAAGTAGAAGCTTACATTTCAGAAACAGGAAGATGATTTCTAGCCTCCATAATTTCATGGTGTTAGACCATTGTATGTCATATACCACTGCTCTGCTCACAATATTTAGACAGTTCCATAGCAACGCTGAAAACACAGCCCCCACAGGTCTGCGTTCCTCCTGCTCTGTGTCAGGGCTTAGAGACATTCCTGAGAGATGGAACCCCACCCCAGAGCGCTGCATCTGGAATGTTCCCTTTATGGTAGTCACTCCAGAAACCTGGAGCAGAAGTGCATCTTAGGGCTTTGTATTCAGTTCTAGAAACGTCCCCCTCGTGCTTGCAGACTTCAGCTTTTGTTTATAAGGCATTCAGAAATCCTCTTCTTCAATTCTGAAATGGGCTAATAACATTTGACTACTTTATAGTTGACCTTTCTTGTTCTTTTCACAGTAGAAAAATAGATTATCACCTTTTCATTATCTAAAATGTTTGGTATAAAAATATTAGTGGAGATTATAGAGATGCAAATATCTTCTTAAACCTGGTTCTCTTTCCATATGCTTCTTGAAATTCAAAAGTAAATTTCTTGTTTTGGCTTATTGTTGACCCAGACAACAAAAATTTACTTTATTATACTATCCATTTGCATTAAAATATGTTTTCTACAGTGTCTGGAATAGAGATTTTACTTTATCTTATTTTTTTTTTTTTGAGCCACACTTCAGTTTATTGGCATCGTCAACCTATGAGTGAGACAGGACGCTCCCCATGAGGTGAGATTGTTCTCTCTCTGCCATCACACGTGCCCACACAGCTTCCCCTCAGAAGGGCAGCATTTCAAGCTGAAGTTGGGGTAGATTATTTATTCCTTTTTCACTTTCACAATTTTTACGTTGCTGCCAGAAGCCTTCTCAGCGTTTGCTCTGAATTCTGTCTTCAGGGCATCTCTCACTGCTTTTGCACAGATCTGAGAGTATCGGGTGTAGCTGAGTCCAGCCTGTCGCCAGTAGGCCACCATGATGTTGCGCGCTGGGTCAAGTCGCGAGGACCGGTCAACGTCGGCTCAGCGCACGGCCCAACTTATCTTATTTTTTTAGTAGCTTAAAACAACAAGTATTTATTTTCTCACAGTTTTTTCAGAAGTAGCTTAGCTGAGTGGTTCCAACTCAGGGTTTCTCATGAGGTTGTGGTCAAGCTATTTGCTGGGACTGTAAGTCATCATATTTCATATTCTTGGCTTTGTTATACAGTGTTCAACAGATTCCCTCTCGCCTCTCTTTTTCTTTTTGAGTTTAAATCTGCTGTGCCATTTGTCATTAAGATATCATCATCCTTCTGGCTGAACTATTTAGTCTCCTGATTTCCTTGGAAAGCGGGGCCACTGATTGAAAACATCCCCATATACCACTGATCAGAAAGGAGCCTTGCATCATGTCCAGGGGTCAGGCTGGGGCAGAGGGACCACTCAAAGTCCCCAGGCCTCCATCGGCATCAGCTGGTTAGACCCAGTGAAGACGAAACACGACATTCAGTCTTGGTGCTTTCTAGGGCTGCGGGGTCTCAGACTTTGATGTGTGCACAAGTCACGTGGGCACCTCATTAAGATGCAGATTCTAACTCCTTAGTTCTGGGATGAGCCTGAGATTCTGCACCAAGCACAGAGATTTTAAGTAAATGTTGTTGACTGCCTCTCGTCACTGTTGGCGGCCCCCTCTACCTGATTCTCTTCTCCATCAATCTTATGAGCCAAGTCACTACCTAACTTCTACTTGCATTTTGTTCAAAATATCTTCCTAAATTTTTGTGACTCTCTAATCACACAGGCACTGCTTATGTCCAGATTATGTCCCCTCACGTGGGGTTAACATGATGGCCTGATTCTTTATTACTTTTCAAATGTTCCAGGTAGCACTTTATAAAAAACACAATACTTTATACAGTCATCACATTTGATCCTCAAAACAACCTGTGTGATAGGCAAGGCAAACATCATCTCAGCTTTGCCAACAAGGAAATGGGTTCAGGGAGAGTGAACTATTTTCTCAGGGTCGTGAAGCTACCAGGTTGCAGAGCTGCAGCTCTGGCCAGAATCCCAGTTCCCCAAACTATTTCTGCCTTCTTAAGGCCAAGTAACAATAGCACCACAATAAAACCCACTGAAAATTTCAACATGTCTAGAAGACATGTAGCAATTTAGCACTGGAAACGACCTCACAGATGACAAAATCTACCAGCACCCCACTTCATACAATGCAGCTCCAGAGACTCAGGGACCATGTCCGACACTGCAGACCTGATTACAGACTCGGTCACTACTTGAATCTACTGACTTCAGATACAGCATTTTCTGCTACACTTTTCAACCTTATTCCTTTAAAAGCCCCCAGCATTTTTAGCTTTCCATAATATGTGCCAGTGACCTGTCCAATGTCAATTTTGGCCAGTCTCATAGATGCGTCTCTGCCAAAGACAGGTTCTGTCTCCTGCTCTCCAGCAGCTGGACCACACTCACGTTACCTCTGGATGGTAGTTTCCACTGCTCACCAGACCTGGCGCAGAGTCCCTGCGGTCTTTCCAAATCTCAGCCTTCATCAAATTCTACCCCCTCCTCAGAGCCCTCGCTGCCTTTCTGGCACCTTAGGAAACCTCTCTTCTTGAAGTCCTCAGAGTACTGGCAGTTCCTAGCACACATTTTTTTGTACATCCTCATGGTATCATCCTGGTCCCATATCACCCCTTCCCCAACACTCAGTGTCTCCTCACTGAGGACAGCTGATACACAAAATGCTATTTCTTCTCCCTGGGACATGCTTCCCACCCACATATGAAGCCATCTGTCAGGTAAAACACTGCTTCTCCCATGAGGTCCTGGCTGATGTCTCCACGTGATGGAGGAGAGCACTCTTTGGGCTTCTTAGCACATTCTGTACGTTACTCCTTCACATCAGTTGTCTGATGATATCGCTGGTGTCTGCACGTCTGTTCCCTCACGGAAGACTCCTCATCATGACACAACTTTTCCTCTGCACTGACTGCAAGGCCCATCACACAACTGGAGCTTAGTATGTGTTAAATGAATCAAAAAATTAAATGTGCATGCCCGTAATAATGAAGACATTCTGTACCCTGCTAAACTTAAGAAAACAAATACAGACTTTGAAGCTTAGAGGGGAAAAACTCACCAGGGAAACAGGATCTGGGTACCATTGGCCTGGGCCTAATTCCTCCAGCAACTACAAAGCAAGGCTGGAGAAAGACCAAGCGGCATCTTGCTGAGACATGATTGCTCTCTCAGGAGTCGGAGCCTCACGCTTAGAGGTAACATCTTGCCTCCAACTACACTTCTCAGAGTTAGAGCCACTATCCTCATATTATGACTGTACTGAACTTGCTATTTCTTAGCTCACCAGATTTTCTTTTTTTAACTGAAGTATATTTGATTTACAATGTTGTGTTAGTTTCTGGTGTACAGCATAGTGATTCAGTTTTATATATATATATATTTCTTCTCATATTCTTTTTCATTATAGACCATTACAAGATACTGAATATAGTTCCCTGTGCTATACAGTAGGTCCTTGTTGTTTATCTATTTTATATATAGTAGTTAGTACTTATGGATCCCACTGAGCTCCTTCCCCCTTGGCAACCGTAAGTTTGTTTTCTATGTCTGTGTTCTATAAATAAGTTCATTTGTTCCTTTTTTTTTTTTAAAGATTCCACATATAAGTGGTATCACATGGCATTTGTCTTTCTCTTTCTGGATGACTTCACTTAGGATGATGATCTCCAGGTCCATCCATGTTGCTCCAAACGGCATTATTTTATTCTTTTTTATGGCCGAGCAGTATCCCACTGTATAAATAAACACAACCTCTTTATCCAGTCATCTGTTACCAGATTTTCTTAAACCTAAATTTTAAATTTTTGTTCTAAGAAGACCCTCCACCTACTCCCCAGGGGACAACTCTGTAGTCATCTTTCCACAGACAGCATTAGGGTCGTTTCTGTGATGGCTGCTCTGCTTCCACACACACTTCTTTTATGTTTCCAAAACCCTGCAGGCAGAACTCTACTTAAGCATTTAACCCATGGGACTGAGACTCGTGTCTGTCTCCCTGATAGACCATGAACTACACAAAAGCGTGGAGTTCACCTACCTCATGTATACTTTTCAAAGCTCAGCGATGTTTAGCACTTTTCATGGAGCAACTATACACTAATATATTTAAAAGTTGGGGGAGGGGAGGAAGGTGGCAAGACGCAAAGACATCTTTGCAGCTAGTGTTCTGGATGCAAATTAGTTTCTGTTGATTAAAAGATTTAGAAGCACAGCAAAGTCAAAATGCTCTTCCTCCTTCTGCTTGTGGGTGAGGCTGTGGAAACAGGAGCGTTCCTGCCCAGCCCCTATTCACAGCTCCTCGCCTCGCTTGCAGCTCTGGGAATCCACTTCCTAGAGTCCCGAGTGTTGGAAGACAGTCAGGGACAGCAGCAACAGCTTCTTAATTCCAACATACTAATACCTGCAGTGCAGTTCCAGGAATTATTCTAGAAGTCAGAGCTCTGGTAAAGACTTCGGAGGTGGGGTCAACCTGGAGGCCCAGCCCAGAAGCTTTGCTTGTCACTTCCAATATTTGTGTAAGCACATAATTTCCTGTATTAAAACACTTCTTGCTTAAAATACCTACAGTGATAGTTTCTGTTTCTTACTCATCCTGTCCGATACAGTAAGAAGGAATAAGAGGATGGGGGAGCGGAAGTGGGGGAGAGAGCAGAGATCGGGGGGGGGGGGTGTCCCTGTCTGGAAAAGCACAGGCTATGAAAAGAACTTGTGCTACGTGACCACTGATGATGGCCACCTGACCTCCCTTTCTTAGAGCGTTTACTAGAAAGGATCTACAACTGTGAATCCTGCCTCTGTCCCTTTGAGATGTACTGTATATCCTACAACCCGGAGTGTCGTTCTCAAGGACCCAAAAGCCATTCCTCTGAAAGGTAACCATCAGGAAGGAGAGGGTCTCTGTCTCCCAGTCTCTGAGGACAGATCCTAACTTCCACAACCACCAGCTCGCAGACACCATGGCTTCAATTGTGCCCTGACCAACCTCTTACAATCCTCAATTACCTGACTCTATCCGAGCCCCTACTTGCTCCCCTCCCTTTTCCTTCATTCTGCCTTTAAAACACCCAGGTCTCTTTGTGCAAATCTGAAAGGAGTTCAGCATTTTTTCCCACTGTCAGTAGTTACTGAATAAAATCTGTTTGTACCAGTTTTACTAATGTCCGGCTTTGCTTATCTTCGACAAGAGAAGGTTTATCTTCTTTTTTTTCTTTTTCTTCTACTCTTATTAGATTCACTTGTTATCCTATCAAATCATAAGAATCTAATTTATTTCCTCTATGAAAACCTTATATTGCTTTATTTTAAATTATGAAGATTACAAAAATGCCATAATGATTTGCGATGGCTATAAAAGCACATTTTCAATGTATCTTTTAACAGGGGAGATGTTTTCCAGAATTCCAGAGATTTTCTCCAGAAACAGCTTTCCCTGATTTTTACCTTAAGTCTGACAGATGAGGTAAATATCTCAAGTACCACTCAGTATTATGAACCAGTCAATAAATGTTAGAAATTTCTAGTCTACTTACAGTTTCAGCCTGAATATGAGTGGAAAACTTCCCTTCAAATTTCATCTAAAAACCTGTGATTTAGTGTACGACCTATGAACCACGAAATAAACTCACACTAATAGAGTCATTTTTGCCAGCTGGTTGCAAAAAGAAATTCCCATTGGTGGTTCAAAATGGAAATTTCTTGGAGTAGAGATAGAAGTCCCATTCTTTCTTTGGCCTTTGATTAAACAGAAACGCTTCAGAGTAGCCCAAATTCTTTGAAATTTATAACACACATTTACAAGACACCACTTGGAACTATCCTCATTTCATGTCACTGTTAGATTTGTGCATTTGCAGGAAATGAGTAATTCATCAAACATGCAGAGTCCCATGATTTTCAGTTCTCTTGAGGAGGTGAAAACAGTTGTTTAAGAGGGACTTGGAGATACTTAAAATTTTATACTTGTTAAATGTTTCTGACCTGGAAGGCAGACACTGCTGACAGGTGCAGATCTGGGTTAAGCTTGAAAAACGTTAGAGAAATTCCCCTGTTGACTAAGAATCAATTCGCTGTAGTCCCAAGAGCTGGCCTCTGGACATCCCCTTTGAACTCTTTTTTTTTCCTTCAAAGGGATTCATGCAAGGAACTGTGATTCACTGAATATTCTTTCCTAAAAAGAAAGCACCTCCATGGACAACTTGGAAATTTCCAGTACTAATATAACAAACTTATTATAATTTTTTTCACTATTGTTAGTCATTTCTAATGAGGAACCCATGGAAAATGTGAACACTCTATGAGCTATGACTTGAGAATCCGTTGGTCTCAAGCAATCCTGACCTTGTATTAAAAAAAAAAAAGAGCCTTCACCAAACGATGTGAAGTCTTCAAGAGAGATTAATATTTGTGACACAATATTGGGATTATAATGCTAATTAGTTGGAATAACAATATTATAAAAACAATAAATTACAATGTTCATAATAGGGGAAGGAAGGTAGCCTTTTGGAACTACAAATATTATTTCCAATTATGCCAACTCTATCTTGACATAAATATCTTTCATTTCTATGAGATACCAAGGTAGTGTTAAAAAAAAAACAGAGCTAGATGGTAGTTAAAGCAATAAAAACGGATTTCATTCAGGAGTATTGCAAGAGGAGAAGAGAGATCTCAGTATAGGTCTGGGCTCAGTTCTGAACACAGCTTGGGCACTTATAGCCAAGCGGTGGGGTAAGGGTCAGTGGATGAAATTACTAAGAAGAAATATCAGGGGTAAGGGAGTATTCTGGCCAAACCGACACAACAGGATTCCTGCTGAAGACTGGCCAGGTGATCAGACATCACCTGGGGAAGGTGGAGGATGAGGAAACCAGTTAGACATTGAGAGCGATTGGACACGGAGCACGGGGCAGTCTTACTAAACTAACCTAGTATGAATCTTGCTAAAACTGGATTTTTCAAGAAAGTGGGCCTGACAGAAGGCTTAGAAGCCCGACTAAAGTTTGACCAGGCGAAGAATCTTTGCCATTAGAATCTCCATGCCTGAGGAGATTTTCTGTACCAAGAAATTTAGCTAAAATGACAGATGGCATGTCCCCACCTTTTAAGAACATTTCCTGGAGATTTCCCCCATCACTTCCTTGTTACAAATTAACAGCAATTGGAAAAAACACTCCTGTACAAAAACTATGACTCAACTGTCAAAAATAGGAGGGCACAGGAGACAGGGTGAGAGGAAGCAGATGACTTTCTGGACGCAATCCTGATTGAAAGCCGTATTTTAGGTTTCCATCAAAATCGTGACCTGAGATGAGAGCCAAGGAGAACTGTGGATGTACAGAGGCAGATGGCAGACTGAGGAAGGACCCGCGTCTGAGGATCGCCTGAGGGCTCAGAGATACTGCGTTAATGGTTAAGTCCATTAAGGGGACTCTGAATCACCCTCCGGCGATACTTTGAGGTGGCTTCTGACAGATCTAGCAGTTTATGGTTGCCAGGTTCTGTTTCACTAAGATCACAGAGGTTTTCATTAACATCTGAGCGGCTGAGATCCAGTCTCTGTGCATACTTTTCATAACACAGTTACTCACTTATGAAGGAGATGCTGCTGCTTCCTTAGTCCGCTCGGGTCTTCCATTTTCACGTGGTCAGTGACAGCGCTACAGCCCCCACCATCCACAGAAAATGCTGACAAGCTTTCTGTACAAGTGCACGTCCATCATTGATCTTGAGTCACAGAAGTATCTCCATTTTTAATTAAACATGAACTTTTTTTAGCCTATTGCTGCCGAAAAGGTTTTGGCGCAAAATTAAAAAAATAAATAAACAAGGAATTGTGCATTTATATTACATGATAAATAAAAAAGAGAAACACTCTTGCAGAAGCATTTGGACACGTTCTTCAGCAGGAGCACTCAGTTTCTATTTCCTGGCCACGCTTTACAGACAATGTACTTCCCATTGTCCACATTCCCCAATGACCCCACCCATGTGAGGTTTTGCAGCTCTTTTCACATCACACTCATGACACAGACTGTAGCAGGGCACAAAAGGCTGGTGTAAAAAGACACTAGCTATGAAAAAAAGCTTCAAGTGCTTCTATGGATATCCCCACACCAGAGGAATTTAGCTGTCTCTAGCTCCTGTGGCTGTCCCATTAGCTCTGAAAAGATGCAGGAAAATGAGAGATGAGTTATCACTCAGTGCTTTTCAGATTTAACCATGTGTGAAGGAAGAATTCTATTCCCTGTCAACTGATTCACAAGCTATTAGATAAGATCACAACACAAGCTGGAAATACATATAGAAAGGTCACAGAGTCCACTTTATTGTATTTTAATGCAGTGATTCATGAGAGTACTTCATGAAAACATGAAAAATCTGGGTCAGGACAAATGCTAAACCAGAAAAGATGACTGGACATAAACATGAATATGAAGCATAAGCCAGAGCTATTTGTGTAAACCAGTAACGAGTGTGGAAAAAATATCAAAGAATGAATACTGGCATTAAATCACAAGTGAAGTAATAGGAAAGCAGGCAATTCATACTCTAATTTTAATTTTTTTCCTATTTCTTTATAATACACTTTATATTTGAGAGCAATTTTAGGTTCAGAGCAACAGGCAGAAGATGATACAGGAATTTCCCATGTACCCCCTTGCCCTATATGTGCATAGCCTCCCCTGTTATCAACATCCCCCACCAGACAGTACATTTGTTACAACTGATGAACCTACATTGATACATCCGGATCACCCAGAGTCCTTAGTTTACATTATGGTTCATTCTCGGTGTCGTACATTCTATGGGTCTGAACAAATGTGTAATGACGTGCAACCACACAGAGTGATTCACTGTCCTAAAAACCCCCTGGGCTCTGCCTCTTCATACCTCCATTCCTCATTAACCTCTGGCAACCACTGCCCTTTTCACTGTCACCATAGTTTTGCTTTTTCCAGAATGTTATACAGGTGGACTCAAACAGCATATAGCCTTTTCAGGTTGATTTATTTCACTTAGTGCATTTAAGGTTCCCCTGTGTTTCTTCATGGCTTGATAGCCATTTCTTTTTAGGGCTGCTTAATATTCCATGCCTGGACGTACCACTGTTTAATTTTACTTTGTAAAATACTTTCTCTTTAAAAAAATTAAGATATTTCAAATATATAGAAAATTTTGAATTACAGCACTCATATCCCAATTTAATCAATGTTAACTTTTTTCTATTTATATGAGAAACTTTTAAAAGAAAATAATTGAGTACAAAACATTTACTTTCCCCTATCTCAGAGAGAAATAATGACACTACAGCTTCTGTGTGCTCTGTCACCATGAAAAATACTGGGTAACAAACTACCCCAAATCTCAGTGGCTGAAAACTACAATCTTTTATTCTCATAGACCTGAAGAAGTGCTGAGGATTCGGCAAATGCAGGTTGGGCTCTGCTGAGTGAACCCATTCAGACGTGTGAGAATTAGCTGGGGGACTGCTGAGGAGGGCTGGGCTTAGCTGGGGCCCCCTGGCTCTCCTCCGTGTGTCTCCCCATGGACTGGCCACTAGCCTAGATGAGCCCTTTCCCTCACCATGCAGGGGCAAAGGACAGCAAACAGAAATGCCACAGCCTCTTGAGGCCCAGGCCTGGAACTGTGATACCATCATTTCCATCACATACTTATGGTCAAAACAAGACACATGGCCAAATCCAAAGTCAAGAGGGGGAAAGTGCAGCTCACACATCATGGGAGGGCACTGTTGGCCACAGTTACAGGTCAAGTGGGCTGTGGCTACCAAAGGGTGAAAAACTGGGGCCAAAAATGCAGTCCATCTCAGCTCTCATCCATGATTTCACACTCTTATCGTTATGTCTAGATCCATAAACATCGAATTAGTTGTTTGAGTATTTTCAAATTTTAAAGTTTACAGAAAAGTGATACAGTAATTTATTTAACCTAGTACATTTTGCCTCTTGTAATCATTTTGTTTGTAAGGATTATCCATGCTCATCAATAAATTTGATTTTTTAATTTTTTACTACTGAATTGTTTCCATTATATAAATATTTATAATTTATTTCTGTATCCTCCTACTGACAAACATGTCAGTTGTTTCCAATTTTATGTTATCACAAAATTAATGTAATAAAAGTCTTGGATACGTCCTTTCATGCAAAAGTATGATGCCTCCCTTATAATGTATCTAAAACATCTGAATTGTAAGGTAAGTGCTCCTTTTACAACCAAGATCAGTGTGTCCAACAGAAATATAATGTGATCCACACACACAATTTTAAATTTCCTAGTTCCCATATTTAAAAAAATTGAAAAGAAACAACATCAGTAATATATTTTATTTAATATTATTTAATAACATATTTTACTTAATACAATATACACAAAATATTGTTTCAAAATATAACTCATAAAACTTATCAATAATATATCTAACATTCTGTTTTGGTACTCCTTCTTTGAAATCCCATGTGTAGGTCATCCTTCAAGTTCAGCTCAGCCCAGCTTACCACATTTCCAGCACTCGACAGCCACATGTGGCTAGTGGCTACTCTCTGGCTCAGTGTAGTTCTAAATGTCACTGAATTACTTGCCCAAGTATTGGTACCAATATAGGAGACTTGCAATTACTGTACATCCTTATCAACAATTGTTAGCAATAAATATTTTCCATTTTTTGCCCGTCTGAAGGTTAAGCAGGAAAAAGATGTCAGTGGAAAACTGGAGAAATCTGATTTAGAAGTCTGTAGGTTAGTTAGTCTTGTGCCAAAGTTAATTTTCTAGTTTTACTAATTGTAAATTTGGTTACATAAGATGTTAAAATTCAGGGACGTGGGTAAAAATCTTACATGAACTCTGTACTATGTTTCCAAGTCTTCTTTAAGTCAAAAATTATATTGAAATAGAAAGTTTTTAAAAACCACTCCTTAATTGAACTTGGATTTCATTTTTCCTACAGGTCACCGGGTGTAACCACTTAAACAGGCTTTCCAAAGTTTGGACGTGTGAATTGGAAGCATTTTTTATTTAACTACAATAGGAGATGGAAGAGTTTAAGATCTCACTCTCAGTCTGCTCTATAATGAAGATCGGCCACACCTTCTGGTGTCAGTGAACCCCAGAGGCAAGGCCAGAGAGGACGGAAGCTGCCTCTGGGGACTGAACTTGGTGCCTCTGTTGTGAGTCCTCACCTTTTCGGTCTCATGCCACTTCCCTGTATGCCTCTAAAAACGCTGGTCTTAGTCTGCCTTGCATTAAACATAACTGGGCAATTAGCACAGAGCACTTTCTCTCTGTTGGGTTAAATAAAAAACCACTGTATTCCTTTGAATAGCGTGCAGGTCATGCTAATGAATGTCTTGACCTGAATAGATGATGATGGTAACATTCCAACCCTTAACAGAAGTTAGAGGTTGAAATACCACGCTTCCTTTCACTCGTATTTATCTGTAACCATAAGTGGTGTCTTTTTCCCCACAGTATTCCTCAGAAGTCTTCAAAACTGCCTTCCACTGACTAAAGGTTTTAACCAAGAAGAAGAAAAAACAAATAAGCAAAAAGCTCCTAGCCCGCGGCCAGATGCTGCCCTACTTAAAGTTATTTAGAAATTGTGACCTCCTGTGAGCCCGCGGAAGGCAGCTGTGCGGACGGGGCGAGGGTGTTCGGTGAGGAAGTCGTGGTTTTTCTCGAGCTCTCTGGGCACAGATGCCCACATCTGTGCCGCTTTCAGATCTGAGATTCTCCAGAAAGTTCCCTTCTGCATCCTCCAGGCAGCCTTTAAACCCTACTTACAGTTCCTGTGATGAGTGAGCCTCCTCTGCTTAACAAAATACTCAATAAGCGCTCCCTTGACTAGTAAACAGCCAAGCAAACCCCCCTGTTAACCATTTTTTAAAAAACTGAAGCATCGTCAGTGTACAATGTTGTGTCAGTTTCTGGTGGACAGCATAATGCTTCAGTCATCCGCATACATGCATAGAGTCCTTTTCATACTCTTTTTCATTATAGCAAGTTCCCTTTTTAGATGAGCTCTGAAGGTCTGAAAACTGCGGGCTGTTCAGAGTAAGCATCAGGGAGGGGTGGGGTAGCTCAGGCAGCGACAGTCCTGAGCTGAAGCACCTTCCCTTTAATTATCACAGGAACTGTCAAAACACACCAGAAATAAGTGTTTTGCCTGTGACGCTACCCGAGAGATCCATGAAGGCAGCACAGTGGAGGGAGCCGGAAAGGTCCATCCAGAGAGAGGTGGTGGGGCATCCCCCGCCATCAGTTCCGTCTAACTCATGATTGTGCTTGTGACTTACATTGGATTTTTCTGCCAGAATTCTCAAGGTTGAGGTTTTCAGTCGCATTTCCTCCCCAGCGAAAGATGTAATTCCCAGCATTCGCTCACACAGGGTGTCTGCCTGCAGTCACAGTTTTCCTTTCGGGAGCTGCCTGAGTCCTGCTTGAGGCATCCGACTGGAGCCTTCAGCCACGGCGTCCACCCTGAAGCCCTCACGGAGTAAAGGGTGTCCAAGCGGAGGTGACAGAGCAAGGCTCTCTTTTGGCTGATGCCGCCCAGGACTGACTGTGGCCACTAGCTTTCACACCAGCATTTCTTGAAGCTTCGGAGCCACTTATTCAGCCTGAAATAGAACCCCCTACCTTGGCACCACCCTGGAAGAGAAGTTAGCCAACTGTCAGCGGGAACACTTCCCTCATATCAGTTGTCATGGGGGAAGTTCCAGAGTGAGACTGAAATTGAGAAGGAGAATGGATCTCTGAAGACAGGGCAGTGGGTTCTCATACACCCAGGTCTGAAGTTGATCACCGGGGAATCTGATCTCAGTTTACGGGATGGGAAGGTCCGGGGTAGGACACCAGGGTAATCCATCACCACTTCTCTCCCAGGGTGTTCTTGGCTGAATCAAAGTCAAGGCTTTGCAAAGGACCCAGGGTTCATGCTTCAAACAGTTATGGGAAGCGCCCTGGAGAGATTTTGTTTTGATTCTGTTTTGTACATGTTTATGATCATAGCAGCAAGCAGTCACCCCTGGAGGTGCCGTTTGAGATAAGAGGCTGTTCCAGGCACTGACTGCTGTCACATCTCTGTCACCCTCAGTCAGGGATGTGACTCAGGGCAGACATGCCTGTGGCTCTATTCCTCTGAGTAATAAATCATGTGAAAAAGTAATTCCATTGTGGGGATATTTGCTAACTCTAACCATCAATTTGTTGAAACTTCCACACCAATTAAATTCTAGTACTTATAAAACTGACTTGTCTTAGAGTGGATACTCTGTGGTCAATGGAGTCATAGGCTCTGGGTGTGTGTCCTTGCTCTGCCCTGCTCAATGAACCAGGGAAAGAAAATATGGTGGCATGGACAGCCCTGGGGTATCCAATCAGACACCCAGCACCAAGAACTCCAGCCCTAAATTGTACTAACTATGCTAACACTCACTTGCTACCTAACCTCTCACAGCAGTGACTGAGTGTCTATCAAACAGAGATGAAACTGTCCTTTTTTTCCTGGGTCCCTGTGAGGTCTGATGAATGCACAGAGTGAGTTCTCAATATATATATTTCTTATTCCATGTGTGATCTTAAGCAGGTTTAAAAAAAATCTCTGAGCCTAGATGTTCCACTGTAAAATCTAAGATAAATATCTATCTCATTGTATTGTAGTAAAGATGAACTGATATATGTTGGGAAACATGGTGCATAAGTTCTAAAAATCTATGAGGCAATTCCTACATTTGTAAACCAGTGTGCCCTTCTAGTAAAGATCTTTTGAGATTCTTCAGGAGAAGCGTGATATATCAGAAGTGAAGGGACTTATCTTAAAATGTTTCTTGAGTCATAAGTAAGAAGAGGAACATGAGAAAGCATGTAGACATTCAGATGCGTGTATCTACATGTCAGCATTAAGGTGAGTCTAAGAACACGTGACTGCACGAGCAAAGACACTTGAGAACTTGACTGAACGTGGATATTCTCCCATCACAGTATTGTGAGTATATCACGTGACAAATAATCAATCACTGATTCCTGGAAATGGCCACTTTAATATGAACTAGTGTGCAGGGCATCCTGCACAGCTAATGTGTATCTTTCTCATCTTTTTTTCAACCTGTTTCCTGCACTGCAAAGAAACTGACACAGGATGCTTGTGAAACGAGATTTAAATTTTCAGTCCAGACGTGTTACAGCTGAGCAACAGAAAGCCCCTAGATTTCACAGAACTCAATTCTAATGTTTTTCTAATGGAAACCCCCATGGTTTGCAGGGTTCTCATAAAGCACCTTGGAATCATATGATTAAAGTCGATCTCACACTTCTTTCTGAGCTTGCTGCCATCAAAGCGTCTTCTCAAATTTTCAGGTCAGCACAAAATGTTGTCCTACTAAGTGATCTTGAAACGTTAGCATGAAGAACTCTGCACAGAATTTCCCTACACTAAAAGTCACAAAATACACTCAAAGTCATTATGCAATAGATGAATTTGAAACCCAAAACAAGAGGGAATTTTTTCCTATTAAGTATCTTTTTTTAAACAACTTCATTGTGGTATAATTTCTGTGCAATAAACTACACATATTTCAGACATACAATTTGATGAGTTTTGATAGCTGTGTACACCTATGAAACCACCACCACAATCAGGATCCCTAACAATTCCATCACTCCCCAGGAGGTGCAGATATCAAACTCCCAATTTATCCCCTCCCACCCCCTTTACCCTCTAGGAATCATAAGTTTGTTCTCTGTGTCTGTGAGTCGTAGCAAGAGGGATTTTTGATGAGGGATGTCCAATGAGGAAGGCAGCCCACAAGTGATGTCCTAAAAATCCCATAAGATGATACATTATTATTCTAATTTTGAACTGAAAGAGCTCAAGCTTCTAAATCAGACTTGAAAATTACATAAAGGCCCTAACCCCTCATTAAAAACCACAGTCTTCACACACTGATGAAAATTTCCGTGAGGAGACCTGCGGGGACACAGTGGTCCCTTTCAGCTACGGAAGACAAGTGGCCAGGAAAGAGCTTCAGTGATGAGCTGAGGGCTCCACACATGGGAGATAATCCCCAAAGGAGATTCCAACTTGGGAAAGACACAGATGCATAAAAGAAGCTACCAGGGTGGCCCTCAGGACTACACAGGATGGGAAAACCCTGATCTGCATGGGAAAGACGTTCTCTTCACGGAGCTGAGAGTCTTCAGGGCTCACTGCACTCACACACTGAAGGGAACTGGTATCTCCGAGTCCTGTCAGCTTTCATCACACAAAGCACCGATTTTGAGAATCAGCTTAAAACCATCGATCAAGCAAGGACTCTGAAGTCAGACTTTAGCTCTATTCCAAGTTTTGACACATCCAATTTGAAAATTAATCTCTTTGAAACTCAGTTGTTTATTAAATGGGGATAATGACATTTGTCTCAAAGGATAATGTCAAAGGTTGGATCAAGTCATCTAAAATACCAGAGATGATTTTACAGCTGTTGTCTCACTTTATTATTAGCTATCATTATTAATTTCACAATGAGCATAAAATTACTTCTATACCAAATCGGAAGGGAAAAAATTGGCCTGTGTGGCCTAGGGTACTATTTCCCTTGAATCATGGGTGTATATAACAAATAAAAAATTGACACAGAGAGTTGCACCAGCAAGGAGCATGAAGTCTCCTGACAATCAGCCTCTTCCAGATCTTTTTACTTCCCTGAGTTTATTCCTTTCCAGACACAACAGAGCAGGATCCGCTACGTGAGATCAGTCTTGGATGCAATTTTCATTTTCAGATGCCTGTACTGTAGCAAGGTGTCTTTTTACTGGTCAAACTATTGCAAATATAATGTGCTATTTCCTGCAGTGAGAAGAAGGGGAAACTGGTGCATGTTATTTTATGAATGAATTTCTAGAACTACCTGTGACACATCCAAACCTGAGAGTTACCATTTGACTTAAGTACGCCAACAAAGCAAGTGACACTTCCTTAACCGGTGAACAGGGTTCTGAATGATGGAAAGTGTGGTCTAGTGGTTAGGACAAGTGGCTGGAAGTCATGCTCCCAGGAGGTGTCCCTGCCTCTGACAGTGACACGCTGGTTGACTTCAGACTAGTCATTTGACAGGTATGAGCCAATGTGATCATTTACACTACTTCTTTTAAACCTCAAATGCCACCACACCAGAGACAAAGTCCAACACTTCAACTCCGAAAACTATAAATCCAGGTCACTTGATAATCAGTGTGATTCTATTCTATATAATCTGTATATGTATTATATTATATTTATCAGTAAGGGTAGCAGGATCAGCACAACAGTTCTCTGAAGGTCAACACAGTAAGCAAATAAATGTATGAATGAAAAGTGAAATTTTGAAATGAATGAATCGTTATCAACACGTCATGTCGTAGTAGGACGGAGCCAGGACCAGGTACTACTGATATTCACATAAAAATCACACAAAAACTACAGTCGCTGGGTTTAAGGATGTCACCAAGCTGGGGACTTCTTTCCTCAAAGACTTACCATTCTCGGGCTCTCGGGACATCAGACAGCGAAGAGCAGCGATCCCTGCGAGACGGGAAACCCGGTGCCTTGAGACTGCAGAGCTGACTGTTGGGAGCAGACATCCCAGCTGCGCTGAGGCGGCGGCACTGGGAGTTCAGGGAGAACAAAGTGACTAGAGTCAGCAGGAAAAAAAAGGAAAAGAAAAAGAAAAAACCCAGCTATAGGGAAATGACTCTGCCCAGGGACCCGCTGCAGTGTTAGCCGAATGCTGGTTAGTGCTTATCTGTGATGAAACCACCAGAAGCCAAGAAAGGACCAGTTAAGAGGGTAAGAAGGAACAACACTCAGATCACACAGGGACAGAACTTGTCCCAAAAGCCTGGGCGGAAGACCTAAAATTCCAGGGGCATCAGGTAGAGTACTGCATGGGGTCTTGCCTCAGAAGCAGGGAAAAATCAACCTGTGACAAATCGTCGCTTTGATCCCATCTAACAAAGCCTGACCTGGAAAAATCAAAATGTTTTCAAATAATGTAACCATGTCTACGAATATTTATAAGAATGAAAAAATATCTAGCACCCTAAAAGGTAAAATCATAACTCCTGACATCTAATCAGAAATTACCAGGCATGCAAAAAGAAGCCTGGAAAATATGACCTGTCATGGTGATGAAAATCAATCAGCTGGAACTGCTCCAGAAATGACACAGATAACACATCTAGTATACAAGAACATCAAAGCAGTCGTTAAAACTGTATCCCATACACTCAAGAAGTTAGAAGATGGAAGATGTTAAGAAAAGACACAATAGCCAAGACATGGGAACAACCTAAATGTCCATCGACAGATGACTGGATAAAGAAGTTGTGATATATTTATACAATGGAATACCACTCGGCCATAAAAAGAATAAGATAATGCCATTCGTAGCAACATGGATGGACCTGGAGATCGTCATTCTAAGTGAAGTGAGCCAGAAAGAGAAAGAAAAATACCATATGATATCATTCATGTGTGGAATCTTAAAAAAAAAAAAAGACACAAATGAACTCATCTACAAAACAGAAACAGACTCACAGACATAGAAAACAAACTTGTGGTTACCAGGGGGGAAAAGAGGTGGGAAGGGATAAACTGGGAGTTCGAGATTTGCAGATATTTACTACTACATATAAAATAGATAAGCAACAAGTTTATACTCTATAGCACAGGGGACAATATTCAAAATCTTGTGGAAACCTATAATGAGTAAGAATATGAAAATGAATATATGTATGTGTATGTATGACCGAAACATTATGCTGGACACCAGAAATTGATACAACATTATAAACTGACTACACTTCAATTAAAAAAAAGACACCAACTAAACTTCCAGAGACCGAAACAACAATATCCAAAACGAAAAATGCACTGGATGGGACAGTGTCGTATTACACGAAGACTAAACTGCAGAGGAGAAAATAAGGTGTGTGCGCGTGTACGTTTGTGTGTGTGTGTGTCTGTGTCCCATTTACTGCAATTCCTGAAAAGAACATTACAGGCAGCGCCTCAAGATATAAAACCTTAGGACTTTATAGAGCAACAGAGAGGCCTTGATAGGAATATATAATGTCCTAACACTGAGACCAAAAAGAAAAAAAAAAAGAGGGCAAAATCACTTTAGATGGGAGACTCTGATTTCCTTTTTCAGAAGCATGAACGGTGGGCGTTTCTTTTCCTTCAGAAGGGGAAGGCACGGAAGCGAAAGCAGAGCTGAGGGACTGGGGAGGGTCTCCGGTGAGTCGAGGCCTGCAGGGGGCCCCAGCCAAGTGAAGGCAGATGGTTTCTCAGGGGAGAGCTGGCCTGGGCTCAGAGCACGGGAACGGGCAGGGCCTGAGCAGGGCGTGGGGAAGGATGCTGGGTGTGCCATTCAGCCCTCAGGAGCCTCCATTCCCATATCTAAAATGGAAGTAATAATACAGACCTCGTACACTGCTTTAAAGATTAAGGGATACCATTTTCCTAATCAGACTGCTCAACAGGATCTGCTTCCTCGGGAGCTGAGGGTGGGGCTGGGTGCGTAGGTAAAAGTGAGTTGAGATGCCCAGACATACCAGCTTGGCTCCTTAAGCTCAGCGCGATGCTCAGGTTGACTTTTCTATAATCATTGCTTGTCTCCTTGTTTTTTCACATGTGTTCCATTTCCTCTTGACAAGCTTATTCTTTCCCCATCTTTAAAGACTCCACAAGTGGTCTCCACAAGTAGCTGTGAGCAGTGCCTCTTGCAAGATCACATCAGGACAGGAAAGGCACCGTGGCCGAGGAGAGCTGTCAAACAGCAGCGCCCGCACATGCTTCTTCCTGAGGCTCCAGAGAAAAGCCCATTCCGTTTGGAATCCCAGTACATCTCCGGAATTTCACTAACTCTCGAGCTCAGAATACGGCCTCTGCGTAGGATGTAACAGGCAGTGGTAATAGGGCTCCTGCGGCAACAGCTAGGAAAATAAGAATAAGAGAACACCAAAACATCTCTTTTTTCAGTGTGTACTTCTTAAAAGTTGTACTAATTAAATGTTTAACTTCTCCCTCACCCCAAGTTTTATGGAAAAATAACTGGTAGGTAACAGTACATTAGTTGTATGTGTGCATATATGTATATATTGCGAACGGATCACAATAAGCTTAGTAATATCCATCAGCTCCCATAGTTAACAAGCTTTTTTCTCATGATGAGAACTTTTAAGATCTACTCTCTTAGCAACTTCAAACTACACAGCACAGTACCGTTAACTACAGTCCCCACGATACACATTACATCCCCAGGACTTGTTTATCTCATAACTGGGAGTTTGTACCTTTGACCTCCTTCACCCATTTCCTCCACACTCCACTCCCCCTCCACCTCTGTCAACCACCAATCTGTCCTCTGTATCTATGAGTTCATTTTTTTTAGTTTCTATTTATGAGATCATACAGCGTTTGTCTTTCTCTGTCTGACTTATTTCACTTAGCACAACGTCCCCAAGGTTCAAGCATGCTGTCGCAAATTGCAGGGTCTTCTTTTTTATGGCTGAATGTTACTTCACTATCTATAGATAGATATATAATATCTTCTTTCTCTAGTCATCCATCAGCGGACACTTAGATTGTTTCCATGTCTTGGCTACTATAAATAATGCTACTGTGAACATGGGGGTGCAAATATCTTTCCAAGATAGTAATCTCAAAAAAATCATATTTTTAAAGATAACCAATTGTTAGAGAAGCAAAGAGGACTAGATTAATTAAAAGTCAGAGAGGGAAGAGCCCTTCCTAGGTGGGCTGAGATCACAGTCATTTTCTTTGCCACAGCCAGGCGCAGGTGGAGGGGAGGGTTTTGGAGCAGGCAGAGAAAATGCCACAGTGAAGACAACAGCAGAGCTTTCAATGGCCACACAGGCTGACGTAATGGATTAGAATCCATTGGAGTCCCAAAGGCACAGCCAGTTTTCCACACAGGACATCCGCTTTGTGCTTCTGCTGCCCAGGGGGTTGGCTGCCTCACCTTGAAAAGCTGAATGAAATCTCCAACACTTCACTGTTTTAAGTTGCCCCCACGGCTTTGTGAAAAGAAGTCTGCAGTGCACAGCTGCTGATGAAAACAATCAGAAAAATATGGGGAGGGGCGGAGCTTTTCATTGCCTCACATCCACCTACAGCAGGAGCTCCCCCCGTAAAGGCTGGAGCCCATCTCCCATCACCACTCCCACATGTCCCCGATCACCTGGGACTGATGCTCCGACCAGCAGGGGCTGGACGAGGAAAGAAGCGGGAGGTAGTTGGAGATACCCTGATTGTCTTCTGTTTCATTGCTGGATATCACACAATATCCCTTACAGATATTGTCAAGTTAATAGTGGTAAAAGTCTTTGAAAGTATTAAGGGACAATCCAGGAAAATATCACTTCCAAAACTGTACTGAAGAGGGGAAGGAAAGACGTAGGGAAAGGAAAATATACTATGGGGATGATAATTCATAGGCAGTAACAGACACCAGTGAAACAGTGAAGGGTGAGGCATATAATCCGATGTCATAGTTACAAAGATAACCACTAGGACAAAAAGGCAACCCTCCAAATTAATCAGGAGGAATACAAACACAAACTAAAACAATAGCAAAAAAATAACACTGTGTATTTTTAAATGATGAAAATACAAGACATTGATTGACTGGGACATTGTGCTGTACACCAGAAATTGATGCACTGTAACTGACTATATTTCAATTTAAAAAATGATAAGTACAGAAAGCCTAACATAATGAACGTGGTGAGATAAGCAAGTCTGACCATTTTCTTCTCACGTTCAAGAGATCCAAGATCTGCTGACTAGGCAGGCCCTGTGGCTCTGTGATGGCAGCAGAGCCTCAGGTCCCTCCATATTTCTGCTCAGCCATCCTCAGCCTCTGGCTTTCATCCTTTGAAGTCTCACAGTAGCAAGATGGCAGGAAGGAAAAGGGCAAAGACATATGCCCGTTGAGTCTGGCCTTTCTCAAAGTGGCTGGAACGGTAACTGGCACCTCATAAGCACTGTTTGTTGAGTGGATACACATTTCATAACGCTGCTGACACTGAATCAGGTGCCACATTATATCTGCCTCCAGAACACCCTGTGCCAAACCCTATCTCGTACGCTCAACGCGGGTTTTGAAATTTCCCATCCATTTGTCTCTCTCCAGGATGAGATCCGCCCCTAGATTCCCTAATGCTTACCAGACCAACCAGCATGCGGCCAGCACTCAATAAATATTTGTTGAATAGTTGAAGAAATGAGTGTAAGGCTCAGCCCTTAACCCCTTATTCAACAAACTCTTTTTGGTTCCAGGCATTGTTCTGGACATTTGAGCAACACAGACTCCTTCTGGTTCATTACAATCAAGTTAAAAAAAAAAAGTCTGTTTAGAAGACATTTGCTTTGCTTGAGGATTATGACTAAAAGACGACTGACTCGATGGGAGATTGGGAGACAGAGCCCTGAGGAGCCCTAAGCTTTCAACTGACCAAGGGCTTGTTCTGTTCTTTCTTCTAATTTCACAATGACAGATAGTTCATAAAGGTACAGGTTTCACAGTGAAATCAGGTAGCCACAGTCCATCCGCACATCCAGAAGCCAAAAAGGTTAGGGAAGAAAAAAGAGGAGAGAGGTGCAGAGGGGAGAAAATGGAAGAGAAGAATTTTGGGGTACAAAATACAAGGATCTGAGCAAAAAAGGCAAATTAAAGAGGGGAGAAAAGGGGACTGAACAGTGTTTCTGAGAAAGAATAAACAAATGTGGATAATGGCCTGCTTACTCCATAATATTTGGTACAGTTTAATCATTGGTTAATATCAAATTATTGCTACTGAGCTAGGCTGTGCTTAAAATAGACTTTAATTTGACATAACCATGGGGACTTTAAGTCTTCTGTGATCACAGACACCCTCAGCATCCTCCATCTGCTGTCAGATGACACTCTGGTTTTGGAGACATCCAGATCTTCTTCCTGTGGATTGACTGGTGTGTGATTTGATAGTTGGGTATGGTTTCTACCAGGAAAAAAAAGAAATGACCTCAACATTTTCAGCCTCTTTCATCCTGAGCTCTGAAGTGACACACTGTGTAGAACAACTTTGCTCATGAAAAGAGAAGTGAAACGGAGACATTCTCCCTGGTATTCCTGGGGCTGCTCCACTGACTCTATAACTGTCCCAGATCAGGCGGATTCTGCATAAAGGGGGACATTTTCATTTTCACGTCTTCTCAGGAGCTTTTCACTGTCTATGCAAGGTGAATAATGATTCACTGGAAGATGTAAAGGACAAAGTATAAAGTGCAAACATCTACAAGATACTTGTTCTAAAGAATGTGGCAAGCATCATATGACATCACTTACATGTGGAATCTTAAAAATGACACAAATGAACTTATTTACAAAATAGAAAGAGACTCACAGATATAGAAAACAAACTTATGGTTACCAGAGGAGGAATGGGGGAGGGAGGGATAAATTGGGAGTTTGGGATTGGCTGATACAACCCACTATGTAAAGAATAGATAACAACAAGGTCCTAGTGTATAGCCCAGGGGACTATCTTCAATGACTTGTAGTAACCTGAACTGGAAAATAATATGAGAAAGTGTGTGTGTGTGTGTTTGTGTGTGTGTATAAAACTGAATCAGAAACTAATGCAACATTGTAAATCAAAAAAATTAAAATTAAAAGAGAATTTGGGAATTTGACGCAACATTGTAAAATGATTATAACCCAATAAAAAAATGTTAAAAAAAAAAAGAATGTGACTTCCAGGATTGGATAGGACCATGTAATTCATGTTGCAACTCTAAAGAGGTTTTAATTTTCTCAGGAATCAACAGCTGCCCCATGGTGTGCAGTGAAGTCAGAAAAGGGACAGATCAGTGCAGAGATAATCATGGGCATCACCCGCCCCACTGTGACATTTCCAATCCTTATCCCATTCCAACCTAGTTTCCTGGGTTTCTTGCACACGTCCAACCTCTTGCTATAATTTAGTGCAGGCTTTACTAGTCACCTCACTTTGTTTGCATTGCCTGCTCACTCTTTCAGAGGGGGAAGCAAATCTACCTCAACATAGCTCAGACAAAATGTGAGAAAAAAAACCCCCAGGCTAGAAGAATGGAACAAACTCCCACACATACCAGGCTGCTCTTATCAGTTCTATGCACTGTCTTCGGTGTGTTGAGATCTCACTGTCTGAACAGAGAGCTTGGGCAAAACAGAATCACAAGAGGAAAAAGCCAAAGAGTCATCAACAAGCCACCAAACCAACATGAGCTAGAACTTAAAACCTCACAATGGTAAAAATAAATAAATAAATAAAAGACAAAAATTTCACAAAGTCAAAATGACCTGATATTCACGAGGAAAATGACAGAAGGGCAGTGCAGTTTGAAGGTTTCTATGTCCTGATTTTCCACATCGTCGGAGATAAACGGTCAAATAAGATTATGAGCTTGTTCTAACTTCCAGTTCCCACCAAACATATGGCCCTAGTTTCCTGCTTCCACAAATCCAGGCGAAAACAAGACAAGACACATAGGGGAAGAAAAAAGAGATAAGAAGAGACTGGGAGGAGGGCTATTTACACTTTGGGAGGCGGCCACCTTTGGAACTGCTGTATGCAGACTTCACGGTTGGCGGCAGCCGTGCTTACTCAATGAGGCGCTCCCCCTGATCTAAAGCAAATTCAAAACTCGCAACACACCGAGGCCTAGCTTAGGGTTAGCTGGCCTTCCAAGAGAGAGTTTGTTCAGCATTTCCTTTCATGACTCAAGGTACTCCCGGGATACTTCATTCATCTCTGTTTGCCTGAGTTACCTAACCCTCAAAATGGGGTTGCTGACACTTGGCAACCATGAAAATCCTGTTTTCCAACAGCAGACTCCCAACAGAAACTTGCCGCCACTCCTAATTCAAACTGAAATAACTTTGCGCTTTCCAGCCTCATTGTGGGCTGACTCAGAAACTGGAGCTGGCTAAGGTCTGCAGTTGGGAGTGATCCATATTTCCAGCTATGAGTATCAAAAAGCAGATGGCGAGAAAATTAGATTGGGGTTGGCCAGAAGAGTCTGTGATGTTTTCACATCGTTAACATCTGAACATGCATTTGTACGTGTCTAACACAGTACTTTACAAAAATACACTAGCTGAGAGCAGAGGAGCCCCATGACAAATAAATACTGACAGAGCAAGGACCGGCGTGGAAGACGGGCCCACCCAGTGCGTGCAGAGCCGCGGGGCCAGGAGCCCTGACTCCGGAGCAGCTGGGCTGCCACATTCACAGTGTTTTGAGAACTCGAGGTAAAGGGCTCGAACCTAGAAGTAAAAGTGGAACAAATACTACCTATAAGGAATTCCATCTAAATGCACATACTTTGGGGCCTAGCTCTGATCACTATAGAATCTGGGAAGGGGCCAAAATTTCCCGACCCCACTGCCACAGCGGCAAACTGCTTAACCATCATCTCTCACTTCTACACACAGGAAACTGGCAAGAAGTTAGCTGACACAATCAAACTGACAAATCAGGCCAGAGTGAGAGCTTGGTGCTGAGCCCTCGGGCCTCTGAAATGCACCAAGATTAGCCCATCACTGGGCTTCAGGGGGCTCAAAACTTTTCATCTAAATAAAACAGGAAAAAAGGAAAAACAGGATAAAGAATCAAGCCTCTCTCTGGAGAGGGCGGAGCAGGCAGAGGACACGGTGGGACACCACAGACCACCTGCGCCCACAAGAACAGAAGACTCATGCTAGCATGGTCACTACTGACTCAGAAGTGTTTACCTAAGTAGGAAGACCATAATTTATTTTGAGAGTATGACATTTATTATGAAATAAATGTCCCGTGGGTCTGAGACACCAATACCTGGTTTAAAAAAAAAGGTAAATAAACACAAAATCAAAACATTAGAAAGTATATGAAGAAAATGGCATCAATACAGTCACACGGAGTCAGCGACGTGGTTTTGCAAAGGACAGAGCGTGTCGGGCAACCCTGATAGAACTTTTTAAGGAAAATTACATAATTAATAGAGAAAGGCAAAGGATGTAAGTCACTCCTGTTAACCATTTAGTAAAAGCAAAGGCAAACTACTGAAGTCATGTTTATCAGAAATTTGAAAAATTAAGTCATTTACTGAAGTTGTTCTCTGATAATTAAAATACACCTTCCTTTACAAATTGCCTCACTGACTGACCTTTGAACATCTTTGCTTTTGCAGGTATGGCCTGTGTTATGTACCAGAACGTTCCAGTCCAACTGCAAGTAGAGTGCCAATGTTCTTATAGCACAGTTTTCCGTTTATTCAGTACTGGCTCAATTCTATTTGCAAAGCATAGTCTGACAAAGCAAATAGAGTCTGACATGACTATTCTCCCTTGTGGCAATGATTATAAATTATAGGGTGATTATAAATCACAGGGTGCAGGAAGTATATCAGAGATAACATTAATCAAAGATTTCTTTAGGACTTTAAGAACAACTTGAAAGATGGGCCTTTAATAACTTTATCAGCAAGAAGAGATCTAGGCTGGGTGAGGTTTATAGAGCCACATGAGCCCAGTGCACTGAAGGTCCCACATTCGATTTTCTATAAACTCTTAAATTACAGAAAGGAGGCGCTCGGTGTTTACTATAAGCAGATTAGAACCGGGTAAGAAAAAGAAACTAGATTTTTATCTCGATCAGTTTGCTTTTACTGAGATCATTGAATTTCCCCAAGTTGCAAAGATTCTCTCTTACTAAAGCCTATCTGCTGATTTCTTCACCTAGAAGATAAAATCATAAACAGTTCTAAAGCATTTAATCCTTTCATAAATGGCATAAAGAAGGTATCAATGTCCCCACCCATGCTCTACCCAGACAAAGAGAAAAATCCTTCCAAATTCGCCTTTGTTGAAGCTTTCCAGACAAATTCTAAGAAATCTAGCTGAAACACTGTCAAAGGCTAGGGGGTGCAGGAGCCAAAAAAGACCAGGCAGTCACCCCCTGTCTTAATTCCCTAACCACTGAGTGGCTGTGTGAACTGAACAAAGTCTCTCAGCGCCCCTGTGAACTCTGCAAAGCTCTGTGTCTTCACACTCACTCCGCCATGGTCTTCATGCACGTAGGGGTTGTCTACCTGCTAAAGACCAGTTTCTCCACTGCAGTGTTTTTGTACTTTCCAAGGGATGTTGACCTCAAATGCAGAAGCAGGCAGGGAACACCGCATGCTGACTTTGAGTTAATGGCAACAGCACTTTCCCTGGCCCGCACTTTCAGCGTTAATCTTTCCTCCGCCCATTCCTCTCTGGCGTCGCTTCACTTTGATTGCTTGCTTAAGTACCTGTCTGCCCAGACTATACTTTGACCTCCTTTGGATGGAGATGCACTCTTCTCTCTATTTGCAGTTCTTAGGACTACAGTTCAAGTTTGTTAAGTCAAGACATTTTGTTTCAATGGATCAAAATTTCTGTCCATGTCGTTGACTCTTACCATATAGATATAACTCTGCTTTTAAAATATAACTTCATACTTATTTTTGTCCTCTTCCCTATCATTCCTAATGTCCACAATAAAACGTCAGCAAAATTATGAAGGCTCAACATCAGTTTAATCGACATCAAGGCTGAAAAAGTCACTCGGCAAAGCATTCCCTACTAAAATCAGGCAGTTGGAATGAGTGGAACCAAAATGCAAAATCACCTGAGCAAAGATTAAAATTTACCCTGTTGAAATTGATAGCCATAATCTGCAATGCTTCATTGAACCGATCTCCTAGACATTTTAAAATATAACACTGGAATTTTTAGGTCAGGGAAACTTCTTATGACACTATAATGGTAGATATATATATCATTATACATTAGTCAAAAACCCAAATAATGTACAACACCAAAACTGAAGGACTCTGAGTGATAATGAATGTGTCAGTGCAGGTTCATCACTGATTATGTAACAAGCACACCACACTGATGTGGGCTGGCGATGGTGAGGAAGGCTGTGGGGGGTGGAGGGAGTCTGTGGGAACTCTGTGCTTTCGGTTCAACTGCTTATGAGAGCCACTGTTTATTCTATTGACTTTTGTCAAATCATCTACAATTTCAACCCAAATTATTAACTCAGTGAAGACACTATTTGATCATGTGTCTTTTCTTAAATGAATTTCACAAAAAGGGACCAGACAGTGACTCTGTGCGTGTGACTGACAGGCAACTTCAGTGCCCTGCCTTGGACTCGCCCGCACTTGCGGATACAGCTTCTCCAGGTTTGCCCAGTTCTGACACACACAAGGTCTGCACGTGCTTCCAAGCAGCCTTTGAAAGAACAGCTACGTTACGGTGCCAGTGAGGAGGCTTCAACAGCCAACCATGATGCAGGAATCTCAGACAGACCCCCCTCTATCAGGAGTTTAATTTACCACTTAGGCTGGGAAGCACCCAATTGTAATTGCTTGCGAATGCTTAAGCTTGAAAGTATACTGAGGTAGTAAGAGGTTGGAGGTTTAAGGAATTATTACTATGTAAGAGGCAAATATTTATTTCTGTCTCAGACCAGAGCTTCCTAGCGTGTTGTCAGGAGAACATTATTTCTGCAAACTCTTTTTCCTACTGAGAGTTCAGTTCTCAAAAATGTTAGGACATATATGCCACATAGTCCAACCTCCTTTTAGAGACTGAAAAATATGCATTGACATAATAAAGGTTCTCAGAAGATCTGCATTGATCATTAACCCATTTCCCAAACTTAGGTAGCCCCAGGACCTTTGCTGCTGCTGCTGTCACAGTCCTTGCAATGCTTATTAACATCCAAAGGAATTACTGTTGCAGAAACATGCTTTGGAAATTATCAGTATATTTGGATAATAATGATAGTGGCCATTAAAAATAAGCTTTAATCATTTTCCCTGACATAACATATCCACAATTATTTAGAGGAATGAGAGTTTACTAAATAAACAAACAAACAATGCTGAAGATTGTAACAGAAAAGTAAATGTGGACTGAACCACAAGAAATACACAACAAATGACTTTATGTCATCAGTCTCTAAACCCCATTATTTTTGTTTGGGTAACTTCCAAAATGGCCAGCATATCTCTCTAGTTCTCTTTCTCAATGCATTATGTTATCTTTTGAACATCAAATGATGCTTGCTACATATAATGTGATATATGTGCATGACTGTGTAGTAAGTAAATTTTTAAGTGTAAATGTGATTCCTTCAAATACTTTTTATCATGACAATAGAACTAAGATAGGAAAAATAATACTTAATTCCCTTTTGTCAGCTTTACCTAATATCTTCAGGAGCCCCTCTAAGTAAAATGTTTGTCTTTCCAGGCATAAAAACCAAAGGAGGTTTAAACTAAACTGGACACTCAATAAATAAACCATACTCTATATACAAACACTATAAGAGCTTATATTGTATCAGCTCCTATATCATGATCAGTGATTAGTCATCTAATTCCCTGGGGTTTTACTTTAACCCTTAATCGTAATTAAAGCTAGACTGTATCTCTCCAGAGATCCTGCTGAAATCTGGAAGATCACCTAAGAAGCACACTATTGCCTGTCCAATTATACTCTTATTTTTACCAAGAGCAGTTTTTCTTTGGATATTGTGCAATTCTTTCATATCAGTATATTTACATATTAGGTCACAATTTTGTGTTAACTGTGCTTTTGCTTATAGTTCTGTTTTAAATTTTACTCTATTCTTACCCTAAGCAGTAATACACTAAAAAAATCCCAGTTTGATATATTAGTTATATTCCAAATACATATTAAAATCCAAGTACCACTTAAAAATATTTGTATCTCGGCAGTAGAATGCCCAGTACACACTATGGAAAAGACTAAATGGAAATTTCTTGCCATGGAAATAAGGGATGAGGTTTGGAGAAGGGAAAAGTTAAAATAACTTCTCAGCACTCCCCTTCCTACCAGATATATGCACAAATAAACAAAAAAGTATGTGTCTACATTGCTTCCTGAAAGGAAAAGAAATACCTCTTTTTGAAAATACTGTGATCAGAAGAATTTTACAGTCAAGGACTATTCAAACCATTGAGGGGATCCAGCTCTAATACTGAATTTCTATGCGATACAATAAATACCCCAAATGAAACATTTTATTGCAATATACATTTTTTTATGAAAAAAAAAAGTCCCCTAGAACCAAAGACTGATGCTGCTGAGGTCTTAGTGGTGCGTGTGGGGCTTCTGTAAGTTTAATGTTCTTTCTTTCTATCTAATCAAGTGACCCAGTCTCATCTAGTTAAGTTTCAACCACAAAACATCACTGTGTGCTTTTTTTTTTTCAAGATACACGTCACGACACAGCAAGAAAGGGGGAACTTCCAGTGTCTGTGGTAACATCACTTGATAAACAGGCTCGTCTGAACAGCCAGGGCCTGGGAGCCGTCACTATATAAAGCAGCAAAGACGTGGACTAGCAGACATTTGCCTCTTGGGGACTATGCGAGCAGGGGCCACCTCCGCGCTGAGGCTGGATGCAATGCCAGGTATGTTCTTCTCTGCGAGTCCAAAGGAATTGAAAGGAACTGATCACTCCCTTCTAGAGGACAAGACGCAAAAAAGGAGGCCAAAGACTTTGTAAGTTCATTCAGTGTCTTGCTTTGTGGATTTTGACTTGGATGATCTTTCTTGCTAGATCTTTCTGATCTAGCAGAAGGACTGAGAATGAATGGAAGAAAACCCGGGTCTTTAGTTTAGCTGGATCTGAGCAATAACCTGTTGTGAATTATAAGTATATTCAGTTTTATTTAAAAATGAATCATGATATGGCATTAAATGAGGTGGGAATTCTTCCAGATCTGGGCTCAGAAAAATCGACTCAATCTTAGTAACTGCAGAATGTTGCATCAACCAGATTTATTCTGCCTTATTCCTTGGAGAAGTTTATTTCATGCTCTTTTCTTTTTACAAGTAAAATGTCTTCTACTGAGGAAATACGAGTATTCACTTCTGTATCTTTTGTAGTGGGATGGATGTGAAAGCGTACCTGAGATCTATGCTCCCACATCTGGAATCTGGAATGAAACCTTCCAAGTCCAAGGACATGTATGTACACGAATACACTGAACTATCAGTATAAAAGCCCTATGTGTTAGTTCTATAGTCTATATTCTAGCAAGACTAATACTACACATAATGGGTTTTATTTCTTTTAAGTAAAAGCCTAATAAGATTAAACTACATTAGTAACAATGTAAACTGAATACAATGTGTGCATATATTTGCTATTTATTATACCGTTGGAGTGTATTTGGATTTTTTCACATTTTATTGGCAGATATTTTCAAAACTACAGTAGTCTAAGGAAATTTTTGTTTTCTTATAAATTTTAATAAAATTTATTGGAACTACAGTCTTAGTTAGTGAAGTTATCAAAATGCAGCAGCCATTCTGATTTCACTTGTGCTTATACAGAAAAAATACTTTACTAATTTATGTAAATCTTGTCCCCTGCAGACTCTCTGTCGATGAAGTAATGCAGTGGTCTCAGTCTCTGGAAAAACTTCTTGCTAACCAAAGTAAGTACAGTTTAACTGCTGATTGTCTCTGGGTTTATCTCAATGTGCTAACAGATTGAATGGTTTCATTAAAACACGGTATTCTGGATGGGAGAGTGTGTGAAAAGTTGTACTCAAGTCTTTCTGTAGCACTGATAGCTTTAGCACAAACGCCTCACAGTGGTGTTGTGTGGACTTAGTACTCAGTTTGGCCAGCCCTTTAGACAATCTGACAAGAGATGTAGGTGTTTCCGTGGATCATTAGAGAAGCAAAACTTAAAATTCTGCTGGTGTTCTGAAGTTTAAGGGTTTTAAAAGTAAACCACACACCTCAACATGTGAACGGCTATTCTGAGAGCTACCCCAGGAATGTATTTTTGTAGCACGGGATGTAAGGGGTAGGATTCCACTCCATCAGTTCATTATTTTTTCATTCATTCATGCGTTGTCACTCATTCAGCCCACTTTTATGTGGAGGCATTTCAGAAGCACTAAGGATACAAAAACAAAGACACAGTGCTTTACGGCCTTGAAGGTAGCTGAGACACAGCATATAACTGTACGATGCACAACATGACACATGTTCTAACACAGATACAATAAAAAGACTTCAACACAGTGTCTTGTGGGGAGTTTCTGGTGAGAGAAGATAAAATATGAAATCAGCTTGCTTTAACCTCATCACAGACATTGTGGTTCTGTCAGGATTGGGACCCCAGCAGATGGGCAGCTTGTCCCAATCCCAGGGTGAGCGGATCACCACCCACCCCCCGCCTCGACAGTCACCCTACAGAGCCTACAGAGCTTGGTTTCAAGTAGTGTAACCTGGTTCCTCCACTTTTTATCTGACTTAGATTCAGCCAAACAAATAATGCTACAGAGTGGCCCACTGGAAAGTCTCAGGAACAGTAGCAAACACAATCAGGACATTGCAGTAGGTAATACATAGGCCTCACGTCTTCTGACTGATGTGAACCGGATGGAGACATTATACATGTTAATGAGTAACATGGTGTTAACGCCTTCGTCAGCGTGTTTGATTCCCTAAGATACCCTGCACTCTGGCTAAGAGTCGGTATTAGAAGAAAAGAGACTGCAGAGTAGAATTTTAGTTTAATGAGCAGCTGGAAGTACAGCACAGTTTTTTGGCCACCACTGAGCAGCTGTGTAACTGCGGACAAGTTAGTCTGATCCCAAATAAACCACAAATGAAGGAATCTCTCAGGCCTCCCCATCTCTCTGAACTATGACACAGATATTTCAGCAGCCATCTTACCTTTGTATGCCGAGAATGCAAGAGTATTTTTCCTGCAAAATTCTTCAAGGTATACATTTATTGGCTCAATTAATTTATCTCACTCCTCGCCCTTTTTTTTTTAGCTGGTCAAGATGTCTTTGGAAATTTCCTAAAGTCTGAGTTTAGTGAGGAGAATATTGAGTTCTGGCTGGCATGTGAAGACTATAAAAAAACGGAGTCTGATCTTCTGCACTGCAAAGCAGAGAAAATATATAAAGCATTTGTGCAGTCAGATGCTGCCAAACAAGTGAGTATCGAGTTCATTACCCTCAGTTTCTATGGAAAGGCACTTAGATACAGAGCAACATTCAACATTCTAGCAAGGTGACATCCTTTCTGAGTATCACCATTTTTCACTGCTAGATATTTAGGTGTACTCATACAGTTCAGTGCAATGATAATCTAGTTTTCCATGTTTGTGAAAAGACTAGATGAAAGATTGGTTTTGTAAAACAAGCTAATGTGATGGGGGGAGGAATACCGGTGTCACTGACTAGAATTGCATATTAGGGGGTCTCGGATTAGGATAAAATGCAGATTAATGCAATAATGGATTGCATCAGCAAAAATGTCTCCACTTAGTAGTAGTGCCCAGCTTCCAGCTAAATATTCCTGCTTCAAGCAGCAACTAGCTGCACAAAGTGTCCCCTCCTCCTGTAAATCTTAAATGTGAGCATCACTGTTTTGATGCATGTATCGCCCTTGTATAAATATTTAAATTTTCCATATCTGCCTCTTTGGCATCTCCCAAATATACTGTGAGTTAACTTGGAGCAAGGATATTTTTGCTTTTTTGTGATGTTTCTTTTTCACTCCTCCACACCTAGTGTAAGGCATTCAAGAAATATTTGGGCTGATTTAAATGGGGGCCTAAAGCCACTGTCTTGAGTTGCTTCAAAAACAACAGTAACAGCAGAAAGTGTGCAATGAATTGGAAGTACATGTGAACTAATGAGGATTTCTTTTCAGATCAATATTGACTTTCGCACTCGAGAATCGACAGCCAAGAAGATTAAAGCACCAACGCCCACGTGTTTTGATGAAGCCCAAAAAGTCATATACACTCTTATGGAAAAGGACTCCTATCCTAGGTTCCTCAAATCAAATATATACTTAAATCTTCTGAATGACCTTCAGGCCAATAGTCTAAAGTGACTGGTTCCCCACTGGAAGGACTCACAGCGGCGTGAGGCACAGAAGGAATGTACCAGGACAGTCCCCCAGGGGACACTTTGGCCTTTCTGGATGACTCACAGGCCCAGGGGAAGAACCACGGATTCAGAATGGATTAACACAGAGGTCATACAGGCTCTGGGCTAAGGAAGCATGAGGTGAGAACAGAGATGGTGGAAGGATACCTGAAACTGTCCTGAAATG
Organism: Vicugna pacos; assembly: GCF_048564905.1. NCBI lineage: Eukaryota > Metazoa > Chordata > Mammalia > Artiodactyla > Camelidae > Vicugna > Vicugna pacos. The sequence goes on from NC_133009.1 coordinate 32,296,049, forward strand.
CAGTGGCCCTGTGCATTAGAAAGTCCCTGGGAACTGAGAAGGCTGGTAACTCCATCTGCACAGAAACTGTGAATAAAGGTTTTGAAACTGATTAGAATATGCTATAAGCTTCAAGGTCAACTGACATTTATGCTGCATATTGTCGTAAAGAGATTGCATCGAGCTGCTGAAATCTCTTACTTGGATGACTATTGGAAAAGCATGTGTTTGAAAAACACCATTGCTATTATTGATACAGTGTTTTCCCATGTTGTTTTGTTTGGTTGATTGTTTGGGGCTTGAAAGAGCTGAAGAGGAGAACAATGTATTTATCTTAAGCTATTGCCTTAAAATTGGGAAGCCAGACTATATTTGTAAATTAAATTATCACAGTGCCAATAATAAATGTGAGTTTTGTATTAAAAAATATAGAAGCAATTTCTATTTGTATTTCCTTGCCATCTATAAAATCTGACATTTATTTTTCAGATTTAACAACAATTTAAGTAATTCTACTTTCTATCATCATTGTTGATGAAAATTATCATCCAACTAATCTTATAATTTTATGTATTAAGTGTATGTATTGGACAAATTCATTAGTTTTGTCTCTGCTATCATAACGCATAAAGATCAAACCAATATAACATGCTCTCATATAGTCAAGCTTCAAACTGATGAGAAATTTAAGAAGTCTTTTAAAAAGGGATGGAAATTTTATTTCAAGAAGTAATTTAATTAACAACTAATAATTTATTGCGATTTAAAGTTTACAAAACCCAGAGTATTTTCTCATTAATGTTCATAGCCGTCCTGTGAAATCTGAGACTAAGGAAGATTAAATCACTAGTTTCCAAATTTAGCTATCAAAATTGCCTAGAATGTTAAAAAAAAAAAAAAAGACCAATTTCAGGGCCCTACCCCAGACTGACTGAATCAGAATTCCCAAGGGATACAGACGAGAATGTGTACTTTAAAAGGA